>NC_056731.1:802586843-802959343 GCF_019279795.1 Protopterus annectens | reverse complement strand
TTTTCAGAAATGTGATACAGATGTGGGTTTACTGTCTGTAGAGAAGAAGAATAACATTTTTCTATCTCTTCATATGTCATCTGATATGATTATCCCTTAATCCCTTTCACTACTGTCAGTTATATTACTTCAGTGTTGACTTTATACTACTTGGCTGAGTTTTCTATCTTAGATGCATTGCACTGTATTTTTTCACAGAATTTTAACTGTCACATATTATACCATTCATAACCAGTTAACAGAGCAAAGACAGCATTTCTGTTAAGGTCTTAACCCTAATATCTGGGTGGTTTACAAAAACATCCATCTCACTTTGAGGGCCTGCTTTGCCCTTCACCTGCATGTGAATACTTTTGAGCATATTTTAATGATGGTTATCATTATTGGCTTATTAGGCAAGCCCACATCCCAGGTTTCAGCTGTATTTTCATTACTTGCAAGCTCCACTTGTCAGTGGTGAAACAGCTACTGGACAACCATTTCCTTCTACCAGGATAGGTGAGGAAAGCCAGTGTCAATCACTTAGTCAGTCACTCCCACTGATCTCTGCCTTGGTCTTCCAGCATCAGAACAGTTTTTTGAACTTGGGTCATCTCAGTCATGGTCAGGGCTTTATCCCTCCAAAACCACATTGTATAACTTTGTTTTATAACAAAAGGACAATATTTTCCATTCAGACCAACTGCACTATTGATAATAACAACACTCAAAAGGACCAGCCTTGGCAATGTAATCCTTTCTTCTGCTTGGGCATCATATTCCCACTGTTTAGTCTCTGTTTTACCTATGTTAAAACCAAAGGACCAACCTAAAGTCTTAATCATTTTTTTCTAACATATTGTATGATATTATGTCATATGCCATGCTAAAGTCACAGTGTATCATGCCAACAACCACACCCCTTTTTGATCTAATATTCTGGTTACTCATTAAAACAACTCTTATTATGTTATTTTATTTTATTTTTTTATTTTCTGCACTTGTAATTGCTTTATACAGCGACTGCTACTGTTTTTGAGCCTTTTATACAATGTATTTAATTTTGTGTCAAAAACAGTAATTTCTCTTATTTGTTGGCTTTTCTAGTTCTGTGGGCCTAAAAATTGCAATGCAGAGGGGTGAATTAGCCAGAAGCTTAGTTGTTTGTTATTTAAACTGCACTAGAGAAATACTTTTGCTGTACTCTTACATTAAGAAATTCCAAGATCATCCATCTTGTACAAAAGGTGTTTACCTGATTTCTTTGAGTTGCAGATCATTCCATGAAGCTTAAAGTGTGGTTATTTATTGGTTAAAAACAAAAACAAAAAAGAAACAGCACGTCTAGGAGCTAAACAACCCAACTTTATTGTTAAGCAATTTTCGTTTAATAAGAATAACAAACTTCTTCAGACCAGACAATAAAGTCGAGTTGTTTAGCTCCTAGACGTGTTTTTTTTTTTTGTTATACAGTTGGTTTTGTTGTTTTTTTATTTAGAGTTGTTTATTGGTTAGCAGGTACAGGAGTCAGTTTTCAGTCTTTTGTTTTCCCTGCTATAAATCAGAAAAGTTTGCATGGAGCTGCCCACCATGCAATGGAGGTTTGCAGTGCTCTATATACCAGCAAATGCCTAGACAGTAAAATTTCCTTATAAAATTAGGATTAGGTCCTTACCTTGTTACACAGTGCAGCATTGCTCAGAATTAAGCTTAAAGCACCTAGCTTATGCATTGAACAACACTGCTATTTCCTAGCATTATATGACATCTTGCCCTTAACCCTAGAATCTAATTTAAATATATAATAGCACTTCCATATCCTAGAACTATATAACATCTTGCCCTTAATCCCTGGATCTACCCCAAGGAGATCTCTGTTAAAACCCAATCCTTAATTCTAAAGAGACCACACTATTACAGGACTGGACAACATGGATATGCAATTCCCTAATGTCTCTATGGCCAGCTTGGTAGATTTGGGCATCCTAAGGCAATATAGCAATTGTCTCATGTTCTCAGGCAACCAGTTAATCATTAAAAAAATAACACAGTATGCAAGAGATATAAATACAAAACTTCCTCAGAAGCAAAAATCTTGCATACAATGAAGGTTGTCAAGAATACCCACAGTACATCCCTCACACACACTGTTTTACCACACACACAGATTGTCTTACACTGAAGCACTTAAAAGAAACCTTCCCAAATCTCAAAAACATCCAAAGCTGACTAATAGCAACACTTCTCCTCAGCAATCACTAAAACACGTACCAAAAGCAACACCCCCAAGAGCAAATCCCATAAAGAAAGCATAGACTGTACCTAATACTCTTGCCATTGGGGATTCCATTGTGCGACACACACAGATGCCCCTCTCACCAGGTTAGACAAGGAGAAAATAACAGTTAATTGCCTATCTGGAGCCAGGATCCACAATATCATGCATGCACTCAAGTCACTGCACCCCAGGTGTCAATATAATTCTGTCATAGTCCTTATGGTTACAACTGACCTGAGACATACCTCACTGGACTATATGAATAAAAAGACATAATGGATCTCTTGGAATATGTGTCACAGACATGTACAAGCCTTGCATTGAGCAGCATTTCACCTTCACCAAGGATGATGCCACTGTATGAACATAAAATGACTGATTTTAATAATTGTCTTAGTGCCTGGTGTCATTCCAGGGGGATCCAATATCCAATAACTCTATGGGAAGATATGGTCAACAGACCATGTTGTTTTGCCAAGGATAGGCTGCACCTGGCCCCCCATAGGCTTTCAGATATTGGTTAAAACATTATCCACCTCCCTTAGAGCCTTTAGGCAATGTCAAAAAGACAAAACTACCAACATAGTGAAAAAGTCTCCAAGCAACATTAAGGTATTACTGCTCAATGTTATGAGCCTAAAAAAAAAACAAAAAAACTCCACACCCTTCAAGGTCTCTTCACTCTCTTCCAATTACTATCGCAGTTTTCTGGTGGAAGGCTTGTGGGAGATCAAAAGAATCCTACGAACTGGGGAAGAAAGTTTATTATGCCTGGCAATCAATGGAACCACAGAAGCCAAACCGTGAGCTTGAGGTTTTGAAGGTTTGGGTGAACTAATCCCTCTGGATGGGATAGAAAATGGATGGGATAGGAAATCCAGATCTGGGTCCAAAGTCCACAGTCATTGAATTGGGTAAGGCCAGAGAAAGGGGAACCAAATCTGTCAAGGCCAGAAGGGAGGAATGAGGATTACTTTGCTCTTCAACCTGATCACTTTCTTTACAAATTGAGGAATTGATGGGAAGGGGGAGAAAGGCGTACAGGAGTCCAGAGAGCCAAACATGCAGGAGAGTGTCTCTCAGAGACTCTCCCTGAGGGGAATGAGGGCAAAGTAGCTGATGCATTTGGTGTTCAGGGACGATGCAAAGAGGTTGCAGCAAAGCTGACCCTAGTGATGAAAGATCGCTTTCACCACTCTGGGATTGAGAGACCATTCGTGAGACAGAAGAATGCATCTGCTCAGTTGGTCTGCTATCACACTGGATCTCCCCGGAACATACACTGCTACCAGAAAGTGGTTGGAAGAGATCGCCCACTGCCAGACTCTGAGTGCTTCTCGACAAAGGACTTGGTTCCCCCCATTTGTTGATATACCAAACTACCGACATATTGTCTGCCTGAATCGCAATCATTCCTAGAGGTAGAGTAGTTTGAAAAGTCTGCAATGCTAAAAGCACCACTCTCAGCTCTACAACACTGATATGCAAGCTGGCCTCCATGGGGGACCAAGTGCCTTGGACTGTCTTGCCCAGATAATGCCACCCCACCCCATCTGGGAGGTGTCCATGGTCGCTATGGCTTGGGGCTGACAAGGGACAAAGTAGTGGCCCTTGAGAATTTCCTGTGATTGGATACACCAAGCTAGGTCTTCCCTGCAATGGTTGGTAATCAAAATCTGGTGTGACATTGGTTGATACGGACTGGATAACTAGACTTTTTGCATAATAGTACTAATACATAATTTCTTAAACTTGAGCAAGAGGGAGTGTAAACATATTTGGAAACTGATGAAGGATCAACAATAAAACATAAACAAATGCAAATAAAACTTATTAAAGAATACTTTAGAAGAATTAAATAATCCTGAAAACAGCACTGACATCTAGGAACAAAATCCAAGCCAAAAACCTATTTGCTCTTGTTGTCCTAACTTACAGTTTTGGAGTGAGTGACTGGCCCCAAAACATGTTGGATAGATTAGATAGGAAAACAAGAAGGATGCTTCATGCTCACCAAATGATTTATAAAATTCAGTGCATACCAAGATTATATATTCCCCGTTCCGAAGGAGGGATGAGCCTCATTGAAATTGATTACATGTATTGATCTGCAATCATGGGACTCCACACATATCTGCTGATCTCACAAGACCCAAATGTAGTGAAAGTTTTGAAGCATGAGGATATTAAGTCTAAGATGACTTCCCTGCTTAGTCTAACAGAGACATATCGGTGTCAAGCAGGAATGGAATCAGGCAGCAAATGAATGTGCCAAAAATCAAAAGAAAGAATATATGGTGAATGATCAGATGAGAAGGCAAGACATGTGGAAAATGCATAAATATAGCTGCAAGTATAGAAAACTTTCAGATGTGGGTTTACTGTCTGAAGAGAAGAAGAATAACTTTTTTCTATCTCTTCATCTGTTATCTGATATGATTATCCCTTAATCCCTTTCACTATTGTCAGTTATATTACTTCAGTGTTGACTTTATACTACTTGGCTGAGTTTTCTATCTTAGATCCATTACACTGTATTTTTTCACAGAATTTCAACTGCCACATATTATACCATTCATAGCCAGTTAATAGAGCAAAGACAGCATTTCTGTTAAGGTCTTAACCCTAATATCTGGGTGGTTTACAAAAGCATCCATCTCACTTTGAGGGCTTGCTATGCCCTTCACCTGCATGTGAATACTTCTGAGCATATTTTAATGATGGTTATCATTATTGGCTTATTAGGCAAGCCCACATCCCAGGTTTCAGCTGTATTTTCATTACTTGCAAGCTCCACTTGTCAGTGGTGAAACAGCTACTGGACAACCATTTCCTTCCACCAGGATAGGTGAGGAAAGCCAGTGTCAATCACTTAGTCACTCCCACTGATCTCTGCCTTGATCTTCCAGCACCAGAACAGTTTTTTGAACTTGGGTCATGGTCAGGGCTTTATCCCTCCAAAACCACATTGCATAACTTTGTTTTTTAACAAAAGGACAATATTTTCCATTCAGACCATTTGCAATATCAATAATAACAACACTCAAAAGGACCAGCCTTGGTACTGTAATCCTTTCTTCTGCTTGGGCATCATCTACCCACTGTTTAGTCTCTGTTTTACCTATGTTAAAACCAAAGGACCAACCTAAAGTCTTAATATTTTTTTTCTAACATATTGCATGGTATTATGTCATATACCATGCTAAAGTCACAATGTATCATGCCAACAACCACACCCCTTTTTGATCTAATATTCTAGTTACTCATTAAAACAACTCATGTTATTTTATTTTATTTTTTATTTTCTGCACTTGTAATTGCTTTATACAGTGACTGCTACTGCTTCTGAGACTTTTAGACAATTTATTTAATTTTGTGTCAAAAACAGTAATTTCTCTATTTTTGGGCTTTTCTAGTTCTGTGGGCCTAAATATCGCATTGCAGAGGGGTAAATTAGCCAGAAACTTAGTTGTTTGTTGTTTAAACTGCACTAGAGAAATACCTTTGCTGTACTCTTACATTAAGAAATTCCAAGATCATCCATCTTGTACAAAAGGTGTTTACCTGATTTCTCTGTGTTGCGGATCATTCCATGAAGCTTAAAGTGTGGTTGTTTATTGGTTAAAAACAAAAACAAAAAAATAGCACGTCTAGGAGCTAAACAACCCAACTATATTGTTAAGCGCTTTTCGTTTAATAAGAATAACAAACTTCTTCAGACCAGACAATAAAGTCGGTTTGTTTAGCTCCTAGACATGCTGTTTTTATTTGTAGTTGTTTTTATACAGTTGGTTTTGTTGTTTTTTTTTTTTTTTATTTAGAGTTGTTTATTGGTTAGCAGGTACAGGAGTCAGTTTTCAGTCTTTTGTTTTCCCTGCTATAAATCAGAAAAGTTTGCATGGAGCTGCCCACCATGCAATGGAGGTTTGCAGTGCTCTATATACCAGCAAATGCCTAGACAGTAAAATTTCCTTATAAAATTAGGATTAGGTCCTTACCTTGTTACACAGTGCAGCATTGCTCAGAATTAAGCTTAAAGCACCTAGCTTATGCATTGAACAACACTGCTATTTCCTAGCATTATATGACATCTTGCCCTTAACCCTAGAATCTAATTTAAATATATAATAGCACTTCCATATCCTAGAACTATATAACATCTTGCCCTTAATCCCTGGATCTACCCCAAGGAGATCTCTGTTAAAATCCAATCCTTAATTCTAAAGAGACCACACTATTACAGGACTGGACAACATGGATATGCAATTCCCTAATGTTTCTATGGCCAGCTTGGTAGATTTGGGCATCCTAAGGCAATATAGCAATTGTCTCATGTTCTCAGACAACCAGTTAATCATTAAAAAAATAACACAGTATGCAAGAGATATAAATACAAAACTTCCTCAGAAGCAAAAATCTTGCATACAAACAAGGTTGTCAAGAATACCCACAGTACATCCCTCACACAAACTGTTTTACCACACACACAGATTGTCTTATGCTGAGGTACTTAAAAGACACCTTCCCAAATCTCAAAAACCTCCAAAGCTGACTAATAGCAACACTTCTCCTCAGCAATCACTAAAACACATACCAAAAGCAACACCCCCAAGAGCAAATCTCATAAAGAAAGCATACACCGTACCTAATACTCTTGCCATTGGGAATTCCATTGTGCGACACACACAGATGCCACTCTCACCAGGTTAGACAAGGAGAAAATAACAGTTAATTGCCTATCTGAAGCCAGGATCCACAATATCATGCGTGCACTCAAGTCACTGCACACCAGGTGTCAGTATAATTCTATCACAGTCCATGTGGTTATAACTGATCTGAGACATACCTCACTGGACTATATGAAAAAAAGGCATAATGGATCTCTTGGAATATGTGTCACAGATATTTACAAGCCTTGCATTGAGCAGCATTTCAACTTCACCAAGGATGATGCCACTGTATGAACATAAAATGACTGATTTTAATAATTGTCTTAGTGCCTGGTGTCATTCCAGGGGGATCTAATGACTTGCCTCTATGGGAAGATATGGTCAACAGACCATGTTGCTTTGCCAAGGATAGGCTGCACCTGGCCCCCCATAAGCTTTCAGATATTGGTTAAAACTTTATCCACCTCCCTTAGAATCTTTTTTAGGCAATGTCAAAAAGACAAAACTACCAACATAGTGAAAAAGTCTCCAAGCAACCTTAAGGTATTACTGCTCAATATTATGAGCCTAAAAAAAAAAACTCCACACCCTTCAAGGTCTCCTCACTCTGGAGAATATAGACATCTGTAACATGACCATGACTTGATTTATAGCCTTAGAAAGTACTCTGGCAGTGCAAGATTATTTTCTCAGGCTTTAAACCAAGCCTTAGAAAGTACTCTGGCAGTGCAAGGTTACAGTGCCTTTGACACATTTAGACCAACAACAGCACAGACTGGGGCTAAAGGTGGAGATGTCTCGATCTACGTTAGCAAAGAGCATACCTCCAATTGGTTAAACAGGATGATACCATGGAACTTATCCACATGTAAGTCGCCACAGATAAAGTTCCTCACCACAACATGGCTAGCTGCAGATCACCATCTATGTCCCTAGAGTCTCACGACTCTTACCTAAACCTACTCGAGTGCCAACCTACAAAACACTCAATTCATTGGGAAATTTACACCATCTCAAATGCACAGACACAGTGCTTCTTAGACTTTATTAATACAAACACATTGGAACAGATAGGACAGCCCGCAAGGACCAAAAACTCTTGAGCTTAAGTCCCACCCAAAATGCTTCTCTCCCAATTACCTCAGATCGAGTTTGCAGATAGAAAAAGACAGAAATTATAATCCTAATAATACATTCATGGAGACCACATCTGGCGTCTTGGGCAAAAAATTGATACCTAGGACTATAAATAATTCCACCAAGAGGTCTGAAAGGAAGGAAAGGAAGTTCCTAGACTTTATTAATACAAACACGTTAGAACAGATAGGACAGCCTGCAAGGACCATAAACTCTTGAGCTTAAGTCCTACCCAGAATGCTTCTCTCCCAATTACCTCAGATCGAGTTTGCAGATAGAAAAAGACAGAAATTATAATCCTAATAATACATTCATGGAGACCACATCTGGTGTCATGGGCGAAAAATTGATACCTAGGAATATAAATAATTCCACCAAGAGGTCTGAAAGGAAGGAAAGGAAGTTCCTAGACTTTATTAATACAAACACATTAGAACAGATAGGACAGCCCGCAAGGACCAAAAACTCTTGAGCTTAAGTCCTACCCAGAATGCTTCTCTCCCAATTATCTCAGATCGAGTTTGCAGATAGAAAAAGACAGAAATTATAATCCTAATAATACATTCATGGAGACCACATCTGGCGTCATGGGCAAAAAATTGATACCTAGGACTATAAATAATTCCTCCAAGAGGTCTGAAAGGACGGGAGATGAAGGGTGGGGAGTCAAGGATAAATGAAAATGGGCAACACAGATGGAAAATTATGGTAAGTGCATAACTTCTTTATCTGATGTTGTCAATCTCCATTTATTCCCTGACCTGTTGGATAGAGTCCCCAGCTACCTTAGATCTTGGGAGGACTCATGGAAGGATATTCCTGAGCACCATAGAACCAAATGATGCCCTTCCCCTACAGACCAAATCCAATGTGTAATGAGTGTATGTGGAGTAGCTCATGTTGCTGTCGCACAGACTTTGTCCATGGAAGTGTTAGACTGGAACACTGCTGAAGTAGTAACTGCTCTGGTATAGTGTGCCTTAACAAGCCCAGGTAATTCAACTTTCCTCTTGCTGTATATAAAGGAAATACAATCTTTAAGCCTTGCCCATTTCAGTGCTCATAAAGGAAACAAACAGCTGGTCAAACTTCCTTATCTCTTTTTTTCTATGATAATAGAAGTTTAATTGTCTATGAACAGCTAGTAAATGCAAAGAGTATTCTCTTTTATTTGAGTAATTGGGGAAAAATACTGGTAGACTGATTGCCTGATTGATATTCTTTGGCAAAAAGGAAGAGTTTGTTCTCAGTGAAACCCTGTCTTTGTGGAATGTGAAATGAGGTGGTTTGCAAATAAAGCCTGAATTTCAGAAATCCATCTGGCAGACATTATAGCTACCAAAATGTTTTCAAGACAAGAATTTCAAGTCGCAGTCGGTAGCAGGCTCAAAGGGGGAATACACTATTGTCTGTAACACCAAGTTTAAATCCCAAGATGTATATGGATCCTTATATGGGGGTTTTAACATCAAGATCCCTTTTAAAAATGCTTTGCAAAGGCTACGAGAAATTAAAGAACATTCTTTAAACCCATTATGAAAATTTGAGATAGCCGCTAGTTGAACCCTGATGGTAGAGGAAGAGGCCTCTGCTTCAAACAGTAAAGCTAAGAATTCTAAGACTTTATCAATAGGAGCAGAGAAGGGATTCCATGTTATTCTCGAGCCCAGAAGGAAAATCTCTTCCAATTACTATTGCAGTTTTCTGGTGGAAGGCTTATGGGAGACCAAAAGAATCCTATGAACTGGGGAAGAAAGTTTATTATGTCTGGCAATCAGTGGAAATGGAGAAGCCAAACCGTGAGCTTGAGGTTTTGAAGGTTTGGGTGAACTAATCCCTCTGGATGGGATAAAAAATGGATGAGATAGGAAATCCAGATCTGGGTCCAGAGTCCACAGTCATTGAATCAGATAAAGTCAGAGAAAGGAGAATCAAATCTGTCAAGGCCAGAAGGGAGCAATGAGGATTACTTTGCTCTTCAACCTGATCACTTTCTTTACAAATTGAGGAATTAATAGGAAGGGGGGAAAGGTGTACAGGAGTCTGGAGAGCCAATCATGCAGGAGAGTGTCTCTCAAAGACTCTCCCTGAGGGGAATGAGGGCAAAGTAGCTAATGCATTTGGTGTTCAGGGACGATGCAAAGAGGTTGCAGCAAAGCTGACCCCAGTGATGAAAGATCTCTTTCACCACTCTGGGATTGAGAGACCATTTGTAAGACAGAAGAATGCATCTGCTCAGTTGGTCTGCTATCACACTGGATCTCCCCAGAATATACATTGCTACCAGAAAGTGGTTGGAAGAGATTGCCCGCTGCCTGGCTTTGAGTGCTTCTCGACAAAGAACTTGGTTCCCCCCATTTGTTGATGTACCAAACTACTGACATATTGTCTGTCTGAATCGCAATCATTCTTAGAGGTAGAGTAATTTGAAAAGCCTGCAATGCTAAAAGCACTGCTCTCAGGTCTACAACACTGATATGCAAGCTGGCCTCCATGGGGGACTACGTGCCTTGGACTGTCTTGCCCAGATAATCCCCTCCCCCCATCCCATCTGGGAGGTGTCCATGGTCACTATGGCTTCCGGCTGACAAGGGACAAAGGAGTGGCCCTTGAGAATTTCCTGTGATTGGATCCAGCAAACTAGGTCTTCCTTGCAACGATTGGTAACCAAAATCTGGTGTGACATTGGTTGATACTGACTGGATAACTGGGCTTTTTGCATAATAGTACTAATACATAATTTCTTGAACTTGAGCAAGAGGGAGTGTATAAATATTTGGGAACTGATGAAGGATCAACAATAAAACATGAACAAATGCAAATAAAACTTAGTAAAGAATACTTAAGAATAATTAAATTAATCCTGAAAGCAGCACTGACATCTAGGAACAAAATCCAAGCCATAAACCAATTTGCTCTTCCTGTCCTAACTTACAGTTTTGGAGTGTTTGACTGGCCCCAAAACATGTTGGACAGATTAAGTAGGAAAACAAGAAGGATGCTTCATGCTCACCAAATGATTTATAAAAATCAGTGCATACCAAGATTATATATTCCCCGTTCCGAAGGAGGGATGAGCCTCCTTGAAATTGATTATATGTATAGATCTGCAATCATGGGACTCCACACATATCTGCTGATCTCACAAGACCCAAATGTAGTGAAAGTTTTGAAGCATAAGGATATTAAGTCTAAGATGACTTCCCTGCTTAGTCTAACAGAAGCATATCGGTGTCAAGCAGGAATGGAATCAGGCAGCAAATGAATGTGCCAAAAAGCAAAAGAAAGAATATATGGTGAAGGATCAGATGAGAAGGCAAGACATGTGGAAAATGCATAAATATAGTTGCAAGTATAGAAAACTTTTGGAAGAACCTTATGTTGATGAGGAACAAATGCAAGAATGGTTAAGGAGAGGCAAATTCAAGCCAAGAGATGAAAAGTTAATACTGGCAGCACAAGATAGTGAGCTACGTACACATTGGTTTAAAAAGTCCATTGAACATGTGGGAGAAACAGACAAGTGTAGGTTTTGTAAAACAGAATTGGAAACAGTTGCACACCTCATTGCAGGTTGTGACATACTAATGGCAGAAGGACTGTATACTGAAAGGCATAATAACGTGGCAAGACTGTTGCACTGGGGATTGTGCAAACAGTATGGTACTGAAGGGGCTGAAAAACACTGGAAGCATGAGCCACAGACCCCCATAGAAAATGATGAAGTCTACATTACATGGGGTAATCCATTACCAACAGTTCAAAAGATAGATGCTAGAAAACCAGATATAGTGGTCCATGAAAAGAAGACAAAAGTAGCATTAATCATTGAAATTGCCACATGCAGTGACTACAGTGTCTTGCTTACAGAGAGACACAAAGTCATAAAATATCAGGATTTGCAAGTAGAAATGAGAGCAATGTGGAAGAATGATACCCAGACAGTTCCAATAGTAGTAAGAGCAATGGGTCTTATAAAAAAGAATGTACAATCATATTTAGATATGTTACAATACATATAACTCCATACGAACTGCAAAAGGAGTCATTACTGGGCACTTTGCAGGTGCTGCGAAGAGCACTTATGGCTGACATCGAAGACTGAAACAATACTAATTTCATGAACTTTAATTGTACTTTGACTTAGGAATGGGGTCCGTTCCTGTCATGGTATTAGAAACCCAAAAGATTTGGAGAAATTAAAAGGGAGTGACCACTGGGATGCTACAAGCCATTGCAATATTCTCATGTGATATCTTGCCATGGGGGGCTAATGTGATGGTTGCCGCCATTGAACCTATAGTCTGCAGAGCGAGTCGTGCGGGTACAGTTCTGTTACTGATAATTTTTTCCTCTTGGTTTTTGATCTTTTGCAATCTCAGATAAGGTAGAGAAGCTATGCAAGCAGTGGTGTTTAGTACTGTTCCTATGAATTCTACATTTTGAGTTGGAGTTAGATGTGATTTCTCGTTAATTTACAGTAATTTCCAGGTTGGCACAGGTCTGGAGAATGAAGTCTCTAACTTGTTCTAGAAGATGCCTGGTGGGAGTGGTAATGAGCCAGTCATCTAAATACGGAAACATCCAGAATTCATGCAGTCTCAAGTGAGCTGCTACTACCACCATACACTTGGTGAACACCCTGGGGGCTGTGGTTAAACCAAAGGGCAGGGCTCTGACCTCGTTATGTCTGGCTCCCAGCCAAAAGCAGAGAAATCTCCTGGAACATTTGTCCATTTTGATGTGGTAATACGTATCCTGGAAATCTATACAGTACATCCAATCATCTTTCCCTAGAAATGGGAGAATAGACTGAACTGTGACCATCTGGAATTTTGTTTCCTGAATTGATTTGTTCCAAACACTTAGATCCAAAATTAGTCTCCAGTCCCATGCCTTTTTTGGCACTAAAAAGAATCTTGAGTAAATTCTGGACTCTATCTGGTCTGGTGGGACCTCCTGGATGACTCTTTTTTTCTAGCAGTTTCTGAATTTCTAGCACTGCTGGTCATGCCTCTCAACCTCTTAGTGCAAGAAATCTGGACAATGCCCAACAAAATTGAGGGACAAAGGCCCAAAAATAGGGAGATATTTAAAATATTGCTCTCATAAACTTAGAAAGTTGCTAGAGTAATGGGACTTGTTTTAACATGCATTTTCTGAAGGATTTGAAGTCTGAAACTCCCACTGATTTGCTTGAAAGCCAGAAATTTTATGAGGAACAGACCCAAAATATGAGCCAAAAATATGGACATTCTCAAAAATCTGGACAGTTGAGAGGTATGCTGCTGGTCCCAACTGACTGGGTGGAACATCAAGGGTTTTCTTGCAACGTTGGGGAGATAGAAGGAAGGGTATGGAGTATACTCTGGTTATAATCCTCTGTACCCACACATCAGGAGTAGTCTGAAGCTAGGCATTTCAGTGCAGGGATAAGTGTCCCCTGACTGCCTCCAGAGGTAGGCAATCAGACCTTCTTTCAGGTGCACTGGTAGGGTTTTGCCAGGAAAGGTATCTCTGGAGCCCTGATTTTGTGGGCCACCTCTGCTACATGGACAGCGTCGTCCATTAAAACATCCCCCCTACCCTTGGGGGAACTACTACCACATGTGTCCTGGAAAGGCCCTTGGGACTTTCTGGACTGCTTTCCCTCTCCTCTGGTTCTTCAAAAAGGACCATTGAGGAGTAGAAAAACATACACCCACTGCAGAAAGGGTCTTTCCATCCTTTTCACACCTGGACAATGTTTCTTGAACTTTAGGGTCAAAAAGGGACAATCCATCAAAGGGGGCATTGATGAATGAAGACTTGAACAAATGAATCCAAGTAAGCCAGCAAAATCACTCCTGAAAACCGAATCCAAGTGTAAGAAAACAGAAGATGATACCACGGCAAAACGTATTTATTAAAATTCCAGCATGCTAACAACAAGAGATGAGCGCTTTCGGCTTTTTCCCTTCTTCAGATCTGCATTTACATATCTAATGCTCAGTTAAATACTAAAATCATTCAATAAAATTCAAAGTGCATCATCACTAGCATCATTTTCTATGGCATTTACATCATCACTGACATCATTTCCTATGCAGATTACACTCCTGTTAATCACATGGGCAAAAAGAGAGGCGTGCCCAATCAGTGTCATCATCTAAGTTGATGCCTTCTCAGAATAGGTTTCATAGATAATACTTCATTAAGTCCTGGTACTTTATCTGCCCTCAAGTCAGCAATCCATATTTTAGTATTTAACTGAACATTAGATATGTAGATGCAGATCTGAAGAAGGCAAAAAGTCAAAAGTGCTCATTTCTTGATTTTAGCATGCTGGAATTTTAATAAATACGTTTTGCCGTGGTATCATCTTCTGTTTTCTTACACATGAATGAAGACTTGAATGGCTCCACAAATTTTCCCAAACGAATCTAGGCGTGTCTCCTTATGGCTACACCAGATCCCGCTGCTCTAGTTATCCCTTCGGCTGCATGTGCTATGAGCCTCATGGATGAATTAGAAATGGACTCTAGGGTGGCCAACTGAGAAGCAACCTTGTCTTGGACTTTGTCAGATATGGCTCCTTCCAGGGTATCTGATAATTCCTGAATCAGATCCCTCTGGAGTCCAGTGAAGTGTGCCATAAAGTTCAAAGACCTCAATGCAAAGGTCAATGAAGCATAAACTCACTTTCCAAACCTATCCATCACCAGAGACTCTCTATTGGGAGGATGGATAGTGGAACTTTCCTCTGCCAGCTCCTTTTTTTGTGGCTGCCACTACCACTATGGCATCTACTGGTAATCCCTTTCACTAAAACTGATTGTCCTCTGGTGCAGTTAATATTTTGTCTGGCCTCTTGGGGATAGGTTCTGTGCTGTTAGGAGTATTCCACACCTGCTGTGAGATCAACTTAATGAGCTCATCAGCAGGCAGAGTAACCCAAGAGGTAGATGGTCGAGCACTGAAGGCCTGCAGATACCCTGATTCCTTCAAAGAGGGCTTTTGGGACATCCAACCACCCCTCTGTTTAAGGATCTCAAGGATGTCTCCAAAGGTGACATCCTCCAGGGGTGACAGTGGGTCATGTCAGATGACTGAGTTTTTAGAAACTCAAACTTCATTTGGTCAAAAATCATATATTCAACCTTCCAAAAACTTGAGCAAAACAAAACAAAACAACAAAAATCTATGTTTTTGCAGTGGGGGCAAGCCCTCCTGTACCCACAACATCCTCTGCAAATTATACATAATAACTCCAACATTGCACTTCAGTGAGGAAAAGAGTAAATTCCCCAATCTCGCTGTACCCCGATGTACACTCAAATGTATTGAGTTTACAGACATAAACCCATAATATATATATAGACAGGTATTTATATCTATATCTATCTATATATATATATATATATATATATATATATATATATATATATATATATATACATCTATCTATCTATATATATATATATATATATATATATATATATGTGTGTGTGTGTGTGTGTGTGTGTATATATATATATATATATATATATATATATATATATATATATATATATATATATAATATATTTATTTCTACGGATCTACTTTAAAAACTTGAAAGGCCAAATTACCGAACGTGATTTTCGCAAGACGACAACATTGAAACCTTGATTTCCCAAATGCAAAAGTTTTACCAGGGTAAGTAAACACTTGCCCAAAATTGCACAGAAACACACCACAGTATGTAAAACCCACCTAGGTGGGGGGCTATGCCTCACACACCCCCAACTACATATATCAACTCTGAGATCTCAAAGGGCTTACCCTGGTAAAATTTTCATGTTTGGGAAATCAAGGTTTGGATGTTGCTGACTCGCAAAAATCACATTCGGTAATCTGGCCTTTCAAGCTTTCAATGTAGATACATTTCTACACATACAAACATACATACGTAATAACTATGAAATTTCTCTGTAACTAGCATATATTCCCTTACATTTCCATTTTGAGTTCTGCTATACCAACAGATTGTAATTATGGCTCATGGAATTTCAAGCAACACCCTTATCAATTTTCCCTAGCAGCCTTTTGAAGAATATGTAACCTATCCCTCACATGTTATATGGTTGGCATCCATCTCTGGGTAATCCTTCATTTTTAACTTTTTAACTTCAGTCTTTTTCAGCTTTGTCTCCTGGCAATTGCCTCTCTCTGCTTGCTGCATACTGATCTTTACAACTTTCCTATTAAACTCCAGTACTATCCCTTTGTCTTTAGGGGTTCAAAATGAGAAGTTATGTACCTACCATAACGTTCCATGTTAGTTGTCTTCTCTCGCCTTCTTTCTTGCTTGATGGGTTCGGAGCCGATCCTCGGCTCCGATTCACTGCTAAGCTCGAGAGTCACTTTTACCAGCTCGAGGCAGCCCCATATCCCATGATGCAAGGCGGTAAGTACCCAGATCTCGTTTGATGACAAAAGGCAATAGCACCTAGCATAATAACTTCCAAAAGGAAGAAAGAAGGAGAGAAAAAACCTGAAGGATGGTAGAAGGACCAGCACTGTATGGTCTTCAGAAGCATACTTCCTTGTAGAGAGAAAGGTCTGTCCAGGCCTGGGGGAAGGAGGGAGGGTCGCAAGAAAGAAGGCGAGAGAAGACAACTAACATGGAACGTTATGGTAGGCACATAACTTCTCAATGTTAAGTTGTCAATATCGCCTTCATTCTTGCTTGATGGGACCGCGTCCCTAGCACCTCTATCCTGGGTGGCTCAATGGAACAGACTCTTGAGAACTGTAGAGCCAAAACTGGCTCTGTCCCTGGAGGCCAAATCCAATTTGTAATGGGAAACAAATGTATGAGGAGTGGCCCAAGTGGCTGCTGCACAAATAGTGTCTAATGGAAGTCTAGCTTGAAAAGCTGTGGAAGTGGCTAAGCTTCTGGTTGAATGTGCTTTAGGTTTTGAGCACAGCTGTTTTCCCCTGAGCTGATAAATTTCAGAGATGACATAAGAAAGCCATCTAGACAAGGTCACTTTTGAGACAGGAAGGCCTTTCTTGTTATCAGCATAAGAAACAAAGAGTTGATCGGATTTCCTGAGTTGTTTTGTTCTGTCCAAATAATATCTGAGTTGGCGGTGGACATCAAGATAATGTAATTTTTGTTTCGATCTGTTTGAATAGTTTGGGAAAAATACAGGAAGATCAATAGCCTGATTCAAATTAGTCTTTGAGGCGACCTTAGGCAAAAGGTCGGATTAGTTCTCAATGATACTCTGTCTTTGTGGAAGACTAAATAGGGGGGGCGAACAGATAGAGCATGAAGTTCAGACACCCTCCTAGCCGATGTAATAGCAACCAGGAATAAAGTTTTCCATGAAAGAAATTTCAGGGAACATGAAACAGCTGGCTCGAAGGGAGGAAGAATCAAGGATGTCAGCACTAAATTTAGGTCCCATTGAGGAGGAGGACTCCTGATTGGAGGTTTCAGGAGAAAAATTCCTTTCAAGAAGGCTCTACAAAGCCTGTGGGACATAATGTTGTGATCTGCGAACCCGACATGAAAGTTCGAGATAGCGGCCAACTGAACTTTGACCGTGGAAGAAGAGGAACCCGCGTGAAAAATTTCCGCTAAGAAATCCAAAACTGCCTGTACTGGAGCAGTGAAGGGATCAATATTCTTGGCTTTTGCCCAATAAGAAAAACGTTTCCATTTGCTAGTATAAATCCTCCTAGTAGAGGATTTTAAGGAAGCTACTATGATGTCTCTAACAGGATTAGAGATCATAGGAAGCCTGGCTAAGGAAGGAAGTGGAGCAACCATGCTGTGAGGTTGAGAGAAGGGATAGACCGGTGCAGCTGACCCGATTGGTGAATCAGAAGATCTGGCACTGGGTCCAGATGCCACGGCTGCACCAAAAGGTGACGATGGAGGAACGGAAACCAAATTTGTCGAGGCCAATAAGGAGCAATGAGAATCATTTTGGCTCTCAAAACGGTGGCTTTCTGGATTACTTGTGGGATCAGAGGAAAGGGAGGAAAGGCATAAAGAAGTCCCTGGGGCCAATCCTGGGTCAGAGCGTCTCTGGGGGGATGGCCTGGCAGTGGGAAGAGAGAGAAGAAGTCTGGGCATTTGCTGTTTTGGGGAGTAGCAAAAAGATCGCAACATGGGCGACCCCATTCTAGAAAAATCTCCTCCACTATAGATTGTTTGAGAGACCACTCGTGAGGCATGAGAATAGCTCTGCTCAATCTGTCCGCTAAAATGTTGGTTTTCCCAGGGATATGCGTTGCTACCAGAAACCGATGAGAGGAGATCGCCCATTGCCAAAGTCTGAGCGCTTCTCGACACAAGGGGTAGGACTTGGTTCCACCCTGTTTGTTGATATACCATACTACAGACATGTTGTCTGTGTGGACTGCAATTGTCCCTAAGGGAAGAAAGTCGTTGAGGGCTTGCAACGTTAAAAGCACTGCTCTCATCTCTAGGACATTTATGTGCACGTGGTATTGAGCGGTTGCCACGTCCCATGAACCATCCTGCCCTGATAATGCCCCCCCCACCCGATCAGGGAGGCATCCGTAGTGACAGTGGCTACCGGGGTTGGGGGTACAAAGGGTCTGCCTTGGTGAATCTGGGGAGAAGTAATCCACCAAGAAAGATGATTCCTGCAAATCTGTGTCACCAGTATTTGTTGACGCATCGGAAGTTGTTGGTAAGACCACTGAGTGAACAACATCCACTGAAGAAGGCGCATATAAAAGCGAGCCAGGGGAAGAAGGGTAATGGCCGCAGCCATGAGGCCCAACACTTTTAGAACCACTTTGGCTTGTACTTTCTTGCTGGCTAGAATGATTCTCACGTGACCTTGTATATCTGAGATTCTTTGGTCTGTGAGGGTAGCTGACATCCGAACAGTGTTTAAGTTTGCGCCTATGAAAGTAATAGACTGGCAGGGCAATAAGGAGGATTTTCCGTAGTTGATCGAGATGCCCAATTGAGTGCAAAGATTTATTGTGTAATCCCTGGCTTGAAGAAGCTGATGCCTGGTGGTGGCTGAAAGGAGCCAGTCATCGAGGTACGGAAACACCTGGAATCCTTGACGTCTCAGGTGAGCCGTGACCACTGCCATACATTTGGTGAACACCTTGGGGGCTGTAGTGAGACCAAAGGGCAGGGCTCTGAATTGGAAATGACTGGACCCCAGCCGAAAGCGGAGAAACCTTCTGGAGCGTCTGTGAATTTTTATGTGATAGTACGCATCCTGAAGGTCTATTGAGCACATCCAGCTGTCCTTCTTTAAGAAGGGCAGAATTGACTGAAGTGTGACCATTCGGAATCTTGTCTTTCTCACAGACTTGTTGAGTCTGCTGAGATCCAATATTGGTCTCCAGTCTCCCGTCTTTTTGGGGACCAAAAAGAACCTTGAGTAGATTCCGGGCTCTGAATGATCTGTTGTAACTGGCTGAATGGCTCTTTTTTGCAGAAGTTTTAAAACTTCTAACTCTGCAATTTCCCTTAGGGTGGAACATCTGGAAGGGAATTTGAGAAAGAAAAGGGAGTTTCCTCGAAAGGAATTTTGTAACCCTCGGATATGATCGACTGTACCCATCTGTCTTGAGTTAGGGAAAGCCAGGCTTCCGGGTACAGTGATAGTCTTCCCCCGACTGCCTCCAAGGATGGACAGTCGGGCAACATCTCAGGGATGCTGAAAGGGCTTGTCAGAGAGAGTCTCTCTGCTTCCCTGGTTTTGTGGACCCCCTCTGCCTCTAGAGCGGCGTCTGTTATTGTTACCCCCTCTGCCTCTAGGGGTAAACTGACCACGTGAATCCGGCGTGACTCCTTGGGATTTGCGGAACCACATTTTGCCACCCTTCTGTCCTTTAGGGTAAGGTCTAGAAGGGGTGGAAAAACGGACCCCTACGGCAGAAAGAGTCTTGCCGTCCTGCTCACACCTGGTCAATGTTTCCTTCACTTGAGGGCCAAACAAAGCTGACCCATCAAAGGGAGAGTTTGTGAAGGATGCCTTAAAGGGATCTACAAAATTACAGAGCCGTATCCAGGCTTGGCGTCTAAGAGCCACACCTGTACCTGCGGCCCTACTCACTCCATCTGCTGCATATGATATCAGTCGCATGGAGGAGTTAGTAATAGAATTAAGCGTTCCTAGCTGCGAAGCAATTTTTTCTTGAGCCCCTGCAGCTGTGGGATCCTGTACTACTTCACCTAGCTCCTTAAGGATATCCCTTTGGAGTCTGGTGAAGTGACATAAGTAGTTCAGCGAGCGCATAGCAAAGTCGCTGAAGAGAACATCCGCTTACCATACCTATCCATGGTCCTAGAGTCCTTATTAGGAGGATGGACAGGTACGGAAGGATCTGCAAGTTCCTTCTTAGTGGCAGCCGCCACCACCATAGCATCAGCAAGGACACCTTTCGTGAGGAATTGCTTGTCCGAAGGGGCAGTAATAAATTTAGAAGGCCTCCTAGGAACTGGCTCTACAGAGTCAGGAGCAGCCCAAGCCTTTCGAGCGATAACCTGCATAAGGGGGTCGAAAGGCGGAGACACCCAGGAGGTGGAGGGCCGAGATCCAAACACCTCCAGGTATACCGACTCATCCTCAGAGGGATTATTGGAGGGCCAGTTTCCCCTCTGTTTAAGGAGTTCTAGGATGTCTGAAAAGGAGACATCCTCAGAGGGGGATCTTGGGGATCCCTCCGACTCATCTAAGTCCCTATCTGAAGTGGTAGACTCGCTGGCGTCTACGTGTTTCCTCTTACAGGTCCTCTTGCACGGAGGATCCCTGACTGATCAGGAGAATCCTCGGAAGAGGTTCTTCCCAGTGGGGAAACCTGAGGCGGAGGATCTCTGGGTCCGGGAGCAAGAGAGATGGCAGAGATATCGACAGGCACCGTAGAGGGAGGAGCTAAGGGAACAGACTGCTGGCTGAGTCCAGTGGCTAGCACACTCTTCATCACCTCGAAGGCTCCCCTCCCAGGGAGGTCTGAGAGAACCCATTCCGAAGAACCAGGAACTCCAGGGCCCACCGAAAGGGAAGGCTCCGAGGCAGATGTCGGAGCCGAGCTCACCAAGGCCGAGGCTCCAAGGGGAAGAGTGGGGTCGGACAAGGGTCCGATGCCACTCACCCCCTCGGAGGAGACCAGGGAAGCCCGACCACCGAATCCCTCTAAGGAAGGTCTCGAAGAGGAGATAAGAGTAGAGGCTGAGGGAGCAGAAGGGGGGGGGTATCTGTCCCTCAGCCATAGCAGAAACCATTCCCGAAGACTCCAGCTCCAAACTCTGAGGTAGAGTCGAAGGAGGAACTGCAAGGGGGTGTGGACTAATAGTCGTCTGTTGAGACGGACTATGTAGCATCTGGGCCAGTGCCTGTGATTTTAATAATCTACTGACCACCCTCTCTAAATCATGGTCAGAAAGCCTGGATGACCTGGATGATCGGCTCCGATGGCTCCGTTCCGAGAGGAGAGGCCGGAGCCGAAAGTATCGGTTCCAAGGAAGGGGACCTGGACCTCTTCCTCGAAGGAACCATCGGAGCCGACGAACCCATAGATGCTGAACTTTTCGGCACCGACAGAAGGTCTCGATGCATCGGCTCCGGCCGGAGCCGATACAGACATAAAAGTAACGGTGTCGGCACCGGTCGGCGCCGACACCGAAGCCTGAGCCACATGGTGGTCGGAGCCAGTCGGAGCCGGCACCGATGTGACTGAACCAGTATCGGCACCGATAGCCATCGGTGCCGAAGGTTTGAGCAAACTAGGATCGGCTCCAGCCGGAGCCGATCCCGACTCTGAAAGAGTCGGAACCGAGGCCGCAGGCTTAGAGACAGAAGCCTGGGCCTTGGAAGACTTGGTAGTCTTAGTCGGGGCCGACTAAGATGGAGAGCCCTCCGGTTTAAGAAGGCCCCTCAAAATCAATTTGTTCCTCCTCTCCTGCAGGACTCTCTGGCTAAAAGAATGACATATTGCACAGGAGTCCTGCAGGTGGAGAGGTCCCAGGCAGTATAAGCAAGAAGTGTGACCGTCTGTCAGAGACATCTTCTGACAGCACGAGTCACACTTCTTGAAGCCTGAGACCCTTTCCTTGGACATAGTTGTAACAACACACACACAACACAGTCCCAAGAAAAAGTTATCCCAAAATAGTCAGATAACTAACCTCTAATACACACACACACCCTAACAAGGGGGGGATGGGAGGGGATAAGGCCTGACTAAAAATATAAAGGAGTGAGGGATTTTCTAGTCAGAAAGGGACTTAAATTAACTATAAACGTTAAAAAATAAAGTTTTAAGTTGAAAAGGGGGCTAAAACAGTAATATCTAAATCACCTACCAGGAGCTGGTAAAAGGAGGACCTCATTAGCGAAGCGGCAAACGAGATCTGGGTACTTACCGCCTTGCATCATGGGATATGGGGCTGCCTCGAGCTGGTAAAAGTGACTCTCGAGCTTAGCAAGTGCCGAGTCGGAGCCGAGGATCGGCTCCGAACCCATCAAGCAAGAATGAAGGCGAGATTGACAACTTAACATTTGCTCTTATGTTCCATGTTAATACATTGTTACTCCTTCCTTCCCTCCTTTCCCCTGTCTCACTCAACATCAGGCTGACTTGGATAACACCGCCCCATCCTTGGAGACCTGCTATGCCTATTAATAGCATTGCAAGTCGGTTTTAAAAAAGATGATTGGTTCAGATGAAAGGCTTTCCAAGTGATGTATTTTAATCTTTCTTATTTAAGTTAGTGTTTTAATTTGGTATGTATTCTAATGAAGTTTTATGATTTAATAAAACGAAAGTGCTAGAAATAAATTGTTCATTGGTATTATTCATACTATTGTCAAACTATTTAAGAGCCATAGTCAGAATCACTGCAGATGGGTGGTGTTCATTTTTACTAGTTTGTTTTGCTTTTCACCTTTTTGCATAGCTAGTCAATTTTGCTGCCTGTCACTGTGCTTACTGCGAGTTAACTTTCCTCCACTGTTAACTATTGTCCTTTTCTGTCTCCTCCATTATCCTGTCCTCCAGTCTTCCTTCATCATCATGTCACTTGTCTCTTTTCTGAAACCGTTCCATCCTTCCTCTCACCTTCTTCACTGCTGGTGGCTGAAGTCCCCTGCTGTCTGATTTTATAACTCAAACTCCTCTGCTGCTGTGGATACTCAAGTCCCCTTGTATTCCTTCTTCTATGTTGATTGCCCCTCTCATGTTCCCCCCAAATGATCAGCCTCCTCACCAGTTTACCTCCTCATCTCATCATCCTTTGCCCCCTTAAGATGCTTCTCTGATTTCTTGCTCTACTCACTGGATAGCAAATTGGTTCACAAACAGAACCCAAGAATTTAGGGTGGCCAACTCTACCTCCTCCGAAAGTCTTGTCAATAGCAGTGAACCCCAGGGTTTATCACTTAGGCATCTCCTCTTTGGCATTTATATTTTAGAGGTCAAATCATATCTTAAGTGTTTATGACTAACGTTTGCAGACAACTATTATTATGGTGCCATCATAAACTTCCTAGACAACAGGGAAACCAAAATCTTCCAGCAGGCCTTTCCCAAACAAATAGATGGTGTCAAAACCATAGACTAAAATCAAATGCCAAGAAATGTATAATTATATCCAGCATCAAGCATGCCTTCCCTTGTAACTAACACAATGATAACATACTCCTCAAAGTTGATCCTGTTGTTAGGGATCTGGGAACCTATGTTGACAATGAACTGTCCTGTGATCACCATATATGCACTATCGTAAGGAAGTAATGTTTTGTTACACAGCTTATATATCAAGGTATGACATCCATGTGCATCCACAGCTCTTGGTTCACAGCAGGCCAGTCAGTGAATATAATGTCTCATTTGGTATGCATCTGTCCAAACACTTGTCACAAATGGAGCCACCATAATGCTTTCTCACCAAAAAAAAAATCAAGGGTCTAAGTTTCAAGAACTATGCAGACTGTCTCAAAACCTTGTACCTGTTCTCAGTATCATACAAGCTACTAAGAGATTACCTCTGCCTATATATGGAAACTCAACAGACTCTTTCCTGTCAGAGCTATTATACATTTACAAATCCAATGGGAGCATGAACACCTAGTCAAGCGATCTCAGTTTCTTTTGCAACATAAATGGAACATTTTGGAGGGACAAGTATGTATCACAGAGAATATCTCTTATATAGAACCATCTTCCACTGCTTAAAAAGCAAAGCACTTCTCTTTCTCTCTTCAGATGTAATTTGGATAAATGGATGGGAAGCTGCATATTTACCCTGGTTTAGCACACGTCCCTCATGGATAAGGACAAGTAAATGTGCCAGCATATTCTTGTTATGCTCACCTCTGGGTTATTCGTATGCAAAATAAAAGGGCTAAAAACTACAATGGATATGTAAGGCTAGGCTTCTTAAAATCTTCACAGATGAATAACCTAATAAGTACCTATCAACCTATAAACTCTTTGCATTTTTGCCTATCTTGTCTTTTCATTCTCTGCAGCTCTCTTACCTTCCAAGCACTTCCTTTCATCCTCCTACTCAGTCCTCTTTTATATTTTGCAATGCCTTTCTCCTATTCTGTTGCCTCCTGACTGTTTAGCTATTAGTCTGCAACACTTCCCTCCTCAATACAAGGCTTCTTGCATTCCATTCTTTAGATATATGGTGCTGACTTTTTAAAGATCATGCCCAAACAAACAAAATGAAATACTGCAAAATTCTTCCATTCCAGCCTTGTTTTGGAAATCCTTTTTCTCCCATGATAACAAAATGCATGCAAATAAGAAATTATTGTTAAAAATAATAATTTAAAATAGCTGAAACATTATGGCAGATGTTTACACCTTTGATAGCATGCTTTGGCGGATGTTTTGTGCACTCACAGAGTACTGATGACAGTAGGTGGCCATCTCAATGTCACACATCATTTGACATCTGCCAGGCTATCACTGTGTCAAACACCATATCTTTTTACAGCCCAGTATACGTGCAGTGCTTGACATGTGCATGGTGACATTTTTGTACCCTTGTCTAGAAGACTCAACTGGAATAAATCTTTTTCTCTTGGTAATACCTTGACAATTATCTGTGGCTTTCCGTGTATGTAGGTTGTACTTTTAAAATAATATAGAGTGTTAAAGTAATAAAATAATGATAACCCATTCTGCAGTAACTTGGAAATCCTCCTTAAAAGGCATAAGCCACCAATTCACTCTACGAATATGCATGGTGCACATGTAGCACATAGTATTATATGACTTAAAAAATGTCATTTTTAATAAAAAGTTACACTCTGACATAACCA
The DNA here is from genome assembly GCF_019279795.1 of Protopterus annectens. Lineage (NCBI taxonomy): Eukaryota > Metazoa > Chordata > Ceratodontiformes > Protopteridae > Protopterus > Protopterus annectens. The sequence goes on along the minus strand of NC_056731.1, from coordinate 802,933,973 downwards.
TAAAGAGTAACAACCAGAAAGCACAAGGATGGCAAATATAAAGAAATTACAAAGTTATGAAAAGGTAAGGGTTTTTTCTTTGCACTTTTCATGTGTGATTCAATGTAGAACTTTAGCAGGAGAACAGTTTCCTAAACTGGTACCATCCTCAACTAAGAGCAAAAAAGCTCTAGTGCTCCTCTGAAACTGTACTAAGCTGGATGGTGATGCAAAATTAACAAAGTCACAAACAGCTTGCTGCACTTAAATCACCAAGCACTGAGCACTTTAGTGCTTTAGTCAAGGCCACAAATGCAGTGTAGGCATTCATTTATAAAAGCCTAGGTATCCAGACAACATTCATAGAGCTATGCTACTATAGTGCTAACATTCCATCGGTACCTGCTGATCTTGCCCCTGACAGCTGTTGCCTGGGGCCGCCACCCTAGTGATAGCTTAGAGTCAATGCCTTTCTTCTATGTTCCAAATATGCTTACAATATCAAAGTTGGTGATCTTTTATCTTCCTCATCTGATTTTCTGGCATTCATCGCCTAGGTTTCTGATGTAGTTGGATGGTTAAACAAATAAGGATTACATACTAGTTCTGCTGCAAAAAGTGATATATAGTACTTGAGCATATTCACACCAGATCCAGGCCTTATCTTGGGTGTTATTACAGTTCATGAAATCCTTGAATGGAAGTAGGAGGATCTATCAATTCAAACTAACAACATAAGAGCAATGCTTGTATTGTTAAAGCAAAGGCCATGCATATTATGGAATTATTATTATTTTTTAGCACTACGTCAGTGGCTTTTTTGGTAAAATTATTCACCACCTATGTTAGGCCCATTATATAGCACAACTTCTACTTTTGCTCCTATTCTAAAAGTGATCTGCCATTGTTAGAAAGTGTCTAAAGGAAGTTTACAAAAAGAATAACTGTAAATCACTGTGTTACAGTGCAGGCCTAGAAAAATGCTATATTCAGTAAGTTACTGCAGTAGATTATGTTCATCAGACTGTGCTCTCCATGACAAAGAATTCCATCTCTTACTGAATATCAATATGCTGCATACCAAAAATTCATCTAGAGGATATAATTATACTTTCCAAGTCCCTAAATGTATAATGACCTTGAAGCTAAATTTACCTCTTAGAACTGCTAGGTAATGAAACAGGCTGCCCCTGTATGCCAGGCAAAGTATTTATTTAAATATTTTTAAGAACATGTTAGATACTTGTTTGGAAGTACAATTTATTCCTGGAATTCGGAACCTGCTTCTTATGGTCTATGACCTTATCCAGTATACTCAAACTATGAAACCATGAAACTATAAGGTCAGTTTGAAGCTCTGTTGGCCTTCTCCTGTCTTTCTTCATGATTATTCATTTGCTTGCCTCAGTTCAGTTATACCCCGGTGTAACTTACTTTGCATCATCTTCTCTCTCACCTCCTCAAGTCCTCCTGTAGTGTTGCTTCCACTTTCATCATTTTTTCTTTGATCGCCTCTTAGGTCATCTTCGTTTCTGCTGACCACCACACCCATAGTCACACTTCACTCCTCCATCACTTGACCCTTAGACACTCAGCTGTCTGCACAGATATAGGATCAGCTTAAAGCAATCTTAACTGGGCCTCCTCATTCACATGCATTATGCAGCTTTTACTTTAGAAAGCTTACTTTGTTTCTTTGTTAAGATTCCCACATTTGTTGTTTTCCTTTCTTTTTTCTAGTCCTTTCATCTTCTCAAAGACTTTCTCTCTACATTCAGAATTGGTGGTCTATGCAATTACCTTCTTTTATACTTTGTCTAGCATTCTGGTATCTCCACAAGCTTTTCCCACTAGTTTTATTTCAACTTTTGGCAATAATCAATGTGAACACCTCCTAAATATGACTGATCTAGGTCTGAGTAAACCACCATAATAGCATGTTGCCTGGAACCTCCTCTGGCTTTTACATTCCCTTTGCAATGTTAAGCAGCATAGCTGTAGCAAGACTGGTTGGTGCCCTAGGCAGTGCCACATTTGGTATGCCCATCACCTGACAGAGGACCAACAAAAAGTCTTCTCAGTATTGGGGACCAAAAACATCATCTGAATAGCCCTGTTTGAAAATGCTTAAGTGCATACCAAGAATGAAGTCCTTTCAGGACTTATCCCTTCTTCTAAAGCAACAATCACTCCCACTAGCACTTTCACCCAGGGCAGCTGCTTCCAATACCCCACCCTTCCTACTGCTTTGTTAAGAACAGCATGCAAGTTACTGAAAAGATTATTCCACAAAACAAAAAAACAAATCATTGTACTAAACAAAAATAAAGTACTCATCAGTTCTTAAACTGCTACTCCAGTTAGCCCAGTGCTGCTGGGAAATCTGAAGCAGTCCAATTGTTATCGTTTTGTTTTTAAAAGACAGTCTTGCATGGCTTCTACAAGATCCAGAAGAGCAAAACCAAGCATGAAATGAAACTAGCATTAGCAGCCAAAGATAATTATTACATTAGGAAAATGAGAAATAACACCCAGTAATTTCTGAATTAATCCAGAAATGACATCACCCATTCATGACCCTAAATACACAGCTAACTATACCTCCAGATAAAATCAGAGCCAGCTTTACCCCAGAAACAGTTATCAAAACTGTGGAAATCTCTGACTCTATTACACCCACTAAGATCACCAGGGAGTATGTCCTAACTGTGCTCTAAACCAAAAATTCCACTTCCGTGGGTCCAGACAATCCCCCTGGATGCCTACTAATAGCACAACACATACCCTTGTGGAAACCCTTCTGAATTTGTCTAAACTTAACCACACAGTATGCCTCTGAACTATGAAGTACAGCTGATATAATTCTCCTTCATAAGGGTTGCCCCACCACAGTCCAAGGGAACTATAGACCCATTAGTCCAACTAGTCTGATTTGCATGACTACAGAACACATCATATCTGAATTCATAAACTATAACATCAACTATTTAATAACCCTAGAGGCCCAGCAGCTTGGTTTTGTCAAAGAAATATGCTTACTCAATTTAGCAAATTTCTTTGACAAAGTCACACAGACAGTAGGCAATGAACATGTTGTCCATACAGCCTATCTGGATCTGGCTGAGGGATTCAACACCATCCCCCATGTTGGTATTATAATTAAGCTAAGAGCTCTAAACATTGAACTTGACATGGCAGGTGGATAACAAACCAGCTGAAAGATAAAACCCACACAGTTAAGGTGGCAGGTACCTGTTCAAAAATTAAGAAGGTTCAGTGGTGGGAATCCTTAATTTCTGGCACTTACTTCTATGAGCTCCAGTCTCTAAACCCAGACCTACATTTAACTAAGCTTGAAAATGACTGCAGTCTAGGTCTTATTATTAAATCACCCATGGATATGAAATCATTACAACTAGAACAAACTCTCAGTAACCAATGATATACTAAAGAAAGATACAATTAAATGCATTAAAGGACACTATTGTCACATTTGGGAAAGAACTCTCACCCTAAGTTACAGTTTAGCCAGCGTCCCACTCCAGACTGACAACGTAGTCAGGGATTATTGTACTTTGGTTGGTTATTTTCTCTTCTTTGACTACTGTGTAGCAGCAGAAGAGAAAAAAATCCTTCTGTTTAGCTTAGCTAATATCTAAAGACATATAGTCTAGTTCAAAAGAAGTTATAATTCTTCTTTATGCAGCTCTATTTACTTCAGTTATACAGTACAACACCCCTTTGGCATGTCCCTATTCAGATATATGATGCAATTTGAGAGGTCCCATTGGTCCCTAACTAAAAAGATTACTGGCCTAAAAAACCTGTGCTACTAGCACAGGCTTGAAGCCCTAGCTCTATAATTGGTCCCTTACAACCTTTTACATGTGCTTCCATTATCAGTAGGAACCCTACAGTACTCAATCTCTCGCCTCTCTGCAAGACTACCACCACCAACAGTATCAAAACTAAGGACTTAAATCTCCACCAGCACATAAATAAATCACTCTAGATGGATAGATTTTTTTTTATCCCACATTTACTCTATCTCTGGAATATATTGTCCCTGCTTGCTAAACAAAGTAATGCCCTTAAATCGTTCAGGATAAATCCTGACAACTGGATGGTTATCTGAAATTGCATATGTGGAATAATCTGCTCTGTCTTTCTAAAAATGGGAAGTACAACACAAGCACTGGCAAGGTGAAATAGGCCCTAGACTCACTTAGCTTGTAATTCATTTGCACTTATGATCCTTTAAAACCCTCTGTATTGTTTTGGCAACAGTCCATTCTCTATATCCCCAACCAACAAAGAATGGCTTTAAAAAGAGATCCTTTATTTTATATATTCTTTTCTGTGTTAATATGCTCATTCATTCCAGTCCCATTAGATAAGGCACCTTCTTGCCTCCTGGTTACATTCTCAGCTGGGTCTTGGTTCTCTCCTGTTACCTCCAGTCTTTTCCTTCCTTATTGTTGTCTTTTTCTCTCAAACAGTTGCCTTCCAGGCTGTTGCCCCTTCCTGCACCTCCCCCCCATGCCTCCTTCTCTGTCTACTCCAGCTTTGGTGTCTGCATTCCGTCTGAAGCTTGCCTCCTTCCTCTTTCAAACCATTTCCTCCATTTTTCTATCTGCCACTACTGCTTTCTTTGCATCATTCTCAATAAAATGTCTTGTGTTTTTTTAACTAAAAGCAGAGTCTAACAATAGACAACGATAATGCTCAAATAGTGCTTTACTAAGTAAATGGTTTCAAACTAAGCACTCTTCATCAGACTCAAAAGATTAAACTACACAGAGTGTGGCCTTTTAAATGTTCCCCCTAAAATGTCATGACTTAAATCACATGACTAATAATGAATAAAATTTAAAAAAAAAAAAAAACAGGAACAACTTTATTCAGGTCTTAAACACTTTTTCAGAAACTTTTTAGAAATCTAAAATCTTTCCTTCAAATTTTAAATTGCAATTTAATGTAAATTTTACTATTTAAACCTGTCTCTATAGGCATTAAGATGCAATTGCAATAGGCTTGTAACAGAGAATTTTTAACATAATTGCACCAGACTATGTTATATATAACTTCTACCTTATAAAAATGAGCAGTCATTATAGCTTGAGTCTGATGAAGAATACTTAGTTTGAAATTGTTTACTCGATAAAGCACTGTTTTAGTCAGGTAGGCTATCCTTGTTTAGTGTTGGATTTTTCTTTTTAGCTTGTTGTTTCACTGTCCCTGCTTTTCTCTTCAAGGTTCTTTCTCCTCTCCTTCTGGACCACTGTTGAGCTTTATGTGTTATAGACAATTTGGCATCTGTGGATTATCTCTTTAAAAATGTGTTTTATTCTTGTCTATCTCTCTTACTTGCTGGGGAGTAATTCAACGATTGGCTTTGGCTTACTGATTACCTTTTCTACAACCATTCCATTTCCACTGTCTTCGTATCATTTCTCACTCCTGCATATTTCTTAAATGAGTGTTTGGATCTTGGCAGCAGAGTGACACAAAGACTAGCACTGCTACCACTCAGCACTTAGTCCTCTCTCCACTTCATGACAGGTTTATCAGCATATTCTAGTGAGGAATTCAGCTTACACCTTTTTAGGTCATTTCTTGCTCATTTATATGCATTTTTTGTATAAATTAGCTGGGAAATATAACACCAACCTTATTTTGTTCCTTGAGCTGCAGCAGTTATTCTACCCACTCCCACAATGAGCAGCAATTATTTAATAAAATAGGTGTGCAATTTCCAAAGGACATGTCTGGGCATTCTTCCTTCAGCTTGCTTACTTCCAACTTGGTGTATTTTGTCTAGCCACGGTCCATGCTTCTTAGGAAGGATAGTTGTTGACACACATTTTTATATAGCAGAATTTCAGTTTGGAATCTGCTATTCTTTATGAAATACCTGTAATATGTTTTCCCTAATCATTCTGCTGCCTCTTTCATCTCCATATTTTTCTCCCCTTTGAATGTAGCCTGTACTCGCTTTCCACTAGATTCTGTTCTGTTGCTTTTGTTGTCTGGCTGTTTTTCCCATCTTCTTTGTGCAGTTACTCCATCTTTTAAGTACGTAGGGTCCTTGAACATCCTTGTAAGAACTTTTAGAACTTGTACTTTTTCCATTTGTCTTCTACTATTCTGATTTCTGTTTTGCCAACAGTCTACTCCCAATGTTCAGCATTCTGTGTAGTTAAAAGCAAAGTAAAGCATCATCCAAAGCTATCAAGGAGGCTGTAACCAAAAAGTGTGTATCAAATACTTTGCCTCCAAACCAGACATCTAAGGACTTTTTTTTAAACTTGGCAGATCACATGATTGTCTATTGGCTAGGCTTGTAATAGTAGACGGATAGTCTAGCATGAATGTATTTAAATAGGTTGGGGGTTGTTATAATGGTTCAGATGTTTACCTTGCAAACACAAAGTACATGGACTGTTTCTTAGCAGCCTCAGTATCTTAGTGGCTAACATACTTATATGTGGTGCAGAAGGTTATGGGTTCTATTCCCGCACCAGACAGATGGACTAATTTTACAGTTGGCATAATGTTTAAGGTGTTTATTTCACAGACACAGTGTATCTTTGGGATAGGAAATTGGCTAGACTTAAAATGGATCACAAGGGCAGATAACCTAGTACTAACCTATGAACCTATAAAAGAGGGGTAGAGAATTCTACCTACATTAAAAGCTATTCCTTTTCAAATGAGTATTGAAAACTGGTAATGCCACTGAAAAAAGAAGTTATGTACTCATCATAACATTCCATGTTTCTTGTCCATGATCTCACCTTCTTTCTTGCTGGTTGGATTCAGAGCCGATATTCAGCTTCGACTCAGCCGCATTCTAAAGCTTGAGAGCTTCCACTGGCTCGAGGCTAGACCCTATCCCAAAATGTCTAGCGAGAGTTACCCAGATACCCTGATCTCATTTGTGATAACCCATAACACTAGACTGAAAAAAAAAAAAAAAAAAAAAAAAAAAATATATATATATATATATATATACACATATCAATACCACCAAGACAACAGCAATTGACCCTAAGCCTATACAATTCATGAGGCATCATGGCACATATAGCCAAATACCAGATAATTCCTCTTGATCCTCCAGGAAGGGGGAAGGGGGGTGGGATGCAAGAAAGAAGTGAGATCATGGACAACAAACATGGAACGTTATGGTGGTACATAACTACTTTATGTTATGTTGTCCTTATCTCACCTTCATTCTTGCTGGTTGGGATAGCATTCCCAGCATCATCTTTCTTGGGTGTCTCAAGGGAATAAACTCTTCAGAACAGTGGAACCAAAGTATAAAGAAGTTATGTACTCACCATAACGTTCCATCTGAGTAGGTAACTTCATTTATCTGCAACCTGTGGGTATCGGATCTGATTCGGATCCGAGCTGGCAGCTTTCCTAGCAAAGATCCGAGCTCCAAGCTCCTCCCCTACCCATAATGCCATGTTACCTCCCTCTAACCCTCATATCGAGTTTGCCATAATATCATAAAACACTACTAAAACACCAAGAAAACTACCTGAACGTTGCAACCTGATGTCATCTGGAAAGTGACAAATCATGGTCCTGCAAGAATGAACTAAAGGTCCGGGGGATGGAGGGAGGGTTGGTTGCAGACAAATGAAGTTACCTACTCAGATGGAACGTTATGGTGAGTACATAACTTCTTTATCTGAAGTAGTTAACTTCATTTGATCAGCAACCTGTGGGACAGAGTCCCCAGCTACCACAACTTGGGAGGCCCTATGGAAGGATATTCCGGAGCACTGCAGAGCCAAAGGACACCATTCCTCTGGAAATCAGATCCAATTTATAATGTGTAATGAAAGTGTGAGAGGAAGCCCAAGTAGCAGCTGAAGAAATGTCATCCAAAGGGACTTTAGACCAGAAGGCTGCAGAAGTAGCCACAGAACAGGTAGAGTGAGCTCGAACACGCACGGGCTCAGGTCGACCAGAGCTTCTGTATGCAAGAAGAATGCATTGTGAAATCCATCTAGCTAAGGTTACCTTAGTCACTGGTTTACCCAGACAGGACTTAGCAAATGAAACAAAAAGCTGTTCTGATTTTCGAAAACCAGCTGTTCTGTGTAGGTAAAATCGTAGCTGTCTATGTACATCCAAGCAATGGAATCTATACTCTCCTTTGTTGAGATAATTAGGGAAGAAGACAGGCAGATTGATAGATTGGTTGATATTGGCTTCGGAAGCCACTTTAGGTAGAAAAGAGGGGTTAGTCCCGAGGGAAATTCTATCTTTATGAAAAATGATGTATGGGGGCTTACTGCAAAGAGCCTGAAGCTCTGATATTCTTCTGGCTGAAGTAATGGCAATCAGGAAGGCAGTTTTCCAAGATACAAACTTCAAGTCAACCGAAGCTGCGGGCTTAAAGAGATGACCAGTCAGAGCCTGGAGAACTAGGGTTAAATCCCATGGAGGGACTGCTTCCTTAACAGAGGGTCTCAAAAGGAAGGTACCCTTCAGAAACGTCTTGCAGATCTTAGATGATGCCAGATGGCTAAATTTGTTTCCAATGTGAAAGTGGGAAATTGCTGCCAGTTGAACTTTAACAGTTGAGGAGCTAGCTTCCGGATGGAAAATTTGAGATAAAAAATCGAGGACAGCTGGAATAGGAGCTGTAAAGGGGTCCAAGTTCCTATGCTCCGCCCAGATAGAAAAACGTTTCCATTTACTCTTGTAGATTTTCCTGGTAGAGGGCTTATGAGCAGCCACCAGAATGGCTTTAACCGAGGATGAGATACCGGGAGTCCTAGCCATCAAGGGAACTGGATCAACCAAGCCGAGAGCTTGAGGCTGTCCAGGTCGGGGATCTTCAATCCCAGGGGATGAGAAATCAGATCCGGAAGGGGATCTAAGATCCAGGGAGGATGTACTAGATGAGACCGTAGGCAAGGGAACCATGTTTGACGAGGCCAGAATGGGGCTATGAGGATAACTCTGCTCCCCAACCGATGAGCTTTCTGCAAGAACTTTGTCATCAGCGGAAGAGAAGGATAAGCATAAAGAAGACCAGATGGACAAGCATGAACTAGAGCGTCTCTTGGGTTTTCCCCTGGGGGGGGGAATTAGAGCGAAAAACTCGCTGCACTTTGCATTCGAAGGCAACGCGAACAGATCGCAGCAAGGTTGACCCCATCTGAGGAAGATCTGTTTCGCTACTATAAGGTTCAGAGACCACTCGTAGGGCGAGAGGATAGTCCGACTCAGCTTGTCCGCAAGGATGTTTTACCAACCCGGTATGTGCGCTGCTATGAGAAAGCGGTTGGTGGATATCGCCCATTCTCACACTCTCATGGCCTCTTGGCAAAGTGGGTAAGATCTAGTTCCCCCTTGGTTGATGTACCAGACCACTGCCATGTTGTCTGTTTGAATTGCAATAGTGCCCAGAGGAAGAAGGGCATGTAGAGCTTGCAATGCTAGAAGCACCGCCCTCATCTCCAGGACATTGATATGCAAAAAGGTCTCTGTGTGAGTCCACATGCCTTGGACGGTGTTGTCCATGCAATGCCCCTCCCACCCAAGGTGGGACGCGTCCGTGGTCACTGTGACTTGGGGTGGGGACATGGAGAAGGGACGCCCTTCCCGGAGATGCTTGGAATGGAGCCACCAAAGTAGAGATTCCCTGCAAACTCTGCTGAGGGGAACAGGAGCAGACAATGGATGAAGTAGAATGGACCACTGGTCTTGTAGGGTCCATTGGAGAATCCTCATATTAAGATGCGTGAGCGGAGACAAGTTGATGGCCACTGCCATGGACCCCAGAGCCCTCAGGACTAACTCCGCTGGAGGGGCCGAGGACTGAAGAAGGGCCAAAACATGTAGGTTTAGATTGCATAGTCTGTCCGACGTCAGAAAGACTTTGGATTGAATTGTGTCTATCCTGGCCCCTATGAAATCCAAAATTTGAGTAGGCTGAAGGAAGGATTTCTTGTGGTTGATCGTGATCCCTAGATAGTGGGTGAGATGTAGGAATTAGTCTCTCGCTGAACATAGTAGATGCCTGGTGGGAGCGGCTAGGAGCCAGTCGTCCAGGTAAGGAAAGACCTGAATTCCCTGAAGCCTCAGGTGGGCCGCTACAACTGCCATGACCTTGGTGAACACCCTGGGGGCTGTGGTGAGACTGAAGGGTAGGACCCTGAACTGATAGTGGCTGGCTCCCAGCCGAAAGCGGAGGAACCTCCTGGATCGCCTGTCCATCAGAACATGGTAGTATGCATCCTTGAGGTCTATGGAGCACATCCAGTCATTCTCCTGTAACAGTGGGAGAATGGATTGGATGGTGACCATCTGGAACTTCTCTTTGGCAACTGACAGGTTCAATGTGGACAGGTCGAGAATTGGCAGTAAGTCCCCTGTCTTTTTTGGCACCAAAAAGAACCTGGAGTAGAAGCCTGATCCGGATTGATCGGGGGGACGTGCTGGATGGCACTTTTTTTCTAGAAGTTCTTTTACTTCTAGGGCTGCTACCTCCCTCTGACTGGGTTGTACATCGGGGAAGTGCCCTGACCGGGGGGGAATACTTATGAATGGGATTGAGTAACCTCTGGATATGATCCGGAGCACCCAGCGATCTGTCATAATGGACTCCCAATGTGCTAGATGTTCCGAGAAGTGCCCTCCGATTGCCTCCAGAGAGGAGCAGTCGGGCAACCCCTCAGATTTGCTGCGCGGGTCGATCAGAAAAAGGTTCCCTCGACCCAAAATTCTTCGGCCCCCCCCCTCTGCCTCTGGGCCGGCATCCACCCTGTCCTCCTCTGCCCCTGAAGGACGAGGGGTCTGGAGCGAAACGGGATTGTTGGGATTTCCAGAACCACATCTTCTTTTGTCCTCTTTGGTTCCTGGAGAAGGACCTCTGAGGAGCCGAGAAGCGGATCCCGATGGCAGACAACATTTTCCCGTCCTTCTCGCTCTGGAGTAGCATATCGTGGACGGTCTTGCCAAAAAGCATAGAACCGTCAAAGGGGGCGATCGCGAAGGATGCCTTGAAGGGTTCCGCAAAGTCACAGAGACAGAGCCAGGCTTGTTGTCATAAGACAATGCCTGTTCCGCTGGGTCTAGCTGCTCCTTCCGTGGCATGGCAAAGAAGCCGCATAGAGGTATTAGTAATAGACTTAAGAGTGGCCATTTGTGCCGAGAAGGTTCATTTGTCCTCAGTCGACATGGACTCTGGGGGAGACCCAGCGTATTCTTTGATTAGATCTCGCTGCAGTTGAATCACGTGTGCCATATAATTCAGTGACCTTACAGAGAAGGTCGCTGAAGTAAACATCCGCTTTCCAAGGCAGTCCATCACCCGAGACTCCTTGTCTGGAGGATGCACCGAGGAACTTTCCTGTGCTAATTCCTTCTTGGTGGCAGCTGCCACCACCATGGCATCTACAAGGGCACCCTTGCTCCAAACTGCCCTGTCTGTGGGGGGGGGGCTGAGAATCCTGTCCGGTCTCTTGTGTATTGGCTCCACAGTGTCCGGCTCCTTCCATGCCCTGGTAGTTATGAGGTCCACCAGTGGATTGGCGGGAGGGGACACCGAAGAGGTAGAAGCGCCTGTGTCGAATGCCTCCAGAAAGACAGACTCGTCCATGGAAGGCTTTTGGGCTGACCACCCCCCTCTAATACGAAGCATTTCCATAATGTCTCCAAAGGAGACATCTTCGGGGGGTGACCTGGGGGAACCTTCCACTTCCTCCAAGTCTGTGTCTTCTGTGAGGGACTCGGGTGAGTCCAAGTGCCTCCTCTTGCACTTACGTTTGTGAGGGACCTCCTCAGGGGGGATGTCCGAGGAGGGCTCACCAACAATGTCCTGTTCCTCCATGGGAACCATCTGGGACATAGGCGCAGGCTGTCCCTGTGGCCGGATGATGGAAGATAGGCCCGTCTGAGAGGGAATGGCGGGTGGATCCATAGCCAGAGCCTGGGTCCTTGAATCTCTCGAAAGAACCCTCTCCACGATGTCGAATGCCGAGGGTGAGCTACTCTCCCTAGGATCCAAAAGTAGTCCCCTAGGATCCGGCGCGTGGATCGGTGCCGAAGATGACCTGATTGGGTCCAAAGGAATGGTGCGATCCGACCTCAACGGAGCCGAAGGTACACCAACCCGTCCAGATCTGGCGGTCATCTCCCGGCCCCAAGAGCTCGGATCTGAAAAAGGATCCGACAAACTCGAAGGTATCGTCGGAGCTGAAGTAGGAAACACTGTCGGCACCATCACCACCCCGGCTCCGAAGCTACTCGGATCTGAAAGCTCCGAGCCCTGGTAGTGGGTCGGAGAAGGAGCAATGGGGTGAAAAAAGGGGTCGAGCTCCCCCCCCGGAGGGGGGGGGGAGGCAAGAGCACTCCCATCTGCAGCTGGGCCTGAAGAAATCGACGCATCATCTGATCCATATCTGCGTCAGATAAGCTTCTAGTGGATCTAGATGAGGCTAACGAGGCTGGCCAGGAAGGCCGCTTGGACGAACTCGAAGGTGACCGGGTCTCCTCCTCCGGCTCCGGGGAGAAGCGTGGGGATCGAAGCCTGGAGGGGGAAGACCCAGAGACCTTAAGAGGGGAGGATAGCTGCTTAGATGGCGGGGCCGAGGGTGCTGAATCGGCCCGCCTCTTGTGGCTACGATGCCTGTCTCTCTCCCACTCTTTATCCTTCCTATCTTTTTTCCTTGCCTCCCTTTCCTCCTGAGCCAAAGCAGGAGTTTGAATCCCGGCCAGGGGAGCGGTCGGTGGGGCAGCAGCAGCCGCGGCTGGTGCCACAGAGGGGGAAGAGGACGAAGCTGAATCCGGGGGCAAAAGGCCCGTGAGGACTAGCTTAGTCTGCCTATCCCTTAAAGCCCTGGGGTTGAAGGCTGCACAGATAGTGCATCCTGAAGAGAGATGGTCCACACCCAGGCAAATAAAGCACCGAGTGTAGCCATCCGCTGGGGACAGCTTATGGCCACACTCGGAGCATTTTGAAAAAATAGCTTTAGGGGCCTCAGACATACTAACCATGTTAGGCCCACACGCACACACCTTCACACACAGACAGAAGAGGGGAGGGGATTTAAATTTACACTAAAGATAACTAAGATAAACTACCTTTGTTAAAGAGAAGGGATGTTACACACTCAGAAAGGTGAATTTAAGAGGAAAAGCTTAGAAAACTAGACAACTTACAAACCCAACGCTATGGAGCTCTTTCTAAGATGCTTTGAGAAGCCGCGGCAAACGAGATCTGGGGGTTAGAGGGAGGTAGCAGGGCATTATGGGTAGGAAAGGAGCTTGGAGCTCAGATCTTTGCTAGGAAAGCTGCCGGCTTGGATCCGAATCAGATCCGATACCCACAGGTTGCTGATCAAATGAAGTTAACTACTTCAGATGCCCTGTTCTGGGAGGCCACATCTACCTTGTAATGAGTAATGAAGGTATGAGGATTAACCCAAGTAGCTGCCACAGAAATTGAGTCCAAAGACAGTCTGGCTTGAAATGCAGTAGAGTTAGACAATGCTCTAGTTGAATGCCCTCAAATTTTTCCTGGCAGTTGTTTGCGCTGTGAACTCTAAACATAAGTGATAGTGTCTGTAAACCATTTTGATAAGGTTACTATTGAGACTGAAGTTCCCTTTCTGTTGTCAGAAAATGATATAAGCAATTGGCCCAATTTTTCTGAATTCTTTTGTCCTGTGCAAGTAGAAATGTAACTGCTTATGAACATCCAGTTGGTGGAGTTTATATTCTGTCTTGTTGCCATGATTAGGGAAGAAAACGGGTAGTTCTATTGACTGATTTAAATTTGACTCAGAGCAAACATTTGGTAGGAAGGAGGGATTGGTTCTGACAGAAACTCTGTCTTTGTAAAAAATTAAATAATGGGGACGAATGGAGAGAGCTTGTAATTCTGATACCCTCTTAGCTGAGGTAATGGCAGTCAAGAAGATTGTTTTCCAAGTCAAGAATTTCAGAGAACAAGTAGCAGCTGGTTCGAAAGGAGGGAGATTCAGGGCATCTAGAACTAAGTTTAGATCCCAAGGAGGACATGGTTCTTTTATTGGGGGTCTCAAGAGGCTAGTATCTTTCAGGAAAGCTTTGCATAACCTGTGGGACATAACGTTGGAACCCCATTTCTCCAACATAATAATTGGAAATAGCAGCCGGCTGAACTCAGATGGTGGTTGCAGCTGCCCCTTGGTTAAAAGTCTCAGTTAGAAATTCCAGGATCTTCGAAATGGGTGGAGTAAAAGTGTCAATATGATTTTTGGCTGCCCAACAAGAGAACCCCTTCCATTTGCTAGCATAAATCTTTCTTGTTGTAGATTTGTGAGAAGAGATCAATATGTGTCGTACTGCTGGGGAAATGTCAGGAAGCCTGGCTAAGACGAGAAGTGGGGAAACCAAGCTGTCAGCTTGAGGGTCTGAATAGAAGGGTGGAGCACTCCTGACTGATGCACCAGGAGATCTGGAACTTGGTCCAGGATCTGAGGCTCCTCCTGAAGATGGGGCCAAAGGAAGGGGAACCAAATCTGACAAGGCCAGTAAGGGGCAATGAGGATTAGCTTGCAACCCAGCTATTTTGCTTTTCCTGATGAACTTTGTGTATTACAGGAAATGGGGGAAAAGCATAAAGTAGTCCCAGGGCCAATCGTGAACAAGTGCATCCCTGGGTGACTGTCCAGTTGTTTCATCAGGGCAAAATAGCTGCTGTATTTGGTATTGATGGACTTGGCAAAAAGGTTGCAGAAAGACTGGCCCCACTTGCAAAAAATTTGATTTGCAATTTCCTGCTTCAGGGACCACTCATGTGGCATCAGAATTCTCCTGTGTAGCTTGTCCATTATCACGGTGAATCTCCCCAGAATGTGCGTCACAATCAGAAAGCACTGAGAAGACATCGTCCACTGCTATACTCTTACTGCCTCTCGACACAAGGGGTAAGATCTGGTTTCGCCTTGCTTGTTGATGTACCACACTACGGACATGCTGTCTGTTTCAGTTGCAATCGTCCCCGTAGGTAGATAGCCCTGGAGTGCTTGCAATGCCAGAAACACTGCTCTCATCTCCAGGACATCGATGTGCAAATGGTAATCGTGCTGCTGCCAAGTTCCTTGAACAGTCTGTTCCAGATAATGCCCCCCACCCTATCTGGGAAGAATCCGTGGTCACTGTGGGTAGACTGAAGCCACCATTGTAGATCCTTTTTGCAGGTCTCCATGATGAGAATCTTGTGTGACATAGGTAGATCCTATGTGGACCACTGAGCAAATAGAAGCCACTGCAATATCCTCATATGGAAGCATGCCAAGAGAACTAGTGTTATTGCTGCTGCCATTGAGTCTAGCACTTTGAGAACAAATCTTGCTTGA
Source organism: Protopterus annectens (assembly GCF_019279795.1). Classification (NCBI taxonomy): domain Eukaryota; kingdom Metazoa; phylum Chordata; order Ceratodontiformes; family Protopteridae; genus Protopterus; species Protopterus annectens. Next base: position 802,918,620 of record NC_056731.1, on the reverse strand, counting down.
ATCTTCTTTATCCTGGTCAAGATTGAAATCTGATGTCGTATGGTTGACACTCTCTCCTGAGGCAATTTTGCTATCATGTCTTTTGTATTTAAATCTGCTCCTATAAATGTAATATGTTGACAGGGCAACAAGACAGATTTTTCTTAGTTTATAGTGATGCCTAGAGCTGAGCAGAGACGAATTGTGGTGTCTCTTGCCCTGATCAGTCAATGCTCGGTGGTGGCGGTAAGGAGCCAGTCAGCTAAATATGGAAATACCCGGAATCCTAGACGCCTCAGATGAGCCGTAACTACTGCCATGCATTTGGTGACACTCTGGGGGCTGTAGTGAGACCAAAGGGCAGAGCTCTGAACTGGTAATGACTGACTCCCAGCCAGAAGTGTAGATATCTCCTGGATCACCTGTCCATTTTGATATGGTAGTACACATTCTGGAGTTCGATGGAGCACATCCATTTGTCCTTTCCCAGAAAGTGAATAACGGATGGCAGTGTCACCATCCGGAACTTTGTTTTCTTGACAGACTTGTTCAGTCTGCTGAGATCCAAAATGGGCCTCCAGTCCCCTGGTTTTTTTGGAACTAAAAAGAACCTTGAGTAAGTTCCAGATCCGATTTGGTCTGCGGGGACTTCTTGGATGACTCGTTTTTCTAGCTACCTTTGAACTTCTAGGTTTGCTTGATCCCGTAGACTGGGTGGCACATCTGGGATGGACTTTCATTTTCTGGGAAGGGGTGACAGGTAGAAAAGAATACTGTATCCCCTTGATATTATCGACTGTTACCCATGTGTCTTTCATGATACTTTGCCAGGCTTCTGGGTACAGTGACAATCTGCCCCCAACTGCCTCCAGAGGTGGACAGGTGGGCCTCCTTTGAGGAGTGTTGGAAGGGCCTACCAGAGACGTATCTCTGTCTCCCTGATTCTGCGGACCCCCTCTGCCACAAGGGCGGCATCTTCCATTATTGTTTCCCCCTCTGCCCCTGGGGGAAAAGTCACCACGCTCATAAGGTGAAACTTCCTGCGATTTCCGGAACCACATTTTCCCGCCTTTTTGACCTTTGGGATAAGGTCTAATAGCTGTGGAGAAACATACTTCCAGGGCAGAGAGGGTTTTGCCTTCTTGCTCGCACCTGGTAAGAGTCTTTTTTACCTTGGGCCGAACAATGACGACCCATCAAATGGGGCATTGGTAAAGGAGGACTTGAAGGGCTCCATGAACTCGCAAAGGCGCATCCAGGAATGTCTCCATAAGGCAATTCCTGTGCCTGCTGCCATGCTCACTCCATCGGCTGCATAAGAGATAAGCCGCATGGAGGAGTTGACTACAGAAGATAAGGTTGCAAGCTGGGAAGCAGCCTTGTCTGAAGCTCCTGCCGCTGTAGGATCCTGGAGAGTATCTCCCAGCTCTTTGAGGAGATCCCTCTGGAGACCAGTGAAATGGGACAAATAATTCAGTGACCTAAGGGTAAAGGCCGCTGAAGAAAACACACGCTTCCCATATCTGTCCATCATACGGGACTCCTTGTTTGGCGGATGGACAGAGGAAGAAGTTTCTGATAATTCCTTCTTTGTGGCTGCTGCAACCACCATAGCATCAACTGGAACACCCTTACTCAGGAAAAATTTGTCCTCTGGTACTATGATAAACTTATTGGGCCTTCTCGGAACTGGTTCCATAGATTCTGGAGAGCTCCACGCCTTTCGACTGACCACCCCCAGCAGCTGGTCAAAAGGCAGAGACACCCAAGAGGTGGAGGGTCGGAAGCCAAATGCCTCCAGGTACAGGGACTCGTCTTCAGAAGGGGAAAGGGATTTCCAGCCACCACTCTGCTTGAGGATTTCCAGAATGTCTTAAAAAGAGACATCCTCCAAGGGGGACCATGGGGACCTTTCTGAGTCCTCCAAGTCCGTGTCTTATGTGAGAGACTCGGTTGAGTCTAAATGCTTCTTCTTACGACCTCTTCAGAGGGGTACTCTGGGGAGGTTTCAGAAGAGGGGGGGTCACCCTAGGGGGCGTCCTGGAGCATCGGATTCCTATGCTTTGGATGGAGGGGTGGTGTAGAGGTAGACACTAGCCCCAAAGGGGATGGAGCAGCTAAAGCCAAGGGTTGAGCGGTCTGGGAGGACAGCACACTCCTCATCACCGCAAAGGCACCACGAGAGAGTCTCGGGCTCCAAAGAGCATGAGATGTCCCCCGCACCAAGGGCAATGGCTCCGATCTGATGTGGGCGCAGAACTCACCTGTGCCAAAGCTCCAAGTGGGAGAGTAGGATCCGACAGGGGTCCAATCTCACTCTCCCTCTGGAGTTGACAAGGGAGTGTCGGCCCCCAGATCCGTCGATAGAAGGTGGTATCGATGAGATCGGAGCAGATGTCGGAACCAAAAGACCGGTGGTTTTCGGATCCGATGGTTCCACTACAATGACTTCCATGCACTCTGGCTCTGAACTCAGGTGAGTCGAAGGAGGAATCGATGACAAAGTAGGTTGGGTAGTCGGCTCCAAATCCATATAGGCTGGGCTTGATAAAATTTTCACTAAGGCCGGTGTCCTAAGTAACCTCTTCACCAGCCTCTCCACATCATCATCTGAAAGGCTCCCGGATGATCGAGAGGAATGGGTGGATAAGCGAGACCGGTTTCTTTTTTGGCTCCTGGTCGGTTCTGAAGACACTGGAGGAATTGAAGGAGATTGTGTCTTGTTGGACCTGACTGACTTTGGATCTGACAAACTTGTTTGTTTGTCTTGTCCCATTAACGGTTCTGAGATGAAACTGAAACGGATTCATTAGGGACTAACGAAAAGGGGAATTAGTAGGTCTGAGAGGGAAAATGACAGCCTCAACAACAAACAGCAAAAATAGGGCGATAGACAATGAGGCACACAAGCACTTAGAATCTCCTAACTACAGGGAATAATTATAGATAAGAAATATCAAGATTTTACCCAAAATAAGTAGAAAAAAAAGCACAACTTAGCCTGAGCTAGTCGCAAAGCAATCCTGAATCTTCAAGCGGCAAATGAGATCTGGGTAACTCTCGTTAGGCATGTTGGGATATGGACTAGCCTCGAGCCAGTGGAAGCTATCGAGCTTTACAATGTGTCCGAGTCGGAGCACAGTATCAGCTCCAAACCCAACCAGCAAGAATGAAGGCGTGATAGGGACAACATAACATCATTACTTCTATTTTCATAAATGTGAGAATTAAACAACACACCAGGAACTGAAGCTAAGACTTGCATTTAGAACACTTATAAATGAGAATCAAGTCCCCTCTGATTAACCTATAAGATATGAAATATAAGGAGTGGTAGGAAAGCCTATCCATATATCTTAAGTGCCCTACCTTGGAAACTAGTCTAGTAAAAGTTCTTTTTAGCCTCACAAATGTCATTATTTGTACGATACTATATATGCAGATAACAACACAATGCTCATTATGATTTATCAATACTAACTTAATTTTAACCTTGTTGGCCCTGCTAGAGACAATGTACTAAACATATTTTTCACTACTGAGCAACTTGAATCTGGTTTCTAATGCTCTGTGAAAGTATGTACAGAGGACCAAGTTAATGTGTCTAGAATACTCCTAGAGTCTACCCCTTTTATGAAAGCCACAGAAAAAGCTTAAGCCCTGGTAGAGTGGGCCCTAATCCTGCCTGGAAGCAGCAGAATAGCTAGAGAGAAGCAAGGTGGGCAGCCACCACAGGCACATTGTTTTAGGGGCATAATTGGTAGATCCTAATTGGTCTTAAGTGAATTACTGGCATTTTTTTTTGTCTGTATTGGATTTGCTTGTAGACCTTCAGCTCTTTAGTACACCATGTGACTGCTTGTTATAAATGTAAAAAAGTGTAGAGCAGCATAGATTTGAAAGAGTAACAGACCCAGCTACCTCCTTACATAAGGAGTTCCAGATCAGGAACAGACCTACAGACAAAAGACAAACAACTGATTGGCTTTCTTGAAGCATTATTCCTGTCTAATTAGTATTTGAGCTACCTGTGGACATTCAGAGCATGAAGGATTCTTTTTCGATTAATTTTGCATTCTGAAAAAAAAACATAGAGGTTAATAGATTGTCTCAAGTTAAAGTCTGAAAACACATTAAGCATAAAAGGACTTATTATCAACAAAAACCTGTCCTTGTGAAAAATGATGTATGGGTTGTCTCACCTAAGATCTTGTAACTCAGATACCCTTCTTGCAGAAGTTAGAGCAATGAATAACAGTCTTCTAAATTAAAAACCTCAGACTAACCTGATGAACTGATTCACACAGAAGATTTGGCTTGTTAAGCACAAAATTAAGATGCCCAGAAGAAACCACCTGTTTTCTAGATGGCTGGTTTGGTCCAACCCCTTTCAAAACAGACAGGTAGAAAGGGGGTATCCAAGAGCAAACAAACAAAAATGTCTGACAGATGAATCTTGATAGAAAAGTAAGAAAGCCTAATGGACAACAATTCATACAAATAATCAAGAATCAGAGGCAACCAGGTCTTAAAAGGGTCCTGTTTCTTGGAAAGGCACCAACTAGAAAATCATTTCTACTTGTACATATATGATTTCATAGTAGCATTTTTTTAGCCTCCTTTACTACCTACTGCATGACCTCAAGGAAAAAAGTGCTTAAAAGTTATAAAAAAATTCTTAAGTGTTTTCAGGTTGTGGTGTATTAAACATCCTCTGTCTTGTGAGAGTAAATTCTGAGGGGTTGCTTATGGTAATTGCCCTTTCCACTTTTAAAAGAAGGAAAACCACTGCTGCTTGGGCCAAGAAGGAGTTAACCACCACAATGTTTTGGAGTCTGTACGGACCTTTAGAAGAACACTGGATATCACTGGGAAGTGTAGAAAATCACACAGGAACATTCCTGCCCATGAGTATAAGAAAACATCTGTCTTCCAGGCCTGTTTGCAAATAATCCTAGAGCAGGATCTCTTTTACTGTTTATTTTGAAAGGAGTCAAACAAATCTACTTGAGGCGTTCCCCACAGCTGGATCAATTGTGGGAAGACCCCTGGTACAATTTCCATTCTTGAGGGTCTGTTCTGTTCCTAATGAGCTTGTCTACTCAAACATTTTGCTCTGATGGAATGTATGAAGCCTGAAGAGAAAAACTGAGATGAGTTGCTACCTCCCAGCCTATCATGACAAGTCTGCAGAGAGGCTAAGATCTGGTTTCCCACTGTATCACATCACTGTTGTGCTGCCCATAATAAATCGTAGAGGTCCTGGAAACTAGGGATGATTTAAGGCCTTCTAACAATTATTAGTGCCATCATCTCTAACATTTATGTGCTTCTGACTGCCCTGTTTGTTCCACAGACCTTGCACTTTCACCCTTTTTAATCTAGTAACCTATGGAAAGTCTGAAACATCTATTGTGACAGACTGAAGAGGAGGTGTAAGGGAGACTTGGATTGAGGGATAACTGGTCCACCCACCATCATAACTTCCTTCCTTTTAACAACCCTCAAAACTGGATGCTGAAGTGACAGACAGTGTAAATACTGAGTCCAGACTGATCTGACATATCAATGAATTTTTCTCATGTGAAGTCTGGCCAAGGAAATCGAGAATCATAGAAGTAATATAATTCAGAATCCTGAGAAATTCCTTGGCAGATACCAGAGACTGATTTGAAATGTTAAGGATAATTTCTTTGTACATCTCTCTTTGTCTGGTGGAAGAAAACCTCTTCCCAGGTCAGAATCTAGAAGACATTCCAGGAAAACTATTCTGTGTGAAGGGATGAGAGATGATATTTTAAGTTCACTTGAAATCCCAGACTGAGCATGAGTCTCTGAGTACTTGACAAGGAATCCTAACAACTCAACTGGAAAAAGAGTCTCCAAACAGAAAACAATCATCCAACAATGGGAACATGATAATGCCTTAAAGTCTGCAATATTAATGGAGCCAGGCACTTTGTAAATATCCTTGGTTCAGTAGATAGCCTAAACGGTTAGACAGAGAACTGATAGTGTAAGCCAGATAAAGAAAATCTTAAAAAGTCTGAAATCTTTGCCATTGGAAATGCAATAATAGGCATCATTTAAGTCCAACTTTACTCTGAACATGAGTAAAACATGAAAGGTAACAATGTCTGAAGGGATAAAATTCTGAACTTTGGGACCTTGAAAAAAAGACTGAGAAAAAAAAAGAGATCTAAAACTGTTTCCAATTTCCCCCTTTCTTTGGTGCTAAAAAATCCCAGAATAAAAACCTTTGCCCATCTGTTTGGAGGGCACTGGTTTTATGACACTATCAAATAATATTTGCTCCAAAAACTAGAAGAAAAAGCGATATTTGGTTTATGGGACAAGGAGTAATCCCTTGAAAGCAAAGGATGGACTCTGAGTACCCACTGCACCCCTGTTGAGTGATTTTTCAAAACCCATTTGCCTGTAATAAATTGGTGCCACTGACAGAGATGCAGACCTAGGGTGTGTGACAGATTGTCAGGGTTGGAGCTGGAGCTACCCTGAACAGGCAAGTAGTTATTCTGAGTTTTTGGATGGTCCTTGATTCTGTGAGGCTTACTCATTCTTTTTAGAGCCTTCTTGTCATGGCTTTAAAAAAATGAGCTTGTCAGCACCGTGCTGATTAAAATTATTTTTTGAAAAAGGGAGTGGAAGTAGAAAGAAAGTTTTTACTAACTTAGAAAAAGAGGGTGGGAAGATTTGGGTAATCCCTTGAATCAACATCCCTCTTTCATCAAAGCTCTTAAGTGCCTCAGCAGCAGAAGGGCCAAAAAGTACGTCCTCATCAAGGGGAGAATTACAAATCTCAGACTTAATATTTTCTGTTACATTTTGAGAACATAACCAAGCAAATCTTCTCATGACTAACCCTGTAGCAACAGCTCTGGAGAGAGTAGAATCACTTAAAAATTTTAAAGAATGTTTGATTACTTCAGAAGCACGTAAAATTAAGACATTCAAAAAATTCTTCACCTCAGAAGAGGGAAGATTAACAGTTAACTTTTTCATGTTCTCAAAGAACACAAGTAAAAACTTTGATGTGAGCCTGGCAGTTTAAAATTCTGAACGTTGAAGTGGTAGAAAAATACACTGGCAATGTTGTCTGCATTAACAATCTGTTTAGCAGAAGCAGTTTTAGATAAGGAAATCATTGCAGGGTCTGCTTTAGGGTTAGAAAAAGTACAGTTGTGTAAGAACTTACCATAAAAACAGATGTCCTACTGATTACTATTGCACTATTCCAAACAGATGGGTTTTCACCACTGACATCTGACCGAGGTACCAAAGTTTAAACCTTCCATAGAGAATATGTCTGACTTATGACCTAGCTCATGAGCATAGAGTTATACAGGCAAATGTATGCGCATACATTCTCAGACTATCTCCAAGCCAGCAGTCTGAAGACATCTGAGAAAGACTGCCTTAAGGGGAAGGAGGATTGGAAGGAATACTGCAACAGTGACCAATAGGACATCTACTGTTATGGTAAGTTCTTACACAGCTGCAGTAAGTTTTGACTGAGATCATTTTTGCAGTATTCCAAACAGATGGGTGACTCCTAGAGCTCACGGGAACAGAAGGGAAGATGACTGAGATTGTAGAGAACTGTCCAAGTGTGGAGAGAGAGGACTGACCTAGTGAAGGCATGCCTGGATATTGAAAAGGCATAAATTCTGTAGTGTTTGGTGATGGTGTGCACAGAAGACCTGTTGGCAGCCTCCAGGATTGTTTTGGCATTCACCCCTTTATAGAATTCCCCCAAGAAGCCACTGACATGACAGAATGAGCTCAAGGGCAGGTGGGCAAGGGTTTGCCATGGTGTGAGTAACAAAAGGAAATGGACTTAGAGATCTAGGTCGCAATGTTTTGTTTAGAAACTGGGGGGCTCAGACTAGAGTCCATGAAAGAGACAAACAGTTGGTCTGACTTATGAATAGATTTAATCTTGTCCAAATAAAATCTCACATGTCTATGCACATCTCTGAAATATAGGAGTCTTTTGCCCCTGTTCTTTGAGTTGGGAAAGAAAGTGGGCAGGTTGATAGCCTCATTCAGAAACATCTCATCGCATGCTTTAGGCATAAAGGAAGGGTTAACCATCAAGGATACCCTGTCCTTGTGAAAAATAAGAAAAGCTAGAACTGCCATGTGTACCTGTACTTCTGAGACTCTCCTAGTGGAAGTGAAAGCCAGCAACAAGATAGTTTTCCAGGTGCAGAATTTGAGAATAGAAATGTGGCTGGCTCAAAGGGAGTCAGAGTGAGATGTTCTAGCACAAACTTCAGTTTCCAAGATGGGGGCACAGGTTTCCTAGGTAATCTTAGATGCAACACCCCTTTTCGGAATTGTTTGACCTCAGGCCTGGACATAACAGGTGGACTGAGGGGTGGACTAGTAGACATGTCTGACAGGTGGGCTTTCAATAAGTTCTGGGACAAAGAGGCCTGGATCAAAAGATTGTTTAAACAGGGAAAAATCTGAATTCCCTGAGTCCTACAAATGGCTATCATTGGCACTAGACATTTTGTGAACACTCTGGGGGCTATGGAAAGCTCAAAAGGTAAATCAGTAAACTGAAAGTGAGATGACCTAGTATAAAATCTCAGGAATTCCCTGCAGGGCAGGCAAATGGGAATATGCAGGTTGGAGATCTTTGTAGGAAATCTGCCTACCTCATTCACACTTATGCCCTCCTACCTGACATCTACACAAAATGGCAAACCAGTTTATACAAATATACATTGATATACTGTATATCTACACACACACACACACACACACACACACACACACACACACACACACACACACACATCTAATTGTGGAAAGCCAACAGTACCAGTGACCACGCAAAAATTATTTCCGACAGATGCAAGATCTGTGTTCAGGCTGGTGAGACAGTCTGAGGATTTACACTCATGCATCCACCTATATACTCCTATGCTTACGAGTTGAAGACATACATCAGGCGTATGCTCTAGGAAAGGGTTAAGCATTGGTACCCCAGCTGTGACATTAAAAGCAGAAATGATTTCCCTAGCAAATCCCAGGTCTTCTATGTCCATAGAAATTGACACAGAAGAAGCAAGCATTCTTAATTTTTGGGTTTTCTTTTCCTGGAAGACTTGCTGATAAAGATCAACTCAGGGCAGGAGCACTATTGCAGGATCAAACATATTGTCCTGTCTTTGAGGCAGGCCTTTACCTGCCCCTTCCTCTGAAAGCAACAAAAGTGATTCTCCTTTGCCCATCTTGCAGCCTTAGCAAAAGTAAAATCAGTTGCAGTCTAAACAAGATTTGTACTCTGCAACATGTGAATGAGAAAGAGTTGAATTTTCACCACAGTTAACTGCTACAAATTAGTAAATGCTGCTAGTCTGCTTATAAGTAAACATTTAAAAACTGTCAATCATAAAGAATCATCAAGTTTGGGAATTAGCATTCTGGGTATGTGTGGCCAGGTCTATCCTTTCCCCAAGTCCTTGGTGTCATTTTATTACAGTTGTATATGAAAACAACTACACACTCCAACTACTGGTTTAATATTAATTAAGGTATTGTTATATACATTGAAGTTCTTCATTGAAATTGAATTGTAAGCTAATTTGCTCTTCCATTAATGAACTGGGCCTACCTGAAAATTCAACATGATCTGTTCCTAAATGAAAATTCGGTGCTGTGCTATATCTACAACTATATTACTGCCAATGCCTGTGTAAATCTCTATGCAAATAGTTCTACATTCTGTTGTACGTTTAATTGTACTGTCTGGCCTCTTCAGCCATGGTTGTGACTGAAAATGATCATTGGACTAGTACACCTACCTGGTTAACAATGATAAATACATTTTACTGCTATAACTGAATATTCAAACATAGCCACTATGCATAATCTCTTTTTATCTTGTCATCTCAGAATCCCTGGACCAAGTCCTTGCTGCTATTTTACTACAGATGTATATGAAAATGTAATATTGATGCAACTGAATGTTCTACAAATTTGTCACACCCTTAGTAGATAATTCCTTAAGGTGAGCCAAGTCTTAATTTATCTCGTAATCTCACTATATTCTTATATTCCTTTCAAGATCTTGCTCTATTTGTATCACGGTACATTTCTCATTATTCCTAAATCTTGTTCAGTAATCAAGGAAAACAAATACGTTTTACTCAAGCTGAGGTGCTCAATCACAAATCAATATAAGAGCATAATCAGCTACTGTAGAGTCAAGCATTCTGGGCAAACAGTCTGGTAATCTGTCTGCCTGATATATCTTGTCAAGAGCGACTACTTAAGGGGACACATTCTATTACCTTATTAATTGAATACATTTTGTTGTGTTTGAGTGAAAAGATGAAATATTGTTTTCTTTGGGTGAATTCATGAAAAGAAGTGTGCCTGTGCAAACAATGAATAGATAATATTTGACACATTGCATAATACAACACCAGGCCAATCTTTTGTTCTCATTGAAGCTGAATTGACAATATATGAAGGCAAAGCATACAAGGGCATTCCTAGCAATGATTTTCTTGTTACAGAAAAAAAAACTTCACACTAAAGAAAACATATGAAAACTGGGAGGTACACCTTCAAACACACAAACGTAAAGCAAAGCATCTAACATTTTCCTTCTCATACAAGAAAAGCAGTGGCTTTATATTATCCGGTACTATTCAGTAAAATACCAGAGGTCTAATTTCAAATGACACGTCTTCCTAAGTATAATTTCTTTTCCCCCCACTGTTAGTAGTCAAGAACTTGGACTGTGAGCATATATTTTCATGAAGGAACAAAAGTAATAGCTGTGGTAGAAATATACATCGATTATGAAGTTAACTTTTACTGGTTATACGGGCTGATTAATAATCTCCACATAGAAGTCATTTTACAGAACAAGTGTAGCATTGTCATACAGAGATGTACTATCAGACTTTGCCTGTTATATAAACAGCAGTGTCACCGCTGCAAGTATTAAAAGCCACTTGGGGAATAGTGACCATTATAAGGGATAGCACTGTATCTGGACTGATGCAAAGTTGCACAACTGTAATATTTTTGAAGATTGTAAAATTATTATTCTTAAAATGTTTTTGTAATGCTCTGAAGCTTTTATCCCCAGGTGTGTGCTGAAAATGGGCACCAACCCAGTCAAAATTTCCCAATAATCAAATGTCAGTAAATAAATAACAGTACTAAAGGCATACCTCTCAAGTTTTATGTTCAAAAATCCTGTACAAATCCAAAAAAATAAGGGGGTAGACAAAGCCCCAAAATCAGGAGCAAATTTAGAATATTATTCTAATTCACTTAGAAAATTAATAGAATAGCAGGTGCATCAGCATCTATTTTTATAACAATAAGGCGTACGAAACTCTAATGATTGGCAGTTGTTGACTGACTGTAATCCTCAGTAACTTGCCAAAAAAAAAACAATTTATGAAGGACGGCAAAAATATAAAGGAAAATCAAAACCATTCTGCAAATCAGGAGCAGTTAAAATGTATACATGGCTTTAGGCTTCAGGATTTTATTTTTTACTTTTTTTTTAGATTTGCTCACAGCCAGTCCATCTGCTGTGACTGCAGCTCCTCTTCTATCTTCCATTCTGATATCCCTGGCACCTACTTGACTAACCCCTTAGGCCATCAAAGCAAGAAAATCATATGTGTAAGGGTCTGGGAAGTGGGAACAGAGAAACTCAGGGTGAATTAGAACATTGCCATCCTTATTATTGGAAAGGAGTTTTTGTTATGAGCTAGCAATTGTTTTACTTCTCTCCTAGTGAACAACTATGTCAATGCACAATTTCTGCTGCAGGTATACAGTGATTGGTCTCCACTGGGGACTGAAGACTGGAGCAGAAAACCTGTCTCTCCTTCAACTAGATGAGCCAGCAAAAATGCCAATCACTCCCTATCCCTCTCAAAACCTAAGTCACCTGGGTCACAAGCAGTGGTGCTTCTCTTTCTACCATAACGAAATGCAGGCTTAAGAACATTATTTCTTGTAGAACAGAAAAAGAAGTTATGTACCTACCATAACGTTCCATGTTAGTTGTCTTCATCTCGCCTTCTTTCTTGCTGGTTGGGATCGGAGCCGATCCTCGGCTCTGACTCGGCCATCTACTATAGCTCGTGAGCTGTTTACTGGCTCGAGGCTACCCCTTATCCCATGATGCCTAGCGCTAGCTACCCAGATCTCGTTTGTAATAGCTAACCCCAGACATAGCCAGAGAATCAACCTGTCTAAACAAACAGGTTGAGCATACCTGTCATACTCTCTAAGTCAGTAGAGGAAACAAACCAGAGAACACTCAGCCAGTGAAACCAAAACTCCTCTCGATCCAATAGGACAGGGGGACGGAGGGTGGGACGCAAGAAAGAAGGCGAGATGAAGACAACTAACATGGAACGTTATGGTAGGTACATAACTTCTTTATGTTAAGTTGTCTATCTCGCCTTCATTCTTGCTGGTTGGGACAGCGTCCCTAGCACCTACAATCCTGGGCGGCTCATTGGAACAGACTCTTCAGAACAGTGGAACCAAAGTCAGCTCTGCTCCTGGAGACCATATCTAGCTTGTAATGAGAAATAAAGGTATGAGGATTTGCCCATGTAGCAGCTGCACAGATAGAGTCCATGGGCAACCTAGAATGGAAGGCTACCGAGGTGGCCAAAGCCCTAGTAGAATGACCTTTTGGTTTGATAGGCAACTCTTTGTTTCTCGATTGATAAATGAAAGTAATAATGTGAGACAACCACCTGGATAAGGTCACTTTGGAAACTGGGAGACCTTGTTTGCCTAGAGCGTAGGAAAGGAATAGTTGGTCTGACTTCCTTATATCCTTAGTCCTATGCAAGTAAAAATGCAATTGTCTATGAACGTCCAATTGGTGTAATTTGTATTCTGCCTTGTTGGTGTACTTAGGGAAAAACACAGGAAGGTCTATAGATTGGTTTAAATTGTTTTCTGAGCAGACTTTCGGAAGGAACGAGGGATTAGTCCTCAGAGCAACCCTGCCCTTATGAAAAACCAAGTATGGAGGACGAACACATAGTGCTTGAAGTTCAGAGACGCATCTGGCTGAAGTAATAGCTACCAGAAAAAGTGTTTTCTAAGATAGGAACTTAATGGAGAAGGATGCTGCAGGTTCCAAGAGGGGCATAATTAAGGAGGTTAGTACCAAATTAAGGTCCCAAGGAGAAGGGGGATCTCTCACTGGAGGTCTAAGGAGAGTAGTCCCTCTTTAAAAGGCTTTACAGAGCTTATGAGACATAATGTTTGAATTAGACAACCCAACATGAAAGTTAGAAATGGCCGCCAATTGAACCCTGATTGTAGCAGAAGCAGACCCCAAATGAAAAAGCTGTGCTAGGAGCTCCAAAATTTCGTGGACTGGGGCTGAAAAAGGATCTACGTTCCTAGCCTCTGCCCAACAAGAAAAACATTTCCATTTGCTAGCATAAGTCTTTCTAGTTGTGGACTTGTGAGAGGAGACAATAATCTCATGTACGGCCGGGGAAATGCTTGGAAGCCCGGCTAAGGTTGGAAGTGGAGCAACCAAGCTGTGAGCTGGAGTGTTTGGAGGGATTGATGCAGCCAGCCTGATTGATGAATCAGTAGGTCTGGAATCGGATCCAGAGTCCAGGGCTGATCGAGAAGGTAATGGTGCAGGAATGGAAACCATATCTGTCTGGGCCAGTAGGGGGCAATGAGGATCATTTTGCAACCCAACGATATTGCTTTCTGTATGAGTTTCGGTATCAGAGGAAACGGAGGGAAGGCATAAAGAAGTCCCTGAGGCCAATCATGGACTTGAGCGTCTCTGGGTGTGTGACCTGGAAGCGGGAGAAGGGAGAAGTAGTTGCTGCATTTGCTGTTGAAGGGAGTGGCAAAAAGATTGCAGCAAGGCTGTCCCCATTTGTGGAAGATCAGATCCGCGACTACCTGATTCAGAGACCACTCGTGAGGCACGAGAATAGCTCTGCTGAACCTGTCTGCTATGATGTTGGACCTCCCAGGGATGTGCGTCGCAATCAGAAGTCGTTGGGAAGAAATCGCCCACTGCCAGAGTTTGAGTGCTTCACGACATAGGGGGTAGGACTTGGGTCCGCCCTGCTTGTTGATGTACCACACCACTGACATGTTGTCCGTTTGAATTGCAATGGTCCCAGAAGGGAGAGAGTCTTTAAGAGCTTGCAACGCTAGGAGCATGGCTCTCATTTCTAGGATGTTTATATGCAGGTGGTACTCATGAGGCTGCCAAGTGCCTTGGACTGTCCTGCCCTGATAATGCCCCCCCCCACCCTATCAGGGAAGCGTCTGTGGTCACTGTGGCTACCGGAGGTGGCTGAATGGAGGGTCTGCCCTGAGTCACTAGTGGGGAGACCATCCACCAGGAAAGGTGCCTTTTGCATGCTTCTGTAATCATGATCGTGTGAGACATGGGCAGCTGTTGGAAAGACCACTGTGTGAACAGAAGCCACTGAAGGATCCTCATGTGAAAGCGGCCCAGTGGGATTAGAAGAATGGCTGCTGCCATGGAACACAGAGTTTGAAGGACGAACCTGACTTGGATTCTTTTGCTTTGCATCAGAATTTGTACTTGCTGACAAATTGTAGACACCCTGTCTGGCGGTAGCCTTGCAGACATGTTCCTTGTGTCTAACTCTGCACCTATGTAGGTGATAGATTGACAGGGCAACAAGGAAAATTCTTCAAAGTTTATTGTAATGTCTAACTGAGAGCAGATTGTGATTGTGTAGTCCCTGTCTTGAAGAAGTTGATGCCTGGTAGTAGCAGTGAGGAGCCAGTCGTCTAGATATGGAAACACTTGGAATCCTCGACGTCTCAGGTGAGCCGTGACCACTGCCATACATTTGGTGAACACCCTGGGGGCTGTGGTGAGACCAAAGGGCAGAGCTCTGAACTGGTAATGACTGGCTCCCAGCCAGAAGCGAAGGAATCTCCTGGAGCGCCTGTTCATTTTGATGTGGTAGTACGCATCCTGAAGATCTATGGAGCACATCCAATTGTCCTGACCCAGAAAAGGTAGAATGGACTGTAGCGTGACCATCCGAAACTTTGTTCTTTGAACAGACTTGTTCAGTCTGCTGAGATCCAGAATCGGTCTCCAGTCCCCTGTCTTTTTTGGTACCAAAAAGAACCTTGAGTAAGTTCCGGATCCATGTTGGTCTGCCGGGACTTCCTGGATGACACTTTTTTTCTAGCAGTCTTGAAACTTCTATGACTGCTTGGTCCCTCAGATTGGGTGGAACATCTGGAAGGGATTTGCTCGATGGTAAGGGGGGGGTGGTGAGAGAAGGGAATTTTGTAACCTCCGGAAATAATTGACCGTACCCATCTGTCTTGTGTTAAATTTAGCCAGGCTTTTGGGTACAGTGAAAGTCTTCCCCCGACTGCCTCCAGAGGCGGGCAGCTGGGCAACCCTTCCGGGATGCTGAAAGGGCTTCTCAGAAAAGGATTCTCTGTTGCCCTGGTTCTGCGGAACCCCTCTGCCACGAGGGCGGCATCTATTGTTGTTATTTCCCCCTCTGCCCCTGGAGGAAAAATCACTACTTGTGTCGGGCAAGGCTCCCTGGGATTTTCGGAACCACATTTTACCACTCTTCTGACCATTGGGGTATGGTCTGGTAGGAGTGGAAAAATGGACTCCCACGGCAGAGAGAGTCTTGCCTTCTTGCTCACACCTAGTCAAAGTGTCTTTCACCTGTGGTCCAAAAAGAAAGGAACCATCAAAGGGGGTGTTGGAGAATGACGCTCTAAAGCGTTCTGCAAAGTTACACAGCCGCATCCATGCATGTCTCCTAAGGGCCACGCTCGTATCTGCGGCTCTACTCGCACCATCGGCTGCATAAGAGATCAGCCTCATGGATGAGTTGACTACAGAATTAAGGGTCGCCAGTTGGGAAGCCACTTTAGCTTGAGCCCCCTCAGCTGATGGATCTTGAAGGGTATCTCCGAGCTCTTTAAGGAGATCCCTCTGAAGCCGGGTAAAATGGCATAAGTAGTTCAGTGACCTCATAGAAAAGGTCGCTGAAGAAAACATTCACTTCCCATATCTGTCCATGGTCCTAGACTCCTTGTTAGGAGGATGGACAGACAAAGAGGTTTCCGCTAACTCTTTTTTGGTGGCTGCTGCTACCACCATGGCATCAACAGGAACACCTTTGGTAAGGAACTGCTTATCATGGGGTGCTGTGATGAACTTGCCAGGTCTCCTCGGAGTTGGTTCCACTGTATCCGGGGCTGCCCAAGCCTTTCAAGCCACCACGGACATAAGTGGATCGAAAGGTGAAGAAACCCAGGTGGTGGAAGGTCAGGAACCGAACGCATCCAGGAATACAGACTCATCCTTGGTTGGGGCTAGAGGATTCCAGTTCCTCCTCTGCTTAAGCATTTTGAGGATGTCCAAAAAGGAAACATCTTCAGAAGGGGATCTCGGGGACCCTTCCGAATCATCTAAGTCTGTATGTTAAGTGACAGATTCAAGGGAGTCAATGTGCTTCCGCTTGCACTTCTTCTTATGAGGGGGCTCCTCTGAATGTTCAGGGGAGGCCTTGGAAGAAGAGGAAACACCCAATGGGGTGCCCTGAAGCACCGCTTCCCCACACTTGGGGTCTGGAGGAGGAGCAGAGGTTGTCACAGGCACTACAGGGGACGGAGCCGGCGGGGCCGCTAGTGGAACTGACTCAGAGGCCAGCACACTTCTCATGACATCGAAGGCATCCCTGCCATGATGCAGAGAAGGCTCCGGTTCCGAGGAAATCAGAATCCTTCTCCGCACCGAGGGAGACAGCTCCGAGGCCACTGTAGGAGCAGAGCTCACCTGCGCCAAAGCTCCGAGAGGGAGAACGGGGTCGGACAAGGGTCTGATACCACTCGCCCCCTCGGAGACGATGAGAGAGCCCCGGTGCCCAGATCCCTTCATGGACGGCACCATTGAGGGAATCGGAGCTGACGACGGAACTGAAGGAGATAAAGTGATCGGTGCCGACGGTTCCACTACTCGAACCCCAACGAACTCTTGCTCCGAGCTCAATGGAGTCGGAGGAGGAACATCGATAGAAGTGGATGGAGCCGACACCTGTTGAGGAGGGCTGGACAACATTTTGGCAAGTGCCTGCGACTTTAGCAACCTACTGACCACTCTCTCCACGTCGTGATCCGAAAGCCTAGAGGATCGAGAGGAGTGAGAAGATCTATGACTGCGCTCGCTTTACAGCAGGAGAGACCGAGGAGCCAAATGTATCGATTCCAGAGAAGGAGACCTCAGCCTCTTGTGGCTCCGCGGAGGCTCCGAAGTTTCTGATGGAGCCGACAGGGAGAGAGTCTTATCGGTTCCAGCCGGAACCGAAGTAGCAGGTAAAGACTGAACCAAAGACGGCTCCGAACTTGGAGCCGATAATTTGGTAGATTTAGGTGATTTCACAGGCTGAGTCTTGGCCGGTGAATCCTGGGGCTTTAGAAGGCCCCTAAGAATAAGCTTATTCTTACGCTCCTGCAGAACTCTTGGACTAAATGCATGGCAGATAGAACAAGAGTCCTGCAGGTGCACAGCACCTAAACAATAGACGCAAGAAGTGTGCCCATCTGTCAGCGACATTTTCTGACAGCATTAGTCACACTTCTTGAACCCAGACACCTTGGATTCTTTGGACATCCTGTAACAGAAAAAATACAACAATAGCTACCAAACAAATTAAATTAAGGAGAAAAACACAGTACAGTAGAGACTAAAGCTAAAGTTTTTTTTTGTTTTTTTTTAAATAGATAAGCCTCTAACTCAAATGGCTAACCTATAAAGAAGATAGAAGGAAAGCCTCTAACTTAAACGGCTAACCTGACAGGAATAAGGAGAAAGGAGGGGGAGGGGGAGAACTCTCTAAATTAAATGAGTTCTAAAGGGACGGGAAGGAATACTACAAATACACACTTACCAACACAACAATTATATGACTAATAACTAACAAAAATCCCTAGGAAAAGGACTATTTCTAGTAAAGAAGTTCTATAAAGAAACTTTATACAAGCCTGAGCCAGAAAAACGACATCTCGCAGCCAAAGCGGCAAACGAGATCTGGGTAGCTAGCGCTAGGCATCATGGGAAACAGCTCTCGAGCTATAGAAGATGGCTGAGTTGGAGCCGAGGATCGGCTCCGATCCCAACCAGCAAGAACTAAGGCGAGATAGACAACTTACCATCTTATCTTTTGTTAGAAAGCGAGTTTCATAATTGCTAGAATTCTTTTACTTTGTCAATTTAGGCCACTGTCAAAAAACATCAGGGACTGAGGCCCTAATAAGGTGCACATTATAAAAATTCCTTCTGTAAGTTCAGAAATTTTGAAGAGTTAATTGTGCTTATTACATAAAGCAAGGCTAAGCAGTAGTGGAACATTATGAATAGTATTATCATATTATATTGTTCATAAATATCTTCACTAGAAGCAGAAGCAAGAAAAAAAAGACTAGGATTCATCTGTTACCTGAGATAAGACAAAAAAATGTGTTAAAGAAGAGGAAATCCTTATAGATACACTAAGCATACTATCCATGAAGAAAAGAATGGCTTATTAGAAGCTGAGGTTGCCAGAAACTGTGTCAGTGGTAGCACAAATGAGAATTCAGCATTTAATTTTAAGATGCAAGGGAACTAAACAATAAACAAGCACAATGACCAGCCTATGGGTAGGCTCATAGTACAGAAAGCTCAAAATAAAGACAGCATTTCAAATACCTATTTCTCCACAGTTTTTACACAGGAGGCAAATAATCTTTGTCAGTCTGAAATGAGAATTCAGCACAGTGTGAGGCAGAAGTAAATCAATTCTCTGCGATATAAATTAAAAGAGTACTAACTGATAGTCAGTTAAAAAAAAAGATGACAAATCTTGAAGAGTTCCAGCCCAAGCTAACCTAACTCTGTGGCAGAGATCAGAGAAGCCCTGACTATGATCCAGATTACCAAAGTTCAAGCAGCGGCTTTAGTACTGGTCGAGAAAAGGTGGGGGGTGGGGACGAAGAGAGTTTTCTAGTTGACTAATTACCACCACCATGTAAGCAGCAGCTTTTGAGATACTGAAATAGCCAACAACAAGGACATGGCCTTGGCACTAAGCCAGTGATAGTAACCTTCATTAGTGTATGTAACGAATTATCCATATGCTAGGAGACGGTTGTACACTCCTGTAGTGATGCAGTCGCACACCTCAGCCACTTTAAATGTGTTTAGAGCATATTATTAATGTCCAGCTGTCTGTACTAATCAGGTCTTTATTGCAGACCCTCAGGCAATTAAGGGATTGGCAAATAAGGTGGAGTGGTGGGCTTTAAAACTGGAAGGGATGGCTGATGGTGATATCAACTGTTTCAATGATGATATCTCCTGTTTTCTGTAAGCCTCTGGTCTCATATTTGGTTGGGGACTAGCCAGCTACTTAGGGGGTAAAGAATGTAAAGAAGGCTGGGGTAAAGCAACTTCATGCCTACCTGGATGACACCTCCCTCTGGTCAGTTCCCTCCATACCTCTCAACTGTCCATGATTTTGCCTCCTTGCCCTTTCCCTCATAAAATGTTTGATTTTCTGGTAAGTCACTGAATTTGCCAAACATTAGACTTTCATACCTCTTATTGTTCAGAAAATGCATATTGATGCAAAACCAAATGTTGTATTAATGTTTTAAGTGAATTCGATTAATATCTAAAAATTGTCCATAATCTGAGGCCTTTGTTATCCCATTATTTTTGGCTTTATCCAGAACTCTCAGGCACAGAAGCTAAGAGGTATGGATCTTTCCCAAGTCAGTGGCCACACTGTTACTGACAGGGAGTGAATAGGCAAAGACTAATTGATGGAAGAATGATGACTGGCAGGTGCAGAGATAAATAACAGGTAGTATACAGAAAAATATAAGATCCATCCCAGATTATGTAAAGGAACTAGAAATGCTCTAAGCAAGGTTTCTTACTTATCTGTTTTTAACCTTCTGCTCTGCATGATTTGGGGTAAAGATACAGTAATTAGCACATACACTAAGCAGCTAAGACACTCCTGAAAGAGAAAGAGGAACATTTTTAGTTAACAAACCTAAATTTACTGTCATGGTATAACAGAGCAGAGGACAAATGCTGTGGTGCATCAGTTGCTGCATAGCTGACATAATGAGGGAAGTGGTATTTCCACTGTATAGTACTGATAAAGCCCTCCATGTCTCATACATATACATATATATATATATATATATATATATATATATATATGTGTTTTTTTTTTGGGGGGGGGGTTCACTCCTCACTTTTAATCATCAGCTGCTTCCAGAGCCTCTCCTCATCCATCAGCTCTACCAAACTAAATTTAGCTAATCCAAGACTAGATCTGACCTTTGTTCTGGCATTGTGAGGAGATCAAGGCTTCTTGGGCAGTGTCGTAATGCTACCAAGGGGTATTTATTTCCTGCTACTCTAGGTCTCAGATAAGGTGCTTTACATGGCAAGGCCTGAATTTCTGACATCCTTCTAGCTAAGGTTATAGTTACCAAAAACAATGTTTTCTCATTTAACAGTTAAATCTAAACCTGCCCCCTGGCTGTCCAAAGAGACAAGACAAAAAATACTACTTAGAAATAAATCTTGGGCTAAATGGAGAACTACAAAGACTATTTCTGACCATCAAACCTTTAGACAGTTAAGAAATAGCACTAAAAAAGCTGTATTTTTGGATAAAAAGAATTATTACTGTAAACTACAACAAACTCACTACAACAACCCCAAGAGGTTCTTCTGGTCAACCCTAAATTCTCTCCTACACCCAGGCCACTCTAGTACACCCTTACCATCAGGGGCTGAAATTAATACCTCAGACCAAACTGCCAATGCCTTTAACTCCTTTTTCACAGACACCATTAAGTCATTAGCAAACAAACTTACTATAGACAAATCACACACCCCCACCAGTTTACCTGCAAATCTCCCCATATTTCAAATACAACCTGTCTCTACTTCCTACATCCTGAAACTCATCCTAAAACTCAAACCCTGTACACCATCAGCAGATCAGTTACCATCGGAATACCTTCAAAAAGCAGCTGAAGCAATAGCTTATCCTATATCCCTCCTTATAAATAGAACCATAATGGAAGGAACCATCCCTGCTATCTGGAAAGTTTCCCACATAATCCCTTTACATAAAGGAGGCAGCTCAAAAGAGTATTCTAACTTCAGACCTATAGCTCTCCTATCTCCCCTAGCAAAAATAATGGAGAAATGTATTCATCATCAGCTAATGCACCATTTAACTCAATTCAATTTACTAGCTAAATGCCAGCATGGCTTTAGGCCATTTCATAGTACTACCACAGCTCTCTTATCATTTACCGAGTGTATCAATAAAAACTGCAATAATAGTATCCTAACATCTGCTCTCTTCTTAGACCTGTCAAAAGCCTTTGACATGGTAAACCACCATCTGCTCCTAAAAACCCTTGAATCTCTCTCTCTAGATACCAAAGCGGTTCAATGGTTTACCTCCTACCTTAGTTACAGGCAACAGGCTGTTCTCTGGGATAACACACTGTCATCTCTTCTGCCAGTCACTCTTGGAGTACCACAAGGTTCCATCCTAGGTCCCCTCCTTTTCTCCTTATTCATAAATGACTTACATGTAGCAATACCTCAAGCCACATGCATTCAATATGCAGACGACTCAACTCTCATCTGCTCTGCCAATACCTCCTCTGACCTACAAACCCTAACACAGAACATATTTACCACAGTTGAGGCATGGTTCTTGAAACGCTGCCTACTTTTAAATGCCAATAAAACCAAACTCCTGCTTTTCAGACCCAATAGGAAGTCCCCCCTCACTGACTTCTCTATTACCTCTAATAATGGCACACACATAGTCCCTGACTCCACCACTAAACTGTTAGGTATTACAATAGACAATAAACTCACTTTTGAAAACCACATTAATAACACTATCAAAACCGTAAATAGAAAACTTGGCTCCTTATTTAGAATTAAAAACTTTCTATCTCCACAGGCTAAAGTTACACTTGCTCAATCTCATCTTATTTCCACTCTTCTTTATGCCTCTCCCATATACACTAACTTAAAGAAAAAAAACCTTACTAAACTAGCAAATGCATACAATAGCATTGCTAGATTTGCTACTGGAAATCCATTTAGAACTCACCACTGTCTTAATCAATTACAACTAAACTGGCTAGAATTGAACAATACCCTACTTGTCTCCCAACTTACCTTTATACACAGGTTATTTTACCAACCAGAAAATACCCCCATACTTTCTGATCTTATATCTCCCTATTCTAATCTAAATTCACTGCGCTCCTCTAATAAACCTCTTGTGAAGCTAACTAAGTCCAATAACACTGCAGGCGATTCACTTTTTTCTAACACCATAGGTAAACACTGGAACTCACTACCTACCACTCTAAGTACTATGACATCACCTTTCCTCTTTAAACAAAAACTCAAACAACACCTAAAGACTCTCTGGCTATGCCCATGCATCAATCCTGACTAATCTTATGACTCTACTCCCCCTCCTACTCTCTCCCATCTGAAGAACTAGCTCCAAATACCTTTGTTAATTAGTCTCTGTTTCAATTTAATTAACAATTCCAGATGGTTGTATTTTTTCTTTGCTTATATATTTTTACTCTCTTTGAATATCCTACTAAGTTTAACTGCCCTACTCCTATACTGTAAATAGAAGTAATATGTCCTCACTAGCATAAACTTTCTCATACATTTTTGTTTGCACCTTAATTCTGTATGTACTTTTTTTACTAACCATTGTTTTTTGCCTTCTTTTATTGAATCACTTATTGTACTAACCCAAATGTGGAGCTTTTCTCCCCGGGCCTCTGCTGAAAATGGAAATATATCCAGTTGGACTAGCCCGGTAAACAAATGTAAAATAAAAATAAAATAAAAATAAAATAAATTTTCCAAGACAAGTACTTCAGATCACACTCTGCCGAGGGTTCAAAGGGAGAATGTACAATGGTTTGCAGCACTTGGTTCAGATCCCAAGGTGGAGTATGGTCTTTGAAAGGAGGTTTCAGCAACAGTGTCTCTTTTAAAAAAGGACTACAAAGTCTATGAAAGGCTAAAGAACATTCTTCCAAACCATCACAGAAATTGGAAATTGCTACTAGTTGCACTCTGTTGGTAGAAGGGGAAGCTCCCACATTAAAAAAGGAGGCTAAGAAGTCGGAAATATTTTCTGGAGAAGCAGAGAAGGAGTCAAAATCTTTTTCATGAGCCCAAATGGTAAATCTCTTCCATTTACTAGAATATAATTTACATGTGGAAGGTTTATAAGAAGATAGGAGGATGTGGAGTACCAGGAAGGAAAGATTTGGATGCCTGGCCACAAATGTCACCCAGACAATTTGAACCTCAAGATGACAGCATGGTTCCTCTAGTTCATCTGGATGGGACAGAAGGTCTGGAATCAGGTCCAGAATCCAAGGTTGTCGAATCAGATAAGGCCAAAAATAATAACAAACCACTGAGACCAACATAAAACTTGTAGCAATTTAATAATCCAAATGTACAAACAACGCAGAGCTTTCAGGTAACACGTACCCTTCCTCAGTGCTAATACTGTCAAGCCATTATAGCCCATCTTATATAGTACATACTTATCCACACAGCCAATAAAACAATTATACAATCAATTAAGATTTTAAAGCACTAACACATAAAATTAATTAAACAAATAAATACAATCATTTTTGTAGCCACATAAAAATATATATTTTCTTAGCCACACGAAAGTATTTAATATACAAATGCATTTTGCAAAATCCACATAAAAAATTTACAAAAACTTGCAGAAGTAATTTACAAAAATATTTTACAATAAAAACTCTATAGAATTGCCTATTTTGCCTTCAAAATAGGTTTAATGGATAATTTTTGGTTAATACCTGGTGGGTAGTCAGCCCGTAACTGTAATATCCAGTTATACTCCATGCCCTCAAGCTTGATATTCATATCACCTCTTCTTACAGATTTTTGTAAAACATCAATAACCCTAAATCTAAAAGAATATGAAACATTCTCAGCAACATGTTTTGCAAGGAAGTTGCTAACTACTCATCTTCTAATGTCAGAATTATGCTCAATAATTCTGTCTTTTAAACGTCATACTGACATACCCACATAAAAACCCAAATATTTTGTACACGTCGCAAGATATATTATGCTGCTTGTAATACATGTGGCATAACATCTGCGTTGTTTATACATTTGGATTATTAAATTGCTTCAAGTATTATGTTGGTCTCAGTGGTTTGTTATTATTTTGGATTGATTTTTTACCACTGCACCTTTACTTTGGCTTCTGTTTTTGGTTGTGAATCAGATAAGGCCAAAGAAAGGGGAATCAAATCTGTTGAGGCCAAAAGGGGGGAATGAGGATTACTTTTCTCTTCAACCTGGGATTAGAGGTATCGGGGGGGAAAGCATACAGGAGATCGGGGGGCTAAATGTGGAGAACAGTGTCTCTTGGTGACTTTCCTGGAGGGGGAATCAGGGCAAAGTAGTTGCTGCACTTATTATTTAGGGGAGAGGCAAACATGTCACAACAAGGCTAGTCTCTCTGATGGAAAATCTTTTCTGTCACTTTTGGATTGAAAGACCACTCATGAGGCTGAAGAATACATCTACTCAGTTTGTCTGCTATCACATTGGAACTCCCCAAAATGTGCATTGCTATCAGAAAGCAGATGGAAGAGATTACTCACTGCCACACTCTGTGTGCTTCTCAACAAAGGGGGTAAGACTTGATTCCTCCCTGCTTGTTGATGTACCAAACTACTGATATATTGTCTCTTTGAATTGC
This sequence comes from Protopterus annectens, assembly GCF_019279795.1. Taxonomy (NCBI): domain Eukaryota; kingdom Metazoa; phylum Chordata; order Ceratodontiformes; family Protopteridae; genus Protopterus; species Protopterus annectens. The sequence goes on along the minus strand of NC_056731.1, from coordinate 802,893,721 downwards.
AATTGCCCCCTGAGGAAGAGCTGTTTGAAAGGCCTGCAATGCTAGAAGCACAGCTGTTAGCTCCAGGACATTGATATGCAAGTTGGCCTCTAAGGGGGACCAAGTGCCTTGGACAATCTTGCCCAGAAAGTGCCTCCCACCCCATCTGGGAGGTATCTGTGGTCACTATGACCATGGGCTCAGGAAGGACAAAGGGGCGGCTGAGGAGAATTTCTTTGGGGTGAGTCCACCAAAGTAGATCCTTCTTGCAATGACTGGTGATCAAGATCTGGTCTGACATGGGTTGATGAAGCATAGACCATTGAGATGCTAGCAGCCATTGTAGTATTCTTATGTGAAACCTGGCTAGAGGAACCAGAGTTATTGACGCTGCCATTGAACCTAGAGCTTGCAAAATTAGTCAAGCAGGAGCCTTCTTTCTGTGAATTATCTTTTGAACCTGTGTAATAATTCTTTGGAGTCTCACTGAAGGAAGAAATGTTATGGTTGTTTTGTATTTAAAAATGCCCCTATAAACTCTAGATTCTGAGTTGGGGTTAATTGAGATTTTCCGTGATTTACAGTAATTTCTAGGTAGGCACAGGTGTTGAGAATGTAATCCCTTGCTTCTATTAAACGATGCCTGGTCGAAGGGATAATGAGCCAGTCATCCAAGTATAGAAACACCCAGAATCCTTGCAGTCTCAATTGAGCTGCAACTACTGCCATGCATTTGAACACCCCGGGGGCTGTGATGAGACCAAAGGGCAGCACTCTGAACTGGTAATGACTGACTCTCAGCTGGAAGCAGAGAAACTTCCTGGAGTGCTTGTCCATCTTTATATGGCAATACACATCCTGAAGATCTATCGAGACTAATTACTGATGATTTACAACTTCACAGTGAGTTAGAATTGTTATCTGACAACTTTAAACAACATGGCTATAATAAACAGTAAGTGACATTGTATGTGATGTCAAAAAGATGAGGGGAACACAAGGCAAAGCATGGTTTAGTAATAAAGGCATGGCACTGGAAAAAGTGAGCAATGAAAACAAGGAGTTGAATGTTAGAGTGCCAGTGAAATACAGCAGTGATATAAAAGGCATCTGCAATATTGTGAAAAATAACTGGAAAATTTTAGCCAACAATGATGAACTTAGGTTGATAATGGGCAACTTTCCTAAGTTTTTGTATAAAAGGAACAAAAATCTTAAGCAACTGTTACACAAAACAACTGCCAGCTTCAATACAAAGTTGACTGCAAGTGAAAGGGTTGGGATTAATTGTTGCCGGCGATGCAAGGCTTGTAAAGAAATATCTAAAAACAACACTTTCATACACTCGATTACAGTGGTAAGATACCAACCTGAACTCTATGCTGATTGTTGCTCTTATAATGTGATATATCCTGCCAAATGTGAATCCTGTACTTCGTTTTATGTGGGCAAAACGAACAGAAGATTAAAAGACTGCATACTGTAATACCTAAGTGACATTAGACTTAGTAAAAATACCAGTGCTTTATATCAGCACAAGTTAAATAAAGTTCAGTATAACTTTACTTTTATGGTATAAACAGTTATGTGAACCAGATAAAAGAGAGGGTGATATACACAATCAAACAGAAGTGGCAGAAGCCTGTTGGATAGCAGATTTACAAGCTGATAAACCCCAAGGGTTGAATGAATATCTTCCCCTAAAACCCATTTTGAGAGAACGCAAGCTCAGGCACTGAAATCGTTAACTTGCTAGAAGCAAGAGATCTGAAGAAAGAAGTGTGGTGCAGCTTTGAGTCTGTGATTGGTCAAGTGTTACTTAAAACAGTTAAACACACTTTGTTCTTTGATCTGATGAAGGAATTGTCCGAAAGCACTTATCTTTTATGCTTTACAATTAAATTTATGGTTTTAGCTGTCTTGGTCCTTGTTGTTTTTTTGCTTTTTACATTTGTGAGTTTGTCTGTACCAAGGTGAACTTTTATCTTTTGTTTGCTGAGTTTTCTCCATTTGTTGAATTTCTACAACTGCTGGATCCCTCTGATTGGATGGGACATCTGGGACTTTTTTGCACACTGTGGGAAGATGGGAAAAGGGTATGGTATAACCTCTGGATATGATCCGTTGCACCCAAGAATCTGTTATGTTTAGTCAGGCATTTTGGTGCAAGGATAAGCATCCCCCGATTGCCTCCTTTCAGGAACACTGAAAGGACTTACCCAGGAAGGAGTCCCTGAAGCCCTGATTCTGCAGACCACCTCTGTCGCATGGGTGGCATCTTCCATTGCGGTTCCCTCCTCTGCCCCGGGGGAACTGCCTCCATGTGTGTCCTGTAAAGGCCCTTGGGATTTGGTTTTTTTTTTCACCGCTCCTCTGATTCCTAAAAAAAGATCTTTGGGGGGGGGGGTGAAAAACCATATGCCCACAGCAGAAAGGGTGTTACCATCCTTCTCACACCTGGATAAAGTCTCTCTTACTTTTGGACCAAAGAAAGATGATCCGTCAAAGGGTGCATTGACAAATGAAGACTTAAATGGTTCCACAAAGACAAATAGGCGCATCCAGGTCTGTCTCCTTATGGCTATGCCTGTACCTGCTGTTCTGGATGTCTCTTCGGCTGTATGTGCAAAGAGTATCATGGATGAATTAGACACAGACTTCAGGGTGGCTAGCTGGGAGGCAACTTTCTCTAGCAGTCCCTCAGCAACAGCTCCCACCACAGTATCTGACAACTCCTTCATCAGATCCATTTGAAGTGTTGTGAAATGTGCCAGAAAATTAAAAGACCTTAGGGCCCGAGATCCCTGTTGGGTGGATGGATGAATGAACTCTCCTTAGCGAGTTCCTTTTTCATGGCGGCCACTGCAACCATGGAATCAACTGCTGAACCTTTGGCCCAGAAGTGCTTATCTTCAGGGGCAGACAAAATCTTGTCCGGTCTCTTAGGGATGGGTTCAGTAGTGTCTGGAACCTTTCACACCCACTGTAAAATCAACTGGATGAGTTTTGTCAGAGGGCAGAGTCACCCAAGAGAAGAAGGTTTTTGGGACTTCCAGTCAACCCTTTGTTTTAAAATTTCTAGGATGTCTCTGAAGGAAATATCTTCAGATGGTGACCTTGTGGACCCTTCTCCCTCAGCAAACTCAGAATCTTCAGTGACCAGTTCCTGAGGGGAATCTAAGTGCTTCCTCTTGCACTTCTTTTTCTGAGGGACCTCCTCAGGGGGATAATCTGAGGAGGTATCAGAAGATGGCAGAACATGTGTCTGTGAAACCTGAGACTCCGGCGCTTACTGCCACAATGGATACAGGTTGAATAACAGGGCCAGAGGGGGTATCTGCTCTAAGGAGGAAGGTGCTGACTGAGTCACTGTAAGGGACAGGGCCCTCTCTACAGGTCACTCACCACAACGAAGAAACTGCCCTCGAGACAGAAACCAAGGCTGAACTGACTCAAGCCAAATCTATAAGGAGCTGGGATGGCTCTGAAAATATTGGAGTTGACTCCTACCCTCTGGAACCAACACGTCTATATCACGTTATCGAAAGTTTACTTAATTGAATCAATAAAGGTCGAACTTTATTGATCGATTAAGTAAAACATCGAATAACGTAAAAAAAAAAAAAAATTAAAAAAAAAAACTACTTGCACGATGTTCTTCACTTTTGATATTGTCGTGCCGGCATTATCAGACTTGATATTGTCAGCTTACGACAACGTGAAGTAGACCCGAACCGACACGGCACCTATGGATCCAGAAGATCTCCAGTTCCAAAATCACCAAAGAGCTCAGAGGATTTACCAGTTCTGAAGAAAAGTAGATCTCAGGAGCTAGTAAAGTCTGTGCCAGAAGACTCGGAACAGTGAACTCTGAAGCCTCTGAGGAGATCTGAGGAGGAAAGTTTAACGTGGTGAAAGAAGGTTCAGTTCCTCAACCCAAAGGGGTCCAAGCCAAAGGGGGTCCTGTAAGTCCTCTCACCCACAAAATTTATTCATGAGTTTCTCCATATCAAGTTCTGAAAGACTTTTGGTGAAATGGATCGATGACATGGAGGGCGATTTCAGTTTCTGGAGAAAAACTTCTGAAAGCTCACCCACAAAGGGGTCAATAGATTGGGAGTAAATAGTCTTAGGTAAAAATTCCCTTGGTTCAGTTTCAAAGGCCTTCACTGACATAGTTGGTGCCATCAAAGTAGAAGCAGTTAAATTTTTCTGCACCAGAGCCTTTGACATTGAAGGTTTTGTAATAGTGGTAGGTACCAAGGAAGTTGTTATAATCAAGGATTTAGAGCCAGAGATCTCTGGTCCTGAGGAGCCTTTCAGAAATGAGGATTTCAGTTTCTCAGATTTCAGTACCAACAGAGAAGTCAGATGTGACAAGCACCTCTTTGTACCCTTCTCCGAAGAAGATGAGGATGAAGGGGAAGATATATCTGTCCTACTCTTGTCAGTTGCAGATGCGGCTTCACCAACAGTGGAAGGGATAAAACCCTTCAAGATAAGCTTATTACATCTCGCGACAAGGGCTCTGTGACTGAACCAGTGGCAAATACTGCAGTCTTCCTGCAAATACACAGGACCCAAGCAATAAACAAAAAGCAAGTGCAAATCCAAAGGAAGAATCTTGTGGCCGTACTTCTGGCATTTTTTAAAGCCAGAAGGGACCTTATCTTTCTCAGCCATCAAAAAATATGGGCTGGACAGAAGATAATCACGCACACAATAACACACAGAGGGGTAAAGGTAGAAAATAGAGAAGGATAGAAAAAAAGGATTTTTTTTTGAGAGGATTGGAAAGGAAACTATCAACAATGATAGTAAGAAATACACACACATGTAGGAGAGAAAGAGGAAAAAGGTAGCTAAAGGGTAGACGAAGAATGGAGAGAAAAAAATAGAAAAAAAACTTGAAGAAATAAAAAAAATATTACCTAAGCAAAAAAGGAAACTCGAGAGCTCTGACAAAATGCTACTGTCTGGAAATGTGGCAAACAAGATCTGAAGTAATTGGGAGAGAGGGATTATGGGTAGAGGTGAAGCTCAAGAGTTTTTGGCTGGCATGAACTGTAGTAATGGTGGAGTTGGTTCCAATATCGGAACCAAACCCATATGTCAAGGATGAAATGAAGACTGAAAATGTCACATTAAGAAGTTAGGATGAAATGAAGACTGACAATGTCACATTAAGAAGTTATGTACTTAACATAATGCTCCATCTGTGTTGTCCATTTTCATTCTTCCTCAACTGTTGGGTTTGACTTGACCATTACTAAAGCTCATTGTAACCAAGAAGCTCTTGAGCTTCTCCCTTAACCATAATGCACCAACCCCTAACATACCTCAGATCTTGTTTGCTGATTTTCCAGAAAAGTATCTGTTAACATGCATCTATAAAGAGATATTTAAAAATGTACGTGTCCTATACAGGAAACCATATCAGGAGGTCAATCAAGAGGACAGTGGTGGCCTTATGAAATCTCATTCCTCCAGAAGTTTGTAGAAATAAAGTATGGGGTTTGGTGGGCAGGAAGTTGAGGAAGAATGAAAATGATACAGGTAATAGTTGAGGAAGAATGAAAATGGACAACAGATGGAACTTTATGGTAAGTACATAACTTCTTAATCTGATGTTGTCAATTTTCATTCTATCCTCAACTGTTGGGGCAGAGTCCCCAGCTACTTAAAAACCGGGTAGACCCTAAGGAAGGATATTCCTGAACACAGTAAAACCAAAAGATGTTCTACCCCTCAAGGTCAGATTTAATTTGTAATGGGTGGTAAAGATATGAGGACTTGTCTAAGCTGCTGCTGCACAAATGCTGCCCATGGAAAACCTGGAGAGAAATACTGAACAAGTTGCCACGGACTTAGTTGAATGAGCTGTTACAGGTTTAGTTAAGGTAAGACCCAATTTATTACAGGTAAAAGAAATACAGTCAGCCATCTGTCTAAAGTTACATTTGATACTTGTTTACCCAATTTCAAATCTGCAAAGAAACAAAGAACTGGTCTGTCTTTCTGATTTCTTTTGTCCTATGTAGATAAAAATGTAATTGTCTGTGAACATCCAATAAATGCAACATAAATGCACCTTTATTTGCAAATTTAGGGAAGAATACTGGCAAAGTAATGGACTGATTGATATTGGATTCTGACACTACCTTGGGAAGGAAAGAAGTATTGGTTCGTAATGTAACTCAATCCTTATGAAAAATTAAGTAGGGAAATTTTGAAGACAAGGCTTGATTTTCTGAAACTCTACTCACTAAGGTAATGGCTACTAAAAAGACCATTTTTCAAGTAAGAAACTTAAGGTCACTCACATTTTGCTGCTGGTTCAAAGAGGAATGTATTAAAGCTTGCAGTACCAAATTCAGATTTGATGGTGGAGTTGGGTCTTTTAAACAGTGGTCTCAAAAGAAGACTGCCACTCAAAAATGTTTTGCACAGTTTAGCAGATGTTACAGAAGGACCTTCAAATCCAATATGAAAATTAGATATTGCTGCTAACTGAACCTTAATGGTAGAGGAGCTCACCACTTCTTTAAAGAATAAAGCTAAAAGTTCAAGTTTGTTATGTATCAGAGCTGACAAAGGATCAATATGATTTTGTTGTGCCTAGTAAACAAATCTTCTCCATTTACTTGAAATAGAGTTTTCATGTTTAGGGCCTGTAGGTGCTGTGGACCTAAACAATAAACACATAGATTGTGTCCAAAAAAGGCAACTTGTACCCACACTTTGAACAAGCCAGAAGGGCCCGTCTCAGCCATTACTACAAGAAATAAATAAAGCAGAAAGGAGAGTGTTTATGTATATAGATAGATATAGGAAAGAAAGGAAAGGGAAGGTATTACCAACAATGGTAATTAGAAAGACACTATCGTGGAAGACCACTTAGGGATAGATACCAACAATGGTATTTTAAGAACTACAAAGACTTCAAGAGTAAGGGAAACAGCAGTAAACTAGGAGACAAAGTAAAGAAAAATATATAATTACATATAATAAATGAAAAAAAAAGCTATCTTATCTGACAAAAACGCTGAAGCTCAAGATATATGGCTGACCACGTTCTTTCGCTAAAAATGGCAAATGACATCTGAGGTATGTTAGGGACTGGTGCATTATGGGTGAGGTGAAGCTCGACAGCTTTTTGGTTACCAAGAGCTTTAGTAATGACCGAGTCAGATTTGAGGATCAGATCCAAACCCAAACGTTGAGGATAAAATGAAAACTGACATCAGATCAAAGCTTATGATAACAGATTAACAGAGTTAAACTTGGATTGACTTAATAGTACTGCAGACATTTAACAGAATATTTCACTAAAGACAATGAAATAAGAAAGCTATGTCATCCGACGTGTCAGCAGAGCTTTGTAACATAGAGATTCAGAAATGTTAAATAGAATGCATTCTCCCTGCCATTTGGACTTTCCATTCTTTTTTTTTTGAATTAGGCAAGCTAGACAACTAACTTTAAGACAGTCAGAAAGGCACGTTAAAAAAATGGAAAGAAAACAAAGATAAGCATTCTACAGTTAAAAGTGTAAGCATTCAAAAAAAGTAAACTTGTGTAAATTTAATTTAATTTAATTTATTTATTTACTTACTGGGTAGTGCACTGATCAATGTTGACTAATCGCAGGCTCAATCCAGCAAATAAACTTACCATAACAGTAAATGTTTGAATGATCACTGCTGCAGTAACCTAATTTGTATGAGTTATATCCTGCATAGGAGGTAATAGCCGGGTAGCTCCCAAAGCTTCAGGGCACCTTTCAGACACTCAAACCATTAGACAGCTTGAGCTGAGGTGACAAAAAGACAGGTATGGGCACTAAGCCCTTCAGAGCTTTCCTGCCAACTGAGAGAGGCTAAGCCCTGAGAGGACATTACTAGGAAAAGCAAAAAGACATTTCTGTGCCCTGCCATAAAAAAACACATCACAAAATAAGGGGGATGGAAGGAGGGAGTGGCTACTGCAGCAGTGATTGTTCAAACAGCTACTATTGAAGTAAGTTTACTTGCACAACTGTACTATGCTCTTCATATTGATCACTGCTGCAGTAGCCTAAGTTATATGGCTAGATGCCGTAGCTCAGGAAAACTTGGAGATGGAAGAGAAAGGGTTCTGGAGCCCCTGGAGAATGGTCCTAGCAATGCCTTTCCTAGGCTTGGAAAATGGATCTATCTTGTAGTGCTTTGTAAAATTATGTACAAAGAACAAAGCTGCTCCTTCTAGAATACTTCTAAGTCTAAATCTTTCAAAAAAGGCATAGATGAAACCAAGGCCCTGGTAGAGTGTGCCTTGACCCTGCCTGGAATACGTTTGATGTTGTGGGAATGGCAGAAGGTAAATTCCTGAGATAATCATTTGGAAATAGTTTGTTTTCACAAAGAGTTATCCATTTTTCTTACCTTCACAAGAAATGAACAACTGATTGGAAGTTCTGAAAGATTTTGTCTTGTCAAGATAGTACTTGAGTTGTCTGTGGACATCCAAGGTATGAAGAATCCTTTCTGCCTCATTCTTATGTTCAAGAAACAAAGGTAAATGGATATCATGGAAATGATCAATAAAGACAAAGGAAACTTCCAGACATTGGACCTAACTCACTTTGGTTTCGTCTATGGTAGATCATGACTACTCAACCTGGTCACCAAATCAATGGATGACAGCAAAACAGTTCACATTGCCTACCTCGACCTGGCCAATGCATTTGACACCCAACCCAGGCATTGTTAATAAACTCAAGATATTAGGTATAAACCCTTATGTCATCCAGTGGATAGCTAACTGGCTGATAGACAAGACCCAGGAAATTAGAATTGGAGAGTCACCTTCTACAGAGAGGCCAGTCACAAGCACAGTCCTTCAGGGATCAGTCCTGGGACAGCTACTTTTTAACATTTACTTCCCTGAAGTCATGGTCAATGTCCAGAGCCTCTGGCTGACCAAATCTGCAGGCAATTGCAAGTTAGCAGCAGTCATAGAATCCCCCACTGACATTAATGTTCTCCAGGATAGGCTGACATACACAAATAACTTGTGTCTGAGCCATGGACTAAAGGTAAATGCCAATAAATGCATAATATTATCCCTCGGGAAGTCATCCACCCCTGCTAACTCTCATGTTGACAGCAGATCCCTAAGAGTAGACCCAGCAGCCAGGGACTTCAGGACACATAGACAGTAATCTAGCCTTTGACCATTATGTGTCTGCAGTAGTGAGGAAATCATTCTATGTTGTGCAACTTATAAACAAAAGTATGGCATCTAGGTCCAAGGAGGTCATTGTTCCACTTAATACTGCATTCATCAGACCTATCATTGAGCTGCAACTGGAATGTCCACAGAGGTTCCTCACTAAAAGAATACAGGGTGCAACTAACATGTCCTATGCAGATCATCTTAAAGTCCTATTCCCTGTATTCTGTCTCCTACAAGTGGTGGAGGGGAGATTTATGCCTGCCATACAAGGAATTGTTGGATCCCACCCTAATGGACCTCCTGCATATCTGCAAAACAAACAGCAACAGAATTACCCATTCTAAAGACTTAGACCTTGCTTCTCATATATAAATAGGACCTGGTAGAGAGACAGGTATATATATCTCTGAGACTACCCCTTCTCTGGAACCGGCTCTCCATCCAAGTGAAGCAGAGTTCCTCCCTAACCCAATTCAAGTGCAACTTAGACAACTGGAAGGGGAACAGGAAATTCATCCCTGGTTTAGTACCTATGTCTATAATGGACACAGGCAACCTATAAATGGTTCATCTCCCAGGCCCCTGCTTACACTTATCAAGGGTACTAGAACTTGTCAGAGATTTGGTAAGTATAGCTAGGCTTAGAGAGGCACTAGCGGCTGTTAGCTTTGTACACACCTATGAACTTATGACCCTATGATAGTCTGGCTTAAAGTAAACTTGGATATCATTTTAGACATCAAAGAAGGATTAGATCTCAAAGAAACCTTGTCTCTATGGAAAATGAGGTAAGGTTGACCCACCATAAGAGCTTGCAACTCAAATACTCTTCTTGTAGAAGTCAGATCTATCAGTAAAACTGTTCTCTGTGTTAAGAACCTCAAGACAGTCGAATGAGCTGGTTCAAATGGAGCAGGCAGGTGTTATCTTCGCTAATACAAAATTAAGGTCCCAAAGAGAATCCACACGTGTTCTGGAAAGCTTATTATGCAGCATCCCTTTCAAAAACATTTTGGCATGAGACCGCATTGGAAGAGGGGGTTCCATGGGCAGACATGCTGAAATAGCTGACAAATGAAACTTGATAGAGGAGTAAGAGGGCATAGGATAGTAACTCAGAAAATATTGTAAAGCCAAGGAAACAGTATCCCTGCTTATATACAATTTTATAGCAGCAGGCTTTCTTGCCTCTATTAGCATCTACTGCACATCCTCAGTAAACAGGTACCTAAAAGCTATAAAGAATTTACCATCCAGGCAAGTCAGCTGTAGTTGTTTGGGGGTCAGGATGTATCAAACACTCCTATTTTTGCACTAGTAAATCCAGTATGTATGAAGCTTTTGGAAATTTTCCCTGGCCAATTCCAAAGGGAAGGAGAACCACTGCTCTCAGGGCCAGAAGGGAGTCACCACAATGTTCTTTGGAGATTCTTTCTGAATCTTCTGAACCTCTCTGGATATCAGTGGAAAGGGTAAAAAAGCATCCAGGAATATTGCTGTGCAATGAAAAAAAAAGGAATCTGTCATCCAGGCCTTCTTGGATAGTCTCCTGGTACAGCTGATTGTTCAGAAGGGAGCTAAAAAGGTCTCCCTGAGAAAATCCACAAAAATGGAGCAAATCTTGGAAAACCCCTGATCTAGTTTCCATTTGTGAGAGTCTGTCTTTTTCCTGCTGAGCTTGTCCGCAACACAGTTGTGCTCTGACTGATAAAAGATACCTGTAGAGTGAAATTGCTCTGCACATCTATATCCCATACTAACATGGCTGTTTTGCATAGGGGAAATATCTGGTTCCCCATTGCTTGTTTATGTACCGCATCACTTTTATATTGTCTGTAACTACTTGAAGAGGTCCTGGGGAAACACAGATGATTCAAACAGTTGAGAATCTTTACAAGGGATAGCAACTCTTTCTATGTTTATATGTTCTGGTCTCTCTTTTTTGTCCCAGAGACTTTGCATTTTTATTCCCCCATTACACTGCTCCTCAAACAAAGTCCAAGGTAACTGTTGTGAGTGACTGCTTTGGAGCAGGAGGGGAGAAGAGGAGACCTGGATTTAAGGAAATCTGATGTTCCATTAAGTGATTTCTCTTTTCATAAATGCCAGAACAGGAATTTGAAAAGATAATTTGTGTTGCTGGTGAGGCCAAAGGGACTTTAGAGACTACTGTATCCTTCTCATACAGAATTGTGCAAGAGGAATCATGAGAATTATGGATGCCGTGAGACTCAGAATAGTGAGGTATTCCCAAACTATGTAAGTAGAAAATTCTGGAATAGATCTAAATATAGATCTATTTTTCCTGTGGAAATAAAGCTCTTTGTACTGAGGTGTCTAGCAAGCAGCTCAGAAACACAACAATCCTGTATGATGGAGTCAAAAAACACTTCTGAATGTTTTCTTGGAATCCCTGCCTGTGTCGGAGATCTCTTACCCAAGCGAGGGATTCATAACATTTTGAAAGACTCTGCAAAGATAAGCAAGTCATCTATATATGGAAAAATGTAAATACTCTGTAGCCTGCAATCGGCTATGACAGGAGCTAGACACTTTGTTAGCACTCTCGGAGAGTGGATAGCCCAAAGGGTAAGGCAGACAAAGTACAATTGTGTAAAATCTTACCATAACAGTGGATGTCGTTTTCTTCACTGTTGTCAAGTAAGGGATCTCCTGCCAAGGATAGCCCAAGGTCTGGCCAGTATACCAAACACTTCAGTTCTTACTGGAATCATGTGTCACACATATGCTCTCCACCCATGACGTAAGTCATAAAGGTGACGTACAGACACACTCAGAACTGAGAAAGCTCCAGGAATGAACAGAATATTCTCAGGGACAAATAGGAGCATGTTCATCCAGAAGGGAAGTAAAGAAGGAGGAACGGCCCCTCATCCAGGAAGGTAACCAGAACACAGGGCAAGAGTCAAGACAGAGTGGGAAGGAGGAGGAAGGCGGGAGAGACCAAATACTGCAACAGCGAAGAGAAGAACATCTAGTATTATGGTAAGATTTTACACAACTGTACTATGTCCTTCCATTTCACTGTTGGAGTATTCTTCACTTAAGGGAGAGTACCAGAGCTCAAGAGGAAGCCTGGGAGGAGGAAGGCAGAGAAAAGCCTTCCACAAACCCATGCAGGATAGCCCTGGCAAAGCCTGCTCTGGAACTGGAAAGAACATCCAACTTGCAATGTTTAGTGAAAGTATGAACAGAGGACCAAGTAGCAGCCCCAGTAATAGAATTGGTATCCAGACCTTTGAAAAAGGCACCAGAGGAGGAAACTTCCCTAGCACAGTGTGCCTTTAGAGATAAGGAAAGATATTTGCTATAAAAGAATAACAAAAGGAAATGGCCTTAGAAATCCAAGAAGAGATTATATGCTTAGAGACAGCCAAATCCAAAGATCTGGGATGGAAAGAAACAAAACGCTGCTCAGATTTGTTAAAAAATTCTTTTTTTTTCTAAATAATATTTGAGCTGTCTATGCAACTCCAAGGTGTGAAGATCCTTCTAACTGGCAGACTGCAGAGAAGGGAAAAAAACAGAAGGAAGATGAATAGATTGATTAAGTGACAATTCATTAACCACCTTGGGCAAAAAAGGATTATTCTGAAGAAACACCCTCTCTCTCTATGGAAAACTAAAAAAAAAAGGAATGGCCACGAGACCCTAAAGTTCAGGCACTCTCTTGGCTGAAGTAAGAGTCAAAAGCAGAATAGTCTTCAAGGTACGATGCTGTAAGGAAGCTGAGGAAGCAGGCTCAAAAGGAGCCTGGGCCAATTTTTTAAGTACAAAATTGAGGCCCCAAGAAGGTGGAATAGGCTTCCTGGGAGTTCTGATATGAAGGATGCCTTTAAGGAATTGCTTGAACTCAAACCTAGAAGCCAAAGGAGGATTCAATAGCAGACAAGCAGGAACTGCTGATAGGTGAGCTTTCCCTGAAAATATACCAACCCAGCATGAAGCCGATCAAATAAATGAGAGAAAACCAGAGGAACCTCTACAGATAGACAGCCTGATGGCGAGAAAGGCACCAGGCAGAAATTATTTTCCATTTGGCATGCATGATTTCCTGGTAGTGGTTTCTGGTCTCCTGCAGAACCTGAAGCATGTCCTCAGAAAAGCTGTACCTAAAATTGATTAAAACCCTGTCACCCACAGTGTAATTTGAAGAGTTGACAGTTGAGGGTGGATAACAGACCCACGTCTTATGTGAGAAAATCGACCCATTGAGGTAACATGTGGTAATTGCCCCTGGCCAAGTGAGAAATAAGGGGGAACCAATGCTGTCTGGGCCAAAAAGGAATCACCAGCAAGATTTGAGGACAGCCCTGCCTGATGTTGTGCAGAACTCATGGTAAAGAGGAAGGGGAGGGGGGAACTTACCAAAACATCCCCTTTGAAGGAAAAGGCAGGACATTCACTTTCCAAGCCAGATGACTTGTGACTATGGAACAGAATAGAGGAAGCTGTCTGTTCAGAGGGGAGGCAAAAAGATCTACCTGAGGAATACTCCACTGATGGACAATGTCCAGGAACACCTCTGTGAAGCATCCATTTGTGAGCCTATGTACTGCACCTGCTCAAAGACTCTGCCACTAGCTTGTACTATGAAGGAATGTAAACTACCTGAAGGGTCACATGATACTGGATAGCTAGACCTCAGACATGAAGAGCTAGTCTGCAAAGAAGATAGGACCTTGTGCCTCCCTGTCTGTTGATGTACCACAGCACTGTGGTACTGTCTGTGAGCCTGGGATGAGAGGATGAAAAGCTTGCAGAGCCAGGAGCAGGGCCCTCACCTCCTTTATGTTGATATGGTCTGACTTTTGATGAGGAGGCCAAAGACCCTGAACCTTCAGGGGACCCACAGTAGGCACCCCACTCCCCATCTGCAGTGTCTGTAAAAAGTTCCTGAGAGGGAGCTGGCAGTTGAAAAGGAAGCTCCATATTAACAGAGTTGATGGATCCATCATTAAACCTCAAGCTTAAGATGGAGGAAAAGGCACAGGGAACTCCAGGGTTGGTGGCAATGTTGAGGCCACACTGACTTGACATACCAGTGAAGTTTCTTTATACTGAGTCTGGCAAGAGGGGACATGGGAATGGAAGAAGTCAAGAATCCCAACACCCTGATAAATATACTGGCTGTGACAGATGTCAGAGGAAGAAGGGTTTGGAAAAAGGTTATTAGAGACAGAGCCTTGGGACAGGAAGAGATACCGACATGGTAACCATCTGAAGCCTGCATCCAAGGAAAATATAGTCTTGGGAAGGCATCAGAACTGATTTTTGGAGGTTTATGGTGAACCCCAGACTGTGTAATAGGCAGATAGTAAAATGGAGATCCTGAAGCAGACTGCTGGGACAAGGAGCCTGAATAAGCAGATTATCTAGATATGGAAACATCTGAATACCTTAAAGCCTGTAAGATGCAATGACAGGAGCGAGGTATTTGGGGAATACCCTTGGGGCTGTAGAGAGGTCAAATGGCTAAGTAGAGAACTGAAAATGCAAGGAAGAAACAGAGAGACATAAACATTTCCTGAAAAGAGGATGGATAGGGATGTGAAGGTATGCATCCTTGATATCCAGAGACACCAGAAAGGCCTGAGGAAATAGAAGAAACAAGGCCAGAAGGAATAACTTCCAAAAGGAAGGAATCTTGGGAAAGGTGTTGAGCAGGGAAAGATCCAGAATTTGTCTCAATGTATCCTTCCTTTATGGACCAAAAACATCCTGGAATAAAATCCCTTCCCCACCTGGGTGGGAGGCATGGCTTGAATGGTGCCCTGATCCAAAAGACAGAGTGAAGAAACTTCAAAAAATGAGAAAGCTGTTCCTGAAGAGTTTGAGGAATGCCTGAAAAGAGAGGAAGGGGCTGTCAAGTGATGAGATATCCCTGACAGATAATGGACAGAACCAAAGAGTCTGAGGTGATTCAAAGCTAATTTGGAAGAGATGCAAAAAGGTGGAGGGACAAGGGAACCTGGCTGAGGGAAAGGGAAGCAAACCATCAAATAAACCAGGCTTGTCCTGAAAAGAAAGTTTCTGGGAGGCAGGAGGAGCACACTGAGAACCATTATGAAGGTGAGATAGCCTATGAACAAAGACAGACTTGGAAGGATAGTTCCTCTGAAACTTAGGAATATGAGAAACAAAATATTTCATCTTCTGAAAGGCCTAGCTTTTATCCTGGAGGGACTTGAATAGGTCATCAGCAGCAGATCCAAAAAGGATTTTGTTATCCAAAGGAGTATCCAAATGTTTGGCTTTGAAGCCAGGAATAATGCCCCATAACTAAACCAATGGCAGCAGCCCTGGAAGAAGCATCAGCTGCATTATAACTGCATTTGACTGAATGTCAAGCAACTTGCAAAGTGAAGCTCTGTAGGGAAAGGACTGAAGCCTTCCCCTCAGAGTCAGGAAGGTCAGAAACCACCTTAGAAGCCTGAGAAAGGACAGTCAAGCATACTTGTTCATATGAGACTGGTAGTTAATGCCCTTAGAGGAGAATGTGGCAGCAATGTAAATTTTTTTGCCCAGCCTTTCCATGGCCCTACTATCCTTATTAGAAGGCAAGAGCTTAGTGGAGGGCAACAATTTGGATGGCTAGTCAGAAGAGACCTACACAATGGAAGGGTCAGCAGAAGGGCATTTATAAAGAAATTTGCAGTCCTCGGGCACCTTGTAGAATCCATCTGACTTCTTTGGTGCAGGACGCTGAGAGTCTGGGGATAAAGAAATTGCAGAAGAGGTATCCAAAAGGGCAGCCAGAACAGGAGGAACAGCAGATGGTTTGTCAGACTCCATCTATGGGAGCTCATAATACTTTTTTTGAATATCAAATACCTGGGAACAATTCCACTTAAAACAGTCCATCATACAAGCAATGGTATCCCCAAAGGCGAGCACTTCCAAAGGGGAGTCTGAACTTAAGGAATCCTCATCCTCTGAAATGTAGTTGAAAGGGGAAGGGGTTTGGGAATCCAAGGAATCCAATTCCCTAGGCCTCTGGACTGGAAGACCATGGGGAGCAGGAACAGAGACCCTGTGAGGTGGCTTCAATGTTTTGATGGCCTTGAAGCCACCTCACAGGGTCTCTGTTCCTGCTCCCCCTGGAAGACCAGGGGGAGCAGGAACAGAGACCCAGTGAAGTGGCTTCAAGGCCATCAAAGCATTAAATAAACCCTGAGTGAAATCCTGCCATGCATGTTGGGGACCCTTCACAGCAAGGGAAATATGCATTGGCGTTTGTTTCTTTTTCTGTGGGATATCCAATCAAAACACCCTGGGAAGGTCACACACCTGACATGACTCTATAATGGTTGAATGAATCTCCTCCCTCACTAAGATCTGAGGAATCCCCCTTGGTCCTTCAGATATAATCAGCTGAGGTTCCCCCTCAGTGTCAGATATAGACATATGGAAAGACACCAAGGACATGCAAGAAGCTGGATCCATGCTGACCTCCAACATGGCCACAGCAGAGGAATATGAATCAAACACTGGATGGTCTTTAAGGCTTTCACCAGCCTCTAGAAAGACATCTGGAGAAGGCTGGACAGCAGCCAGAGCAGGCCTGATTTTTTTGGCCTTTTTCTTGTCAGATGGGAGAATTCCACCATAGCACCCTGACTCCCCAACTTAAGACACTGTTTCTCCAGGTATATTTACATAGGGAAGAGGTGACTACCTAGGGGCTTAGGCACAAATGCCTGGCAGATAGAACACTGTGTATGATCTTGGGAAGCACTCAAACAAAAAAAAATACACTACTCATGATGGTCTTTATGGGGAATCTGCCACCCGCATTGACATTTTCCCTTTCTGGATGACATGAGCATAATAACCAACAATAAGAAAAAAGGAAAATAAGAAACCCCAATGGGGTACTTGTCTGAAAACATGACTTTGAAACCAGCACAGCAGAAGGATGTTCAGAACAACATTTGATAATGGGGTTCGGACTGGCAGCAAAGAAGTTCTGAGTATCTGCATCCATACATAACCTTTATGCCCTACATCATGTGCAGGGAGCACATGTGTGACGTGCAGTTTCTTGCCAAAATTAGATGAGGGAGCAGAAAATCCCTTGAAAATTTTAGGCGAGTACTGAAAAATCTGAGAAATTTCCTGAATCAGCTTACCTCTCTGTTCACACTTTCTGATACCCTTTGCAGCATGGGGGGGGGGGGGTGTGTCAAAAAAAGTAAATCTTTGTATAAAGGAGAATTCAAAATTTCATTTCTGACATCGTCTGGGAGGTTCTGAGAAAGCTGCCAGGCAGACCTCATCAATACAGCAACCATAGCAAAAACTTGAACGTCTGACAGGTTTTGGACATTCTATCTGCTTTCTTAGGTGCATCAGGCTAGCTGTCAAGGAAACCACAGGCTGTGACAAACACATCCTCTAGTGCTGACAGGACTGGAGGGATGGGTGAAAGTTCTGACAATTCCAGTTGTAGCAATTTACAATATTTTCTGTGGGACTGAGAAACCTCAGTATTCTCCCACTGAAAACACTGGCACATTCTGGAAATTGTATCAGAGAAAGTGAAACACCTCACATGGAGACCGGATCTCCTCAGTATCTGAATCATCCATCTGACCTCTCACATTCCCCTACAAATTCAACCTTCTGAAATTTTTCAGATAAACAGGAACTTCTTTTTTCTTTTACCAGAAACCACCTTACAAGAAAGGTCAGTCGCCTGTAGCAGGCCTTGCACCAAGCCCAATAAATTACTTCTGTCCAGAGAAAATGGCACAAGAAAAGCCCAATATTTAATTTTCTCTCTCTTTTTGAAAGGGAAGGTGGGGCAAACAGACCTAGTATTGCCAGCAACAACTTCCCCAGGGATGGGCACAACATTCTGGCTAAGCAAGGTCAAATTACCTGACCCTTCTCCCATGACCAGCAAGAGTGGGATTTGCCCACTGAGTGCATCCTAATAACTGTAAAGGACATGGCTAACCCCCAGTCCATAGTGGTTCTATGAACAACACCAGAGAGATCAGAGGAAAAAGATTAGTGATCTGAGGTGACAGCAGAGTCAGCCACCCATGATTGAGGCAAATTACAGGCCTGCTGTAGTGGCAAAGGCTGTCTTAGTTAACTTTCTTTTTTTGTGGCTTGAAGAAGGCCAGACTGACAGACCAGTAATTCGTTCCATAGTCAAGCTGAAAATGGTGCCTGTTTCCTGAGGAAGGTTAGCAGCAATAGACAGGAAAACAGGAAAGTCCTAAAAAAGTCACTTTTTTACACCTAAAACTCAGTAAAAAGCACTTTAAACACTTTCCCCAGCCCTGAAATGTGAAATAGGCCCAGTTTCTCTATACAACTCTCAAAACCCTTTTACCACAAAAGTAAACAAAAGTGCACTCAGTTTAAAAGTGCATAAAAGGTAAATGACAGTCAATAAAAACACTTTTCTGTAGTTTTAAAATAGTTGTTTTACACAGGGAAGTAGTTAACACAATATGCAAATAATGTAGAAGTTCCTTTTCCCCCAAAGGGAATTTATCTGCCAAGCAATGGTACAGCAGTAACTGACCATCGAGTTTTGTAAGCCGACAAAGGAGCACTCTACTTGGTGGCAGGAAAACTCTGAAGGGCTTGGTGCCCAAACTTGTCTTTTTGTCAGCTCAGCTAGAGCTGCTCTAATAGCTTGGGTGCGTGGAAGGTGCACTGAAACTTTGGAAGATGGCTGGCTGTTACATCCTATGCAAGATATAATCCATACAGCTAAGACTACAGGAGCAGTAATCTTCATAAAGAACATTTCAAGTTACTACGACTGCATTGGTCACATTAAATTAGACTGTGGCACAGAATCTGACAACAATCCCAGAGTAATGTTGACTAACCTGGGCTGTGTCTAAAATGTTGGCTATGTAATAAGAAAAGCAGACACAGACAGTGATGACCGATAAAGACTATTTAGTCTACTTAGTTCATCAGTTTCCCTGCCAAATGGATATATTCTCACCCTACTTAGCCAACAACTTACTCTTTTCTATAATGCTTAAAAGAAATGTTGAATCATCTCACTAATTTGGTCCGCAGTGCTTTGTAAGAAAGGCTTTTGCAGTTCTCTAAAATTGATTCTGTGAAATATACTTCCTCACATTTCCTAAGCTGTCCACTATGTATGAATTCATACTCTCACAAATCTTTTTCTTTCTATTTTTTTAAGATAATGGCACTAATTTTTTCCTGCTATTTTTTTTATATAACTTCTCATGCATTCAATGTATATATTTTTTTTTTTCTGGTGTTCCCCTAAAATGTTTCCAATGTTTCTGAAGTGATAAAAGTGTACATATCTGTCTCTGTACAGCTCCTGCTGCAGGAACAAAGAGGTCTGATGCTGTAGGTGTTAGGAATATTCAGTACACAGAACTTCAAGGCTGCTAAACCCCCACACAAATCTCCCACAATGCACTGCTATGGCATAATTCTCATGTTCTTTCCTGCTGTGAAAAAGTATGACCATGTACTAAGATTGTCCCAGACTGCTTTGAAGGGAAATAAATCATTCTTGTGGCACACCTGTATTTCCCAGTGACTTTCTAATACCTCCTAAGTGTCTAGATTTTTGCAGAATTTCAGGATTTTTGCCTCATATTTTTGGTCAGTACAAAAAGAAGTGTGGTTTTCTGGCAAATAAGTATGGCAATAAATAATGACATACTTTTGAGTTTCAGACTTCATACTCAGAAGATGTGTGCTAACACAAATCGTGTTATTCTACTAACTTTCAAAGTTTATAAGAGCAATATTTAGTCTGTCCCTATTTTTGGGCCTTTGTTCCCCCATTATTTTAGTCTTTATCCGATTTCTTGCATAAATAGGTTGAGAAGTATGCTTGTTACCTATTAACTTTTTACCTTCCTTGTCCATTTTAATACTTGTTTTCTATTTCTTTATACATTTTATTTCTTTTCATTGTTTTGGGAGTTGGCATAGAGGATTATTGCTATGATCTGTTAAATGTTTCCTGTGGTAAAGGGTTTTGGGTTTTATTACCAGAGCCTTCATTTACCTAAATGTAGGAGTTGGAGAAAGTCACTTAACCAGACAGTACTCTCGGGCTGAGTCAGAAAAAAAAGTCCATGGAGATCAGTGCTCTACCTGAGTAAGCAAAATTGGATAAATAAAATAATTTACTATCTGACACAAGCATTGCTGATTTTGACTTGGATAAATAAAATAAATTAATTTACTATCTGACACAAGCATTGCTGACTTTGGCTAAGTGCCCTTATGCTGAACAGGGTTTTATGTCAATACCCGCTGTTAAGTTTATAAAAAAACATTTCAGAAGACACACCAAAATTTTCTAACATGGAAGTCACAGGAAAGTGCAGCTGTATAACATACTCACCATTGTGCAGATCTGGAGAGGTCAGTGTAACTAAATCGTAACCTTTGCCTTTCTCACAGTATGAGATGCACTAGTCTGGCATTTCATGTATAGCTGCCTCCTTCTTTGAGAAGGATAACCGTCGTCTCTCAACAGTGAACAAATATATCTAGCATTGGCATTCTCCCTCTGCATTACTTCTAGTATTAAACCTCCACAAGATGATGTGTTCTTGTGACAGCCAAATGCATAGTGTACAAATGTGCATTATGTAATTAAATAGGGAGTAAGAAGCAACCTTCAATATGTTAAACTTACATAAATAATCACTGAAACTATATACAAACCACACTGTTACCATGCCTGGTCCTTGAAGATCTAATACTGTGATAAGTATATCACACACCTCTACTATCTTACTTTAGGAAGAGGTACTATAACAGTAAATCATAATGTGAGTAACATTACAAATAGTAAAGATTTACTTCTAAGATGTGGACATATACAGTATTCAGTGTAGCACAGCAATGCCAAAACATGTCCAGTCCCAAGATCTGAGCTTTAGGCATGTAATATTTAACAGTCCACATTGCTGCTTATATGTTTTGAGTAGAAACATTTCAAAAGCATGATGCAGACACAGCTGCAGCTCTAGCAAAATGAGCTGTAACAGGACCCACCATAACAGAATGCAGTACAGTGAGCCATCCACCTAGAGAAGGTTTGTTGACATGTAGGACTTCTCTTCCTTTGTTGAAAAGCACACATTGTAGAATATGCGGTTATGGCACAATATCTCAATTGTCTGGAAACACACAAAATGAGTAAAAGATGTTCTCCAGCATTTTAGTTGTTTGTGCAGAAATCTGGCAGTTAAACAGGCTGATTCAAAAAGACATCTGAACATTTTTGCATGAAAGGAGGACTGATCTTTATGGATATTGTCTGTCTGTAGACTGTGTGTATTGAGCTCTGCATGGTAATGTTTGTAACTCAGACATTCTTCTGTCAGAAGAGAAAGTCAGCAAGAAAACAGATTTCTATGAGATTTACTTCACTTCTGCTGAATCGCCTGGCTCGTAAGAAGACACAGTTAGTTTTTCTAGCATGAAAATGTAAGCAGAGCTGTAGCTATATCAACTGGCACCCTGAACAATCCCCAGAGTGGCACCCTTCATCCACAAGTTGACAACCCAAAAAATGTCCTTCAAGTAACTGTAGCCAGATAGTTCCTTGCTACAATTAATAACACACACATGCAGTAAAACAAGCAATTAAGTAAATTTATTTAAGCAGCCATAGTATTACCCCAGCTGTTAAATAACTGTTGGTACTGCACTCATACCCGATCAGCTACTCTTCTTCCATGCCAGTCATACCCTGTAGAGAAAAAAAAGTTATGTACTCATCATAACATTCCATGTGTGTTGTCCATCTCTGCCTTTATTCTCACATGTGGGTCGTATCCGATCCATTGGATCCATCTCAGCCTTTTTCAAAAGCATGAGGCCTTCAGCAAAGCTCATAGGCCTTCTCTCTTACCCATAACACAGTTCCCTCAACCCTCAGATCTTCTTTGCCCATGAGAAAAAACATTAGTGGAATTAAGGCTGTAGGTAAAAATATTTACAGTGTAAGTAGAATAAGTGGTTTCTGAGGCTATATAGTCCAAAGGTATCCAATTACTATTACCCGGTCTCCCAGGAGCATAGGCAGGGGGTATGTGGGTGGGTGTGAGAATAAAGGTGGAGATGGACAACACACATGGAATGTTGGTGAGTACATAACTTCTTTATGTGATGTTGTTAATCTCGCCTTTAATCTCACTTGTGGGACCTGATTCTTGGGTGGCTCGTGGCAGAATATTCCTCAGAACCATAGAACCAAAGGATCCCCTACTCCTGGAGGCTAAATCTACTTTGTAATGAGTAATAAAGTTATGAGGGCTTGCCCATGTAGCTGCAGCACAGATACTATCCAAAGATAGCCTTGCTTGGAAATCTGAAGAAGTAGCCATCTCCCTGGTGGAATGAGATTTAACATGTGTTGGGAGAGTCTTGTTCTTAGAATTGTAAATAAAGGAAATGCATTCAGAGAGCCTTTTGGATGAGGTAACCTTAGACACACTGGTAAACCTTTCTTAATGTTAGAATAGGAAGCAAATAGCTGATCTGATTTTCTGAATTCTGCAGTTGTATGTAGGTAAAAACGTATGTCTATGAATGTTCAACAAATGTGACGAATATTCTCCTTTATTCTGAAAATTATGGAAGAATACCGGTAACTCAATTGACTGATTGAGGTTACTTTCAGATACAACTTTGGGTAGAAAGGAGGGGTTGGTGTGTAAAGAAACTCTGCCCTTATGAAATTCAAGTATGGTAGTTTGACAGATAAAGTTTGTAATTCTGAAACTCTCCTTGCCGAGGTGATAGCCACTAAGAACAGCATCTTCCAAGAAAGAAATTTTATGTCACAGCTAGCAGAAGGTTCAAAGGGAGAATAGATAATATTGTATGTGACAACACAAAATTTAGATCCCAAGGTGGAGCTGGTTCTTTGCACGGAGGCCTTAGAAGGGTTGTTCCTTTGACCTGATTATGTAGCCATTTTATCCTATTTGAAAATTTGAAATTTCTGCCAATTGAACTCTGATAGTAGCTGCAGCAGCATCGTCATTGAAAAGTTTAGCCAAGAAGATTAATATATAAAATGCAGGGGAGCACTAAAGGGATCAATCTGATCAGAATTAGCCCATAAAACAAACTTCTTCCATTTTCCCTTGTGCAATTTTTATGTGGATGACATATGTGAAGAAATTAAAATGCATCTTACAGGAGAGGAAAGGGAATGAAACCTGGCTATCAGGGGAACTGGAGCAGCCAAGCTGTCAGTTTGAGATTGTTTAGATTGGGATGATGAACCATTCCTGATGGCTGAGTCAAAAGATCTGGAATGGGGTCCAGAATCTATGGTTCACCCAAATATGAGGCTGAAGGAAGTGGAACTAGATTTGCCGAGGCCAATAGGGGGCAATTAGGATCATTATCATCTTCAACAAACTTGCTTTCTGTAGTAGTCTGGGAATTAGAGGAATTGGTGGATAGGCCTAAAAAAGTCCTGGGGGCCAATCATGAAAGAGTGCATCCCTTGGGGACTCCCTCGGAGGGGGAGATCAGGGCAAATTAGTTGCTGCATTTGACATTGATGGAGGAAGCAAAAAGGTTGCAGAAAGATTGGCCCAATTTTTGGAAAATCTGTTCCGCAATTTTTTGATTGAGGGACCACTCATGTGGCAATAGTAAAGCTATGCTCAATTTGTGTGCTATTATACTGGACCAGCCCAGGATGTGCATTGTTATCTGAAAGCAACTGAAAGATGTAGACCATTGCCACACCCTTAGGGCTTCCCGACAAAGGAGGTCAGATCTGGTTCCCCCTTGCTTGTTTATGTACCAGAATACAGACACGTTGTCCGATTGAATTGCTATTGTTCCCAGAGGGAGGAAGTCTTGAAATGCTTGCAGTGCTAAAAGCACAGCACACATCTCCAGGATGTTTATGTGCAAATGAGCTTTGTGTTGATGCCAGATGCCTTGAACTGTCTTCCCCCAGATAATGCCCCCCATCCTATCTGGGAAGCATCTGTGGTCACTGTGGCTTTGGGATGGGCAGGAATAAATTGACAACCTTGAGATACCAGGGGAGAGTGACTCCACCACTGAAGATCCTTTTTGCATTCATTTGTTATCATGATTTTGGGTGTCATTGTTAGTTCTAAAATTGACTACTGTGTTGAAATTAACCCTTGAAGCATTCTCATGTGAAGATGAGCTAAGGGAATAAGGACAATTGAGGTGGTTATTTTGCCCAGTACTTGAAGACTAGTTTGGCAGAAGCATGTTTTTTTCTGATCAACCTTCTTACGTAATACTGGAGATCATTACTCTGTGTTGTGGAAGTTTTGCTATCATCATTCTTGTGTCTATTTCTGCTTCTATGAAGACCAAGTTTTGACATGGCTCTAGAGCAGATTTTTTGTAGTTTATCGAATTCCCTAGAGAGGAACAGAGTTGTAGCGTGGAGTCCTTGGCCTGTAGCAGAAGATGCCTGGTCGGGGCGGTTATGAGCCAGTTGTCCAGATATGGAAACACCAGGAATCCTTGACGTCTCAGGTGAGCCGCAACAACTGCCATGCATTTGGTGAACACTCTGGGGGCTGTAGTGAGACCAAATGGCAAAGCTAGAAACTGGAAGTGACTGGCTCCTAGCCAGAAGTGCAAGTGCCTTCTGGACTGCCTTTCCATCCGTATATGGTAGTACGCACCCTGAAGGTTTACAGAGCACATCCAATTGTCTTTTTCCAAAAAAGGAAGTATTGACAGCAGTGTCACCATCCAGAAGTTGCTCTTTTTCACCAATTTCTTTAGATTGCTGAGATCCAGAATGGGTTTCCAGTCCATTCATTTTTTTGGAATTAAAAAGAATCTTGAATAAGATCTGAATTCTCTCTGGTCTGCGGGGACTACTTCGATGACTCTTTTTTTCTTAACAACTTTTGAATTTCTAAGGTTGCTTGTTCCTTTCGACTGGGTGGAATGTCTGGAACTGTTTTGTTTTTGGGAATGGGGAAGGAAAAGGGAATAATGTAACCCATGGATATTCTGTTCTGCACCCCTCTGTCATTTGTTATTTTTAGCCAGGTATGAAGGTGCAGAGACAATTGTCCCCCAACTGCCTCCAGAGGCGGATAATTGGGCACCACCTCAGGAGCGTTGAAAGGGCTTACCAAAGAAATATTCTCTGGAGCCCTGATTCTGCAGCCCTCCCCTGCCATGAGGGTGGTGTCTTCCATTATTGTTCCCCCCTCTGCCTCTAGGGGGAACTTTCACCCTGTGAGTCTTGGAAAGATCTTTGTGATTTTCCTTAACCACATCTTTCTACTACCTCTTTGGCCTTTAGGAAAGGGTCTGGTGGGTGTGGAAAAACGTACTCCAATGGCAGATAAGATCTTGCCTTCCTGTTCACACCTGGTCGGTGTCTCTTTAACTTTGGGCCCAAAGAGAGAGGAGTCATCAAAAGGGGCATTAAGGAGGAAGACTTGAAGGGCTCCACAAAATCACAAAGACGCATCCAGGCCTGCCTCCTAAGTAAGATGCCTGAACCTGCTACCCTACTTGTTCCATCTGCTACATATGAGACGAGTCTCATGGAAGAGTTTATGACTGAATTTAGGGTGGTGAACTGAGAGGTTACCTTGTCTGCAACCACATCAGCTACAGCTCCTTGGAGGTAGTCTGACAACTGCTTTATCAGATCACTCTGTAGTCTAGTAAAATCAGCTAAGTAATTCAGTGACCATAAGGCAAAGATTGCTAATGGAAAGACACACTTCCCATATCTATCCATGGTCCTAGAATCTTTATTCGGGGGATGGATAGTAGAACTGGTCTCAGATAGTTCCTTATTAGTGGCTGCCACCATGACCATGGCATCAACTGCAACACCTTTTGTAAGCAAAGATTTGTCCAAAGGGGCAATAATATATTTATTTGGCCTCCTAGGAGTAGGTTCTATGGAGTCTGTGGTCTCCCAAACCTTGCGAGAGATTAAGTCAATCAGCTCATCGGAAGGAGGGGTCACCCAAGAGGTGGATGGGTAAGAGCCAAAAGCCTTCAGGTATACCGACTCCTCAGCTGAAGGGATTTTGATCTGCCAGTCACCTCTCTGTTTTAACATTTCCAGGATGTCTGAAAGGAAACATCTTCAGGAGGCAACCGAGGGGACCCTTCTGCATCATCTAGGTCAGTATTAGATGTAACTGACTCTTCTGGGGAGTCCAGATACTTTCTCTTGCAAGTCCTCTTCGAGGTACTTCCTCAGTGGGGTAATCTGGGGAAGTTTCAGAAGAGGGGGGGGTCCCCTTACTGGTCTCTGCAGTTCTGTGGACAGGGTACATGAGTAGGCGAAATCACTGGCCAAGAAGTGGAAGAAAGATCCTGGAGAGCCTGTGTCTGAGAAAGGGATGTAGTCAATATCCTCCTCTTAACCTCAAAGGCAACTCATCCCTGATCCGAAGAAACCCACAGATCTAAAAAAAGGTAGTCGGAGCTGGGGAAATCTCTGGCACAGAGGACAGATGCTCCAAGGCAGAGGTAGGATCTGAACTCACCCATGACAAAGCTCCAAGAGGTAGGGTCGGATCTGGTGAGATCTGAAACAACTCTCCAGGTCCGACTGGGAAGTGTCAGATCCTAGAGATCTCCTGCTCCAACAGAACAGAAGAACTTGGGGCAGATGTCAGATCCGAGAAACCTTTCGGCCCATGATCCAAGATGGACACCAGTTGGACATCCGAATCTTCTGACTCTAAAACCAGGGGACGGATCAGAGGAGGAATAGGCGCCGATGGAGAGGACTTTGTCAGATCAGATGCCTTTGGATTTGGATCCAGTAATAACTTGGCCAAAGCCGGTGTCTTCAGAAGCATCTGCATTACCCTATCCACATCATCATCTGATAAGCTCCTGGTAGATCGGGTAGATAAGGTAGGGGATCTGGATTTTGTCAAAAATGGTGATGGGAGCCGAGAAGATACAGGCTCCAGTGATGGAGAATGGCTCAGAAAGCTAAACTCAGTGGGAGCCAAAGAGGTTAGAGCAGAAGGTTCAGGTTGCTCTGAAGAACTCTCAGATCGGGTAGCTACTGGCTACTCCAAAGAATCTGTAGGAGCAGTCAGTTTAGGTACTTCTGTCTCTCTGATGATCTAAAGGACTCTGGAGAAATAGCCTCAGAAAACGGAGTTTTAAGTAAGCCTTTTAATATAAGCTGATTTTTATGCTCCGTAAGAGCCCTTTCATTAAAGCCATGGCAAATGGAGCACGATTCCTGGAGATGTAAAAGCCCAAATACAAGCGTGTGTATCACTTATAGGCATCTTTTTTCCACATTGTTCACATTTCTTAAACCCTAAGGGTTTCCCATCCTGTTTTTGAGACACTTTACAAAATAGAAATTTTAGCCAATAAAATTCTAACTACTTAAAATAAGAAAGAGAAAACAATGCACACACACACAGGAACACCCTCTAAGTAAAAAAAGAAGTTATGTCTTACCATAAAGTTCCATCGGTGTTGTTGATCTTCGTTCATTCATTACTGATGGGTTATCAGTTCTGTCCTCAGAACCGAGTCGGCCTTATACCAAGCTCGTGTCAGCCAAAATCTCTCGAGCCAAGGCCCTACCCACAGTGCTCTGCTCCCTGTTACCTCAAATCGAGTTTTCAAGTTGATAGACAAAAGTTTAGGCTACCTCTGGTCATAATAGACCTACAAAAATGGAGAAAGGACCATACGAAATCCACCAGAAACCTCTGGAGGGGGAAGGAGGGTGGGAAGTAATGAATGAATGAAGATCAACAACACAGATGGAATGTTATGGTAAGACATAACGTCTTTATTTGATGTTGTTAATCTTCATTCATTTCTTACTGATGGGACAGAGTCCTCAGCTACCTGTATCCCTGAGCAGCCCTCATGGAAGGACATTCCTGAGCACCATGGAACCTAAAGAAGCTCTTCCTCTGGAGGCCAAATCCAATTTGTAATGCAGTATAAAGGTATTGGGGTTGGCCCAAGTCGCAACGAACTGAACAGATGTCATTGAGGGAGGCCCTAGCATGGAAAGCTGCTGAAGTTGCCATAGATATTGTAGAATGGGCTTTCACTTCATGAGGCAAGGTGATGTTGTTCTTGTCATAGATGAAGGTAATGCAATTTCTCAACCATGACACTAATAGGTTCATAGGTTCATAGGTAGGTACTAGGCTATCTAACCGAAGGCATTTATAAGCCTAGCCAGAATGTGTTGGCTTTCGCTGCCCCCTTAGATTAGTTCCCTGTGCCTCAGTCCAGCAGAGCCATTGAAGTGATCCCTGGGGTAAACTTTCTGTTTTCCATCCACTCGTCAATGTTCCTCTTGAAGAGGGTTAGTGAGGAGCTCTGCCTAATGTAGATTGGAATCTTTTTCCAGAGCATGGGAACTCTCCGGGACAGGAATCTTTCCATCCAGCACGTCCTATTTATTGTTGTGGTGAGGTTTAGATCCCTGGAGCGTGTGACTCGAGGGGGGTATGGTTTTCTTTAGGTGGAGCATGTCCATCAGTTCTGGGTTGGACATGACCTTGATGTCAGGCAGAGATCACCTCTGAGTAGGCAGTATGCAACCAAGTACAGCTGGAGTTTCTTCAGTCGAGCTGCATAGGGCATCTGCTTGAGGCCAGTGATCCTCTTGGTGAGGTACTTGTGTGGTCTTTCCAGTTGTTTCAGGTGTCTTGTAAGGTACATCCCAAATGGGGCATTGTACTCTATGATGGGTCTGATGAGTGATTCGTAGAGGGGCCCGATGACCTCTTTCAATCTGGATGCAATCTCTTTTGTGATTAGGTGGGCCACATAGAAAGATTTTCTAACCACTTTGGCAATGTGATTATCAAAGGAGAGGTTACTATCTACTTGGGTCACCAGATCCCTTATTACGTCTTCCGTATTTAGGGGGCTACCACCTATGTGGTGGTTTGTGGGTACTTTGTTTTTTCCGAAAGGGATGACTATGCACTTTTTGGCATTTAGCTTGAGGCCATGGTTTTGGCACCAGGTATCTGTCTCAGTGAGACCCTTTTGGAGGATGTCTGTGTCAGCCGGAGAGTCAGTTATAGCCCCTAGTTTGCAGTCATCTGCGAACTAGGTCAGCCATAGTCCTCCTGTGCTTGCCTGTATCTCTGAGAAGTATATGCTGAACAGGAGGGGTCCTAGGACTGAGCCCAGGGGAATGCCACTTGTAACCGGTTTAGAGTCAGACCTAGCTTCCGCAACTCTTGCCATGTGGGTTCTGGCCATGAGCCAGTTGGCAACCCATCTCATGATGTAGGGGTTTATGTTCAGGCTGGTGAGCTTGTCTATAATACCTGAGTGGGGAATGGTGTCAAAGGCCTTTGCGAGGTCTAGGTTAGCTGTGTGGACCACCTTTCTCTCATCTATAGACTTGGTAACTGTCTCAAAGAAGTTCACCAGGTTTAGGAGGCATGATCTGCCCTTAGCAAAGCTGAACTGGGTAGGGTCCAGTGTTTGGAGGTTCCCAATGTCTCTGTTAATGAGATCCATGATGATGCGCTCCATAGCTTTGCAGACCAAGCTAGTCAGACTTATAGGGCAATAGTTCCCGGGGTCCGTTGTGGCTCCACCTTTATGGAGTGGAATAACCGTTGCTGTGCACCACTCTGTGGGCACATAGCCCGTGGAGAGGTTGAGTTTAAACAGTGTGTTTAGATGAGGGGTTAGTTCATCTTTGAGCTTGTGTAGGATGCAGCCTGGGACACTGTCCGGTCCCACTGATGCTGTGTTTTTGGCTTTGGAGAGGACTGTTTTAACCTGAATGTCTGTGATTTCAGGGGCACTGCATTCTTCTGGTATAGTTATGGGCCCTTTTGGGGGTGAGAGGGGGGTGAAGGTTGCACTGAATCTGTCTGCCATGATGTTGGCTATATTGGTCGGTTCAGTGTATTTTGGGCCATTCTGCACCAACTCTGAGCAGATCTGAGAATTGCCACTTAGATTCTTGACATAGTTAAAGAATGCCTTGTGGTTATCTTTGGAGTCCATGGCAATTTTTTTTTTGAAACTCGCCTTGGATGATTTTATGAGGGATCGTAGTTTCTTGCTGATACTGATCAGGGATGTCTTCCCTTCTTGGGATTTTACTCTTTTTTGTACTAGTTTCCTCCTTCTATTGTATAGCCTGTTTATGCAGGGGTCCACCAGACTGGTTTCCTTTTCTTGGAGGAGTGAGTCTTGGTTTTGTTTGGGATAGCATGATCCATGCATTCTTGTAGGTGCCCGTAGAGTGCATTAGTAAAGGATTTTGCAGCTTGGACAGCGTTATCCTTTAGCATGGGGGCTTTGAAACTTCCCACCTCGGTCTTAAGTAACGTGAAGTTTGCTTTTGAAAAGTTTTTCATGGTGGTTTCTTTGACCGGGGGGGTGGTGTAATGTGGATATCCAGAGTGATTAGTTTATGGTCAGATCTAACCAGTGAGGGGTTGACCTCTGGTGTGGAACACCGGTCGCCCGTGTTGGTGATGACCAGGTCCAATATGTTGTCACCTCTAGTGGGGGTGTTGACCAGTTGATCCAGGGTGTTTGAGTTTATAAATTCTAGGAAATGTTGGGCAAGGGAGTTTGTACTTGACTAGTTCTCCCAATTAATGTTTGGGTAATTGAAATCACCCAATATCAGGGTATTTGGTAGGACCTTTATGTTTCCCAGTGTTTCCAGGAATGCGGATTCGGGGTCCTGGGACATGGTGGGTGATCTGTAGCAAGCTATAATTTGAATAGCAGTTTTGCCCATTGTTAGTTGCAAGTGGATGATCTCTGAAGCATCGTGCTGTGCCACTAACCTGGAGGTGTGGGTATCCGTGATGAATATGGATAGCCCCCCCCTGCCTTTTGTATTTCGGTCCTGGTTTTGTGGCCGAAATGTATGGTATGAGTTGGAGCCTGGTAGTGCTGGGGTGCTCTCTGGAGCCTTAAACCAGGTTTCTGTTACTGCACATATATCGATTTTCTACATACTGAGGAGTGCCTCGAGCGCATGCATTTTGAGGTTTAGACTTCTGGCATTGAGTAGCATTACCCTCAGTTTTTTGTTACTTGTGCTATTTATGGTGGTGGGTTTGTCTTTTGAGCTTTGCCTAAAAAAGGCACTATGGTGGTGGCAAGAGCCTTGGCCAGTATTCAAAAGCCTAAGGGTGACAGGTGTAAGCCGTCTCTAGCGAAGCATCGTGGCTTGTTGAGCATGTCATCCCAGGCTGACAGACACTGGATCCCCTTTGAATGACACCAAAAGCTTAGCCAATTGTTGAAATTGATAATTTTTTCTCTATACCTTGGTATCATTCTTGGTGAGGACAGGATGCTACTCAGGGTCAGGGTCATACTGGCCTGGGCTACGTGATCAGAGAGCTCCTCCATGTCTCTTTTCATGTAGTCCAGGGAGGTACGGCTCAGGTCATTCACGCCAACATGAACAATGACAGAGTCATATTTGTACGTGTTCTGGAGTGACCTGAGTGCTTGTGTTATGTGGCGAATCCTGGCACCTGACAGGCAGCTAACAGTAACCTTTTCCTTGTTCAGCCTAGTGAGTGGGACGTCAGTGTGCCTGACTATAGAGTCACCTATTACTAGTGTGTTGGGTATGTTATTTTGCCTTAAGGGCTATTATTGCGTGGCACACTGGTTTTGTGAAGTATATGTTTCATGGTTTGTGTTGGGGGGTAGAAGTTGCTTGGATGTCTGCTTTGGAGGTCTCTGTTGCTTTTGCAGATTTTTATTTAGAGCCTCTGAGTATGTTTTCATGTATTTATGTGTGTTTTTTTGCCGGTGCTGGTTTCATAGGTCTATGTGAGACTGGTGGTGTGATGCAAGTAATTCCCTTCTCCTCTTGACTGCCTGGTCCAGTCTTGAGTTGAGAGAGCTTAGCCTCCAGTTTGGCTGTATAACTGCATCTCTCGCATGTATTAGTGTTTGGTGGAAGGAGGAGAGGGTTGTCTGTGTACATGAGGCAATTGCAACATTGCCTCAGAATGCCCAGAATCACCAGTTGGACCAGAGAGTACACCTGAAACTGCCCTTTGGACATGTCTGGATAGGTACAGTGAACTGTTTTACTGATTGGCTGGTAAGGTCGAATAGACGGCCTTGTCCTTCTCTACAGTATAGGGGGTCTAGTGCTAAGAATTATTAGTGATTGCTATAAGTTCTGAGTAAGTGCCGGCATGAGAAGTGAATGGTTTGAGTGCTTAAGTTGAAAGTTTGTCTAGTTCCAAGGGAAAAATTGAAGAGTAGACTTTGTGGAGCCGGGAATAGTTATACCCTAGCTAACCGGTGCTGCCCAGAGAGCAAAACCGTGCAAATGCGGGTTTTATAGCAGGAAAATGAAAGAGATAGAAATTAGCCCAAAATGGCCAATAAACTACTAATTTCTGGGCTGAAACCACTCCTCCAGGGACAGATAGGCTGCTCAAAGCTCCCTCTCTCACAGTGAAGAGAGAAACTTCCTTCTATCCAAGTAAGGTATGGGCAAACACAGAAACTTGTAACACAGCCCTGAATTCAGCACTAACCTGAAAACAGGACTATACCAGCTTAGAAAGGTGGGAAAACACGTATATTTTGTTGTTTATTTGGGTTTTTTTCAGAAAATAAAGCAGATACAATCAAAAAACACTTTAAATGCACAGAAATGGCTATCACACTTGAGTGTGTAGCCTACAACAGTTAAAAACGGGTAATTTAAACACAAAAATGACTTTGTAACTTTAGAAACTGGACGACCTAGTCTTGGTCCAGAAAAAGCCAGAAATAATTGATCTGACTTACGGGTAGGTCTAGTTCTGTCCAAATAAAAGCGGATTTGCCTGTGAACATCTAGGGACTGCAGGCAATACTCTCCCTTGTTAGAATGATTAGGAAAAAATACTGGGAGGTTAATAGACTGGTTGATAGACCGCTCTGACACCACTTTCGGTAAAAAGGAAAAATTAGTTCAGTGAGACTTTATCCTTATATAAAATAAGGTAAGGATGCTTGATGCATAAGGCTTGAAGTTCTGACAGACATCTGGCCTATGTGATGGCAACCAGAAACAAAGTTTTTCATGAGAGTTACTTTAAATCACATGAAGACGCAGATTCAAAGGGGGGGGGGGGTGCTGTTAGGACTTGCAGGACCAAAGTCAAATCCCAAGATTGTACTGGTTCTCTAAAGGGAGGTTTTAGGTGAAAAACGTCCTTCAAGAAAGTCTTACAGAGTCTGTGTGACATGAGTGAAGAGTCCTGGAAACCAATGTGGAAATTAGAAATGGCAGCTAAATGAACACAAATAGTAGAAGCTGATACCCCACACTGAAAAAGGTCTTATAAGTAATCTAATACCACCGAAACTGGGGCTGACAAGGGGTCCAGTTGTGTGTTCCCTGCCCATAATGTAAACCTTTTCCATTTGCTGAGATAGATTAGCCTGGTGGATGATTTATGAGATGCAATAAGAATATTGTGCACCGAGGAGGAGAAGTTATCCTGCCTGGCAATCATTGGAAGTGGAGAAATCAAGCTGTCAGCTTCAGGTTTATTAGGTTGGGGTGGGTCAGACCCTGTTGATGGGAGATCAATGTTGGAGTTAGATTGAAAAATCCATGGTCGATCCAGCAGGTGAGGCCAGAGAAAGGGGAACCAAACTTGTCAAGGCCAATATGGAGCAATTAGGAATACTTTGCTCTTCAACTGCTGTGCTTTCTTCAAGAATTGGGAGATGAGGGGTAGAGGAGGGTAAGCATAAAGCAGACCCAAGGGCTAATCGTGGACTAGAGCATCTCTCGGTGACTATCCCTGAGAGGGGGTCAGGGCAAACTAGTTGCTGCACTTGTGATTGATTGGGGACGTGAATAGATTGCAGCAAGGCTGACCCCAGCAGTTGAAAAGTTTTGCTGCTATCGCAGGATTGAGGGACCACTCATGAGGTTGTAGAATGCACCTGCTCAATTTGTCCGCTATCACATTGGAGCTCCCGGGAATGTGCGTTGCAATTAGAATGTGGTTAGAAGTATCACCCATTGCCATATTATCAAGGCATCTCGGCATAACGTGTAAGATCTGGTGCCCCCTTTCTTGTTGATGTACTAGACTACTGACATGTTGTCTGATTGGATTGCAATAGTCCCTGATGGAAGGATCGAGTGGAATGTTTGCAATGCTAATAGCACTGCCCTCAGTTCCAGGACATTGATATGCAGATGAGCCTCTGTCTCCGACCAAGTTCCTTGGACCGAGTTTGCCTGACATAGCCTCCCCACCCCATCAGGGAGGTGTCTGTGGTCACTGTGGCTTCTGGCTGATGGGGGTTGAAGGGGTGAGACCACTGTTGGGGATTTTGGGACGTCCACCAATCTGAAAAGACAAAGCATGTTGTAGAGGGTACCACTGAGTGAGAAGTAGCCACTGAAGAAATCTCATGTGGCACCTGGCCAGAGGAATAATGGTAATCGAGGCTGCCATCAATCCCAAGATTTGGAGTACCGACTGGGCAGAAGATCTGTGGTGACAGATTAGCGGCTGAACCTCTTGTCTTATTCTTTGAAGTCTGTGATCCGAGAGAGATGCTGTGCAATTCCTCGTGTCCAACAGAACTCCAATGAATTCTAAAGATTGTCTCGGGGTCATGTTGGACTTCTGTGAGAAGAGTGTAAGCTAGGGCTTCCTCCAGTAGATGCTTGGTAGGGGTGGTAAGGAGCCAGTCATCTAGGTATGGAAACGCCTGGAATCCTTGAAGTCACAGGTGAGTGATAAACACTGTCATGCACTTGGTGAACACTCTCGGGGCTGTAGAGAGACCGAAGAGCAGTGCTCGAAAATGGTAGTGACTGGCTCCCATGTGGAAGTGGAGGTATCTTCTTGAGTGCTTGTCCACTTTTATATGGTAATACACATCTTGAAGATCTATAGAGCACATCCAGTCGTCTTCTTGCAAAAGAGGAAGGATAGACTGAACCGTGACCATCTGGAATTTCTCTGTTTTTACAAATTTGTTTAGCGTGCTGAGATCCAGTATCAGTCTCCAGTCCCCTGTCTTTTTTGTCACTAAAAAGAACCTTGAGTAAAAAACAGATCATATCTGGTCTGGGGGGACCATTTGGATGACTCTTTTTTGTAACAGCTTTCGGATTTCTTGTGCTGCTGCTTTCCTTTGACTGGGTGGGACATCAGGTAAATCTCTGGCTGAAGTGGGACAGACATGGAAGGGAATGTGGTAGCCTCTGGATATTAGTCGTTGTACCCAAGAATCGGTGGTTATGATTTTCCAGGCAGTGGGGTTCAAGGAAAAACAACCCCCGACCACTTCCAGAGGTGAGCGGTTGGCAAACGCTTCAGGAGCACAGGGTTGCCCAGAGAAAGAATCTCTGGAACCCCAGTTTCACAGACCTCCCCTGCCCTGAAAGGGGCGTCTTCCATTAAAGTTTCCCCCTCTGCCCTTAGGGGAGAACTCTGCATGTGCGTCACAGAAAGAGCCCTGTGATTTTCTGTGCCACATCTTCCCGCTCCTCTTATTTCTGGAGTAGAATCGTTGAGGGGTGGAGTGTCAGACACCAACAGCAGACAGGGTCTTACCATCCTGTTTGCACCTTGCCAGCATATCTTTAACCTTTGGGCCAAACAATGAAGTGGCCTCGATAGGGGCATTCATAAAGTAAGCCTTAAAGGAGTCCGCAAAGTTGCAAAGGCGCATCCAGGCATGACGTCTCGTGACTATGCCTGCACCTGCTGCTCTAGCCATTCCTTCTGTTGCATGTGAAATGAGGTGCATGGAAGAATTGGATATCAATTCTAGGGTCGCTATCTGAGAGGCTACATTGTCGTGCACCTCATCAGAAACAGCTCCTGCCAAGGTTTCAGAGATTTGGTTGATAAGGTCCCTCTGGAGCTTTGTGAAGTGTGCCAAGTAGTTCAGAGACCTTACAGCGAAGGTTGATGAAGCAAACACATGCTTTCTGAGTCTGTCTATCACCCGTAACTCCTTGTTGGGTGGATGGACAGTCTGGCTCTCTTCTGCTAAGTCTTTTTTTGGTTGCAGCCGCCACCACCATGGCATCTACTAGAAGACCTTTGGACCAATGAGGATGTTCATCAGGGGGAGATAACATTTTGTTAGGCTTCCAAGGTATATCTTCCAAAGGGTCAGGAACCTTCCATGCATGCTGGACGATGAGCTGGACAAGCTCATCAGCTGGTGGAGTAACCTAGGAGGTAGGGGGCTGGGCACGAAGGGCCTGCAGAAATACTGATTCCTCTGAGGAAGGGTTGGAGGACTTCCATTCACCCCTCTGTCTTAGGATCTCGAGGATGTCACCAAAGGACACCTCATCAGAGGGTGACCGTGGGGAACCTTTCCCATCATCAAAGTCCATATCTTCAGTCAGAGATTCCTCAGTGGAGTCCATGTGCTTCCTCTTGCATGAAGCCTTGCAAGGGACTTCCTCAGTGGGGAGCTCTGGGGAAGATTGCAAGGAGGGGATCTCCTGAGGGGGAGAAACCTGAAGCCCTTGTGCCTGGAGTCTGTAGTTGTGGCTTGCGACAGTTGCAGCACAGAGGGGGGCAAGGATTCTGACAGGGATGTTTTGCCAGCAGAGGCAAGTGCCCTCTCCATGGCCTGGAAAGCCAGACCACCTGAAGATGGATGGCAGCCCAGAACCGAGCACAACAAGCTTGGAACTGGGGTCACACCCCACTCCAACAAGCCGGCCCCCAGACCAGGAGTCCCAAGAGGGCTGTGGAGCATGAGGGGGGATGATTCCTGGAGGGTGCCATAGAAAAAGATCGGCATGGAACCAAGAACACCTACCCCCATGGCACAGCTGCTAGCCTGAGAAGGGCCTGGTGCCCAGTGCACCGAGGGCCACAAAGATGACTCTGGCTCCAAAGTGAGGTCCGCTTTTGGTGTCAAAGAAAGGGAAGCTGTTGTCAGAGGAAAGGGCTTTGATGCTTCCCTGGAAGTTGAAGGAGGAGTGTAAGTCAGAGTCTGTGGAGAAATATGGTCAACTGCAAGAGGGAGCACAGCTTTAGATGGGTGAGAGAGTCCCCTGGCCACAAGCAACTGGTCGACAAGCCAAAATACATCCTGTTCTGAGAGGCTCCTGGTCGACCTCATTGAGAGACCTGATGGAGATTCTGGCCTGTCTAAAAAGAGGCTGTACTGACTTCCCACAAATGGATCTAAATAAGGAGAGCACTTAGTAGTTGCGAGTTCGTGTTTTGCAGAGCGCGGAACCAAGAGTGTCTGCACCAAGGAGAATGGTGCCAAGGTTATCTGGGCTGCCAAAGGTAGCACCATAGGTGGCAAAGGGGTCTGCACTGTGAAGGGTGGTGTGGTAAAAGTCTGCACAGACAAATAGGTGCCATCAAAGAGTGTCTGTGCTGGTAATAATGAGGGTGCCGAAAGTGACTGCATCAAGCAGCATGTCGATGCCGAAGGTGTCTGCACCATAGAGGGCAGTATCCCAGAGATTGACTGCATCAGAAAAGACAGAACTGAAAGAGTCTGCACCAACAGTGCCGAAGGAGACTGTACCTGAGGGGACGGTGCCAAGAAGGTCTGCACCGACATCAGCGGTGCCAAAAAGAGCTACGACGAATCTGTCAGAGCCGTAAGTATCTGCACCAGGAACTCCGGTGCTGGTAGTGATGATCAGGACATAGCTGGAGTAATGATCAACTGGGGCAGTGCCGAAGCTGGGGCTGAAAGGACCACAGATGGCAGCACTGGGCCCAAGATTTTTACCTTTTTTGAGTCAACTCCTTGCGATCTCCAGAGGGAGATGAAGGGAGCGACCTCAAGGAGGAAGAAGAAGAACGTCTCTTATGGGGTTTAGAAGGAGGGGTGAGCCCTCCAACCCAGAGATAGCCTTGCAGAAAGGAGTTTTAAGGAGGCCCTTTAGAATAAGTTTGTTCTTCCTTTCATTCAAAGTCCTAGTTGAGAAATTTCTACATATCCTACAAGGAGTGTCCACTGAAAGGTGGGAAACATTCAGGCAATAAACACACAAATCATGGCCATCGGAAAGCGGTAACTTACAGGCGCATTCCGTACATTGTTTGAAACCATTACTTTTCTTATCCAACATTGTGAAGTGAAGGAGAAATTATGACACTACTAAAGGGGTCAGAAAATTACCCAGAAAAGAAGAAGAGGAATTACCAACTATGGTAATAGAGAATTACCTCAAAGGTAAGAAAAGAGTAAGAAAAAAGGTAATACTATAGGGAGAGAGTTTCAAAAGCTGCGATAGGGTAGGAGAATGGAGATAGAGAAGAACTGAAACTTTCTAAACACTAATGCAGGAAAAATACTTCAAAAAATTGAACACTTATCTGAGAGATAAGGCTTGACACAGCTGTACAGCAACATGGCAAACGAGATCTGAGGTAACAGGGAGCAGAGCATTGTGGGTAGGACCTTGGCTCAAGAGTTTTTGGCTGACACGAGCTTGGTATAAGGCCGACTCGGTTCCGAGGATGGAACCGATAACCCATCAGTAAGGAATGAATGAAGATTAACATCAGATCAGACATTAAAAGGACTGAGGAAAAATACTAATTTTTTTTTAAAATTTTAGAGATAGAAAATAAGGAACATCCTCTAACTTAAACAGACGTTGGAAAAGGAGAGGGAGCAACACTTGCTCAGGCAAACAAAACACCCTTTAACTTAAACAGACGTTGGAAGGCGAAAGCTTAGAAGAGGTTACAACACTCGCACAACCAGAAAAATGTCCTCTAACTTAAATGGACGTAAAGAAGGGTAAGGAAATTGCTAAACTAAGTAGAAATTACAAAGAATTTATAAATAAACTGTCACTTAGCCCAGAACTTCCTGGAAGGACCACATCTTTCACTGAGCGGCAAACAATATCTGAGGGTTTAGGGAACTGCATTATGGGTAAGGGAGAATGCTCAGAAGCTTTGCTGAAGGCCTCGAGCTTTTGAAAAAGGCCAAGACAGATCTGATGGATCGGACCTGACCCACAAGTGAGAATAAAGGTGAAATTGACAACACGTAAATGTTTTTGATTTAAAAAAATAAAGTAAATCCTATACCTAATATTGATAGTCATGATTAATAGCAGTATTATTTTTAATACTATTGTTATTAATGCTGTGGTGTATACTATTGTGTATTGTTTTCCTAGTGGCATTGTTACTGCATATTGATTACATTTATTAATTCTGCCTTCATGTATTGCTGGATACTAACCTTGCTAATCGCCTGAGATATAAAATGTCAGTGTGTTTAATAAAGACATTGAAAAAGAAAAAAATAGAGTGCAGGAAAGCATGCAATTGAAAAAAAATGTTTCCTAGTATAGAAGAGATGCCGCTTAGTTATCTGTACTAGTGTATGTTTTCAGCTCACCAAAAGGAATGCAGACAAAATGACCCAACTCATATAGAATGGACTTGAAAATTGGGCATAAGAACTAGACACTATCCTGCTATATGGAAGTAAGCTGTCAAGTGGTAAAAAACAGTAATAAAAATCATGTGATACAGAAGAAACTTTAATGCTTACATATCCACTCCATTCGCTTTTGTAGGATTTCATTTTATCAATGAGAAATAAACATGGACAATGAGAAAACTTAAGTTATGTAGTTACTGACTTACTGGCATGTTAGATTTCTCTGGTCTCTGTCCAGACACTGGAACTATAGGACTGGTGCCTTTTTTCTCTGGTTTCTGTCCAGACACTGGCACTATAGGACTGGTGCCTTTGGTACCCCCTAGCAATGGCAACAAACTCCACCAGGTCATGCTCCTCCCTACCAATAACCCCCTGCTCCTGCTGCCTTCTCCAGATTGAGACTGCCCTCATTAGACCTCTACAGCAATATATACAAACAAACTATATAAGAGACAGTACTGGAAATAAGAACTCTATTAGCAAACCCTCACAGATACATCAGAGAGACAATTTGAAGTGGGGAAGAGTACAAGTTGTTCCAGTGTCCAGACGAAGACCAGAGAAATCTAACATTCTGGTAGGTAAATAACTTACATATTTCTCAGGTCCTGTCTGGACACTGGAATCCTAGGACAAAGTCCCCAGCTAACCAGGGTGGCCTATGCCCAATAGGCATCTGAGAATGGTCACTCCAAATAAGGCTCTCATTCTGGAAACAGAGTTGAGAGTATAATGTTTAGCAAAGGTATATAGAGAAGGCCAAATAGCTGCTGCAGTAATTTCATCAAGCAGAAGGTTTCAGAAACAAGCTGTGGAAATAGCTGAAGTCCTAAATAAGTCTTAGGTAGGACAGAAAGCCTTTTGCCAGCTGAAGTGTAAAAAAGGAAGTACAATCCAAAATTTATTTTGTCAATGTAACCATGGTAATCATCTGGCAAGCATGGGTGCCAAAAAACTGCCAGAGTTGCTTATTTTTCTTGGGGTTCTGTACAGTCCAGGTAAAAACACAGTTGTCTGTAAACATCCAGGCAATGTAGCAGATATTCCCCCTTATTGCAGAATGAATTTAACTTCAAGTTATTCTGAGTAGCCACTTTGGTCATGAAAGAAGGTTTTATCCTGTCTGGGTGAAAGATGATGGTGGGATATTTAAAAATAGAGTCTCAAGCTGTGAAACTCTTCAAATGGAAGCAATGGCTAGTAAAAAGGCAGTCTTCCAAGACAAGAATCTGCTGAGGTAACTGGTTCAAAAGAGGTCTAGTTAGGCCTTCAAGCACAAAATTAAGATTCCACGCTGGGACTTATCTGGTCAAAAAGGCCTAGAATGAAAGACCCTTTTGAGGAAGGCCTCACATGAAGAGGCTCACCAAAAGGAATGCTAAAGAGTGGTTTTGAAAACCTTCATAAAAACATGAAATTGCTGCCAAATGGACTTTAACTGAGATGCAACTAGCTCCATTGTTATACAGCTGTGTCAGAAAGGCATACACATAATCCAGTGGTACAGAAATGGACGAAAAAGGCCTGTTTAAAACCCACTCTGAACATTTTTTCCATTTGCCCTTATAAATTCTTCTAGTTAAAGCTTTATGTGAAGCTGTAATTAGTTCAACAACATACAAGAGGAGCCGTTCCAGTGACATACAGGGTTAAAGCCCTATCTCTGACCCAGCCAACCCAGGGTTGATTAGCAGCTTGGGCAACTGACAGAGCAGCAGGTAAATGATGGGAGTTCCCATCCTGATTGGGAGAGCACTCATTGAAATGCTCCCTAAGGGGAGGCATTGTCCAAAGGGGGGAGTTGCCCTCTGATGCAATCAACAAGAATGGGGGTTGGGGAAAGGGAAGTTAGTAGGGCATAAACAAACTACCCCAGACAGAAGCACAGATGAGCTGAGCCACCAGGATGCTCTTTGATGAGCATCAGGCCCCAACAATACTGGATTAAGTCTTGGGGGGAGAAGGAAGGATGACAGACCTGGTGTGGACATGGGGCATGTGAGCTGGTACTAATAATGTCCAAGGGAGCCAAAAAAATGTAAAAAACATACAGGAGGAACCAAAAATTCTTGGACATTATTGCAACAATGTGGCAGGAGAATGTGTTTATCCTTTAGGTGAGGCCATAGCAAG
This sequence comes from Protopterus annectens, assembly GCF_019279795.1. Taxonomy (NCBI): domain Eukaryota; kingdom Metazoa; phylum Chordata; order Ceratodontiformes; family Protopteridae; genus Protopterus; species Protopterus annectens. The sequence continues at coordinate 802,851,949 of NC_056731.1, read as the reverse complement.
AGGAGTCAAGTTTGGTGGGGCAAGAAGGGAGCTATGAGTATGAGTTGAGCCTTGCAACCTTTGGCTTTCTGTAACAGTCTCTGTATCAAAGGCAGGGGATGGCAGGTATTCAGGTGATCTGGGGGCCAATCGTGGGAGACTGAGTCCCTGGATGGCTGTCTTTCCTGGGGAACTATGATAAAAAATTGGGGGCATTTGATGTTGGATGGTGAAGCAAATAGGTCACAGCAAGGTTCCCCCCCAACTTATTGAATACGTCACATGCTATCTTGATGTTCGGGAACCTCTTGTAGGGCAGCAAGATATGCTTGCTAGGCCTGTCCACAATCATGTTGGAAGACCCAGATATTTGCGCTGAAATTAGAAAATGCTGTAAATTCTGGGCCCCTTCCTATGCTTTCATTTCTTATCTGCACAAGGGATAAAATTGAGTTCCTTCATGCTTTTTCAGGTACCGCACAACTGCCATGCTGTCCAACTGTATGGAAATTGCATACCTGCAATACTAGGAGGACAACTCGCATCTAAATCACACTGATGTGCAGGAAGGCCTCTGCTGCAGTCCATGAACCTTGGACCAATTTTCTCACACAGTGCTTCTTCCCTCAGGCAGATGCGTTCTTGCAAGCAGTATGGGCTTGGTGAAGGGGTATCCTCCTGAAAGGGTGGGAGGGTTTATCCATCAGGTTAAACTTCATCTAAGTATCCTAGAAACTCTGATCCTGTGATGCAACTGCTGGGATAATTGGTCCCATTTTACACACAGAGTCCACTGCAAAATATTCATATTGAGTCTGGCATTGAGAATCAATGTATTGACTCTGCTTTGGGGCCCACAACCTTGTGAATGTGAACTTCTGGTGGCTGGTCCTGCTGCCATCAAGGAAGAAATCTTTTTCTGTAGAAGAACTGCTGACTGCCTTCAGGTAACAAGGCGACACCCTAGGAAGATAAAGTCATGTGAGGGCTTCAGTTGATACTTGTCCACATTCACAGCTATTCTCAGACAGGTAGAGTTGGTGCAAATGTTGTCTTGCTATCACAGGCTGATCCAGTCATGTGGCTGTCAGGAGCCAATCATCTAGGTATAGGAAAATTCATACTCCTGAACTCTGCATGTGAGCTGCAACTGGGGACATGCATTTAGTGAGCACCTGGGAGACTGTTGTGAGGCTGAATGACAAGGCCCTGACCTGATAATGATCGGCCCATACTTGGAAATGAAGAAATCTTTGTTATGCTTTGTCCATCTTTATTTGCAGGTAAGCATCCTGAAGCTCCAAATAGCAAATCCATTCCTCTGCCTGGAGACAGAGCAGGATAGACTCCATCATTACCATCAGACAGTCTCCTTCTTTACAAACCAATTGAGCCAGGTCAAATCAAATCCACTCTGATTTGGTAGGATTTCCTGGATTGTTCCTGTTTGGAGGTGAAGTTGAATCTCCCCAAAGGCTGCTTACCTTTGTCTGGGTGGTATGGATGGGGGTTGGGATGTCAGAAATGGGTGTTTTACTAAAAAGGGAATAAAATAGCCTCTGGATATGATTATGCTTATCCAGGAACTCACTGTAATGCCCAGTTACAATGAAGAGTGTAAGGAAAGCTGTCCCCTGACTGCCTCCAGAGGGGAACAGTCAGTCAAACCTTCAGGGATTGTACTGATGAAAACTTCAAAAGGACCACATATGTCCTGGGCTGCTGGGACCACCTCTATCTCTGGTGCAGCATTCAGATGGGGATTACCCTCTGTCCTGGTAACATTTGCCCTGTTGTTGTCTGTGATAAAGATGTTGGGCTTTACCAAATTACAAGATCCTTAATCCTTTCTGATTCCACTCAAATGTCCTTTGCAGGGCAATGAACTTAATTTCAACAGCAGTGAGCATGTTGACTTCCTGTTGATAGGTAGACAGCCTGTTTTTAACTTGCTGCCCAAATAGCACATTGCCATCAAAGGGGGCATTGGTGAAGTCCACTTTGAAGTGGTCCTTGAACCCCATGAACCACAGCCAGGCTTGTCCTCTCACAGTCAGGCTTGACCTTGTGGCCCTAGGAGCTCCATTCACCACATTATGTAGAAGCATGGACAGGGAGGAAATGGTACTCATTGTGGCCAACTGGTGTCAGCTGGCAATTACTTCAGATTCTCAGATACTTTCTGTATGATTTACCTTGAAAATAAATCAAATGCACCATATAGTTCAAAGCTCTGACCACAAATAGACTGGACATATTCACTTGTTTCCCTAGACTATTCATCATCCTTGCTGGGAGAATGGATGGCTTGGGCATCTTCCAGGACATCCTTCTTTATAGCCAGAGCCACTACAATAGAATTAACAACAGGCCCTTTGCTCTCATTTCCTTGGGATGAGCTGGACCACATCCAGCTTTCCATGCCTTGATGCAGACCATGGCTACAAGTTTATCTGAGGAGGTCTTACTCATGTTAGTGAGAAAGAGGAGTGATGGGCCTTCTATAACATCTGCTTCCTTAGGAAGGTGGGGTTAGTGGGCCAGGATCTCTTCTGCCTCATCATTTCCAAAATTCAGATGAAGAAATGAACCTCCAGAAAGAATTTTGAGGAACCCTCCCCTTCATCCAGATCTGTATCCAAAGTGTGAGACTCCAAGAGGGAATCTATTTTCTTCCTCTTACACAACCTTTTCCTGAGGAGGAGGGGGGTACTAATGGAAGTCCTTGTCAGAACTCTCCTGAGAAGAGTGGCCTCCTGATCTCACCAGTTCTGGCTTAGAATTCTTCTGATCCTAAGGCAGTCATTATAATAGTCGGCTCAAGGTCCCAACTTTGATGGTACTCAAGGGTGGAATCGATACTGCTAACATAAAAAATACAAAGGAGTTAAGGGTAGTTCTACCCTGCACTGTGTCATCCTCCAAAGTGCTCAGGACCCTAACCTTTGGTGCTGAGAAGGTAGGAATCAGTGTCAAACTAGCCAGCCCAATGCTGACGGTCAGTGCCAAAGATTCCAGGACCAAAGCCAAATTAGGTATCTTTGATCTTGAGGTGTCAAATGCTGAGCACTCCAGCACCAAGACTGGCACCAGTGCCATTGGTACTGACATTCTCAGAGCAAAGGGACTTGACATTAACTCCATAGGCCCTAGTATCAATTGGCACAGAAGAGAAAGACTTTGAAATTACTCGATCCAATGCCAGAAGCCCAACATGAAAGTAGGTGTTAATTCCTTTGCTGCTTGTGGCAAACTGTGCCCAGAGCAGGTACAGAAGCAGACCAGAGGAACTTCTCAGCCCACTGTAAGAACTGTCAAGGCCAGGACAATACTATAACAAAGTTGTGCTTTGATGAAAGGCAACATCATGTACTCCCAATCCAACTGGGATGGACTTAAGAGAGAAATGCGGGACTTGAGTGAAGCCACTGAGGGAGGTCTGGAGGAAAACAATCTGAGGAGAGCTTAGTCTGAGGAAAAACTACCAGTACACTTTCAAGGTATACAGCCCTCATTTAGGCCAGAAGATTCTTGCCCAGGGGAGAAGTTTTCAGTGGGTAATCACAGTTAGGACATAGAAAGATGCTGCTGATGAAGAGACCCTTAAGGTTTTAGCTAAGAATAACTTCAAAATCAACTGGTTTTCAGCCTTCCTTCTTTTCTTTCTTTTTCTCATTTTCCAGTGTAGATGCCGAGGAGGATACAGTCAGAAAAGAGTCCAGGAGAATAACGTCCTTTTTGACCAACTTGTTTCTTGTCTCTGTTAGTGTCCTGGAAATTAGGTCCTTACAAAGGGAGCAGTTGCTGAAAAGGTGCAACTCCCCTAAACAAACTAAACACAAATCATGTGGGTCCTGTGGAGTGTCAGGCCTGTGTATGAGAGGATAAGCCCGGCAGGGCTTACACTTTTTGAAACCTGGCATTCCTTCTTTATCCATAATGCTCGGCACTAAATATAAACAAATGCCATAACAGTAAATCAGTCTTGATAGAAATAATTAGCTGCACTGTAATACATACACTACTATGCCTAAATAAGTGAGAAACAAAAAGAAGTAATAAGACCAAGTGGGCCAACAGCCCAAGAAATGACTAGATAGGGAGAAGGATGGGGGATGAGATAGATAAGGAGAAGCACTAAGAAAAGAGGATGTTTAAGAAAGCACTCAAGAAACTTACAAACACTACCACTGCTCAACAATATGCAAAGAAACCCAAAAATGCAAAACAAAAAAAATACTTAGTTGCACCCAAATACTATAAAAACAACACTGCCAAATGCTCATGCTGCTCAGGAGATGTCATTGTCTAAATAGTGAGAGACGAGAGAAAGATCTGGAGAAAGCAGCAGGAGTAGGGGTGTGTTACGTGTAAGGAGGAGCTCAGGTTGCGAGGAGTTCATTGCTATCACTAAAGGACACGAAAGACACTAATCCTACAGTTTCACTGTCTGGACAAGACCTGAGAAATCTAGAAGCTACAGTAGAGTCTAGCTGGTGAATAATGCACCCACTGCAACTTGTCAAGTTTGATGTTAGAAGGCTGTAGGTAAAGGGAGATGTAGTAGTCCAGTCAAGATCACTAGGACCTGAACAGTTGTTAGCAATTTCTCAGGTAAGATTAAGTGCTTAATATGTGAGTTTTTCTCAAGCAGTCACATAATTGCTTAAGGATAGTTAACAGCTGATCCTAAAATGTTAGTCAATTACCCAGGATTACATTAAGATTACACACCTTGAATAAAAATTCCATTTGATTATCCCCATAAAAATATGAAGAATGAGAAGAAGAGCTCTGGAGGGCCTCAGAGTAGCACGAAAGACCATGGCAAGGGTCTTCGATGGGTTGAGTAAGAAACAGCTTGCACTCATCCAGGAAAGGATGCCATTCATAGTTCCAAACGTTTCAGTGAAGTTACTTACTTCTGAGAGAGGTAATACAGGTATCACTGCTAGGCAGTAGTAGTGTAAGCCTTCCTCTCTTGGACTAGATCACAAAATGTCAGCATACTATAATACATAAGTCTTTGGAATCTTGCAACAAAGTGGATAGACAAGGTAGAAATTCAGAAAAGGAGGAGGTAAGCCACTCAAAGACCTGGCCAGACACCTCACAGTAGGACTTCAAGTGCTCCAAGAGGATAAGCTGATTAAATGTATCAGGTATTGTGAACAGATCAAAAATGAATGGTATAAAACAGTTATGTACTTGCCATAACATTCCATCTGTGATGTCCTTTTTCATTCTTCCTCAACTGTTGGGTTCGCATCTGGTCCTCGGATCCGACTTGACCATTTCTAAAGCGCTTGTCCACCAAAATACTCTTGAGCTCCTCCCTTTCCCATAATGCACCAACGCTAACACTCCTTAGATCTTGTTTGCTGTTTTATATAATGTAGAAATAACCACTATAAAAATCCTAATGGAATAAGCCATATTTGGAGCTCAACATTAAGGACAATGGTGTCCTTATAATCTCTCATTCTTTGAGAAATCCATTGTGAAAAGATTGGGGTTCAGTAGGCGGGAGGTTGAGGAACAATGAAAATGAACAACACAGATGGAACGTTATAATAAGAACATAACTTTATCTGATGTTGTCAATTTTCACTGTATCCTCAACTGTTGGGACAGAGTCCCCAGCTACCTAAATTCCTGGGTGAACTCTTAGGAAGAATGTTCTTGAGCACAGCTGAGCCAAAGACTGCTCTTCCCCTAGAGACCGGATCCAGTTTGTAATGAGTGATAAAAGTATGTTTGTTCAGGTTGCAGCAGTGCATATGTCATCCATGGAAGCTTTAGAAAGAAATACTATGGAAGCTGCCATAGACTTAGTCGAATGTGGGCTTATAAGTTTGGTAAGGTTAGGCCCAGCTTGTTGTAAATAAACATGCAATCTGTCAGCTATCTGGCTAAAGTAATCTTTGCAACTGGTTTGCCAATTTTGAATCTGCAAAGGATACAGATAATTGGTCTGTCTTTCTGATTTCTTTTATTCTGTGCAAATAAAAGCATAATTGTCTATAAACATCTAATAAATGTAACATATATTCACCTTTGTTTGAAAATTTAGGAAAGAAAACTGGTAAATTAATTGACTGATAGATATTGCATTCTGACACCACCTTAGTAAGAAAAGATGCATTCATAATAATTTCACTCTATCCTTATGAAAAATCAAGTGAGGAGGTTTAGATGATAAAGCCTGAAGTTCTGAGTAATGGCCACTAGAAAAATAATTTTCCAGGTCAAGAATTTAAGTTCACATTTAGCTGCCAGTTGAAAGGGGGACTGAATTAAGGTTTGTAATGCAAATTTTAAGTCCCATGGTGCAGGATCTTTATAATGTGGTCTGAGCAGGAGGGTGCCTTTTAAAAAGGCACTACAAATTTTATGATGAAGCCAAGGATGAATTATCAAATCCAGTGAGAAAATTAGAAATTGCTGCTAAATTGACTCTAATTCTTGAGGAGCTAGCTCCCTCATTAAAGACTGTTGCCAAAAAAATCCAGGACACTTTGAATTGGAGCTGAAAAGGGGTAATATGTTTTTGCTGTGACCAAAAAGCAAATCATTTCCATTTGCTTATGTAAAGTTTTCTTATAGATGCCGTATGTGAAGATAAAAGTATATGGCAAACAGGAGAAGAGAGCATCGGTTGTCTTGCTATCAAGGGAATTGAGAGAAATCACGTTGTTAGCTTGAGATTTGAAATATCTGGATGTGTCATGCCTGTCAGGTGTGACAGGAATTCTGGAATTGGATCCAGAATCCAAGGTGGGTACAGCAGATGAGGCCAATGGAAGGGGAACTAAATCTGTCGAGCCAGTAAGGTGCAATGAGGATAACTTTGCTCTTCAACCAGGCAGCTTTCTGTAGAAATTTGGGAATTAGGAAAATTGGTGGATATACATAGAGAAGACCAGGGGGACAATCGTGGAGTAGAGCATCTCTCTGTGATTTCCCCTGTGGAGGGATAAGAGTGAAGAAGCTGCTGGACTTGTTTAGGGGAGATGCAAAAAGATCGCAGCAAGGCTTGCCCCATTGACTGAAAATCATACCTGTCACTTTCTTGTTAAGAGACCACTCATGAGGTAGTAACATGGACCTGCTCAGTTTGCCTGCTATCTTGTTGGACTTCCCCAGAATGTGCATTATTATTAGAAAGCAGTTGGAAGTAATTGCCCATTCCCAAACCCTGAGAGCTTCTTGACACAAGGGGTAAGACCTGGTTCCCCCTTGTTTGTTGATGTACCAAACTACTGACATGTTGTCCGTTTGAATCACAATTGTCCTGAAAGGGAGAGAGTCTTGTTAACACCTGCAATGCTAAGAGCACTGCTCTCATTTCTAGAATATTGATATGCATTTTGGCCTCTTCAGGGACCAAGTGCCTTGGACTGTTTTTCCCAGGTAGTGGCCCCCACCTAGTGATTTTAACGAAGGGGAAGGGTCTCCAAGATCACCACCTGAAGATGTCTCCTTTGAATATATCCCTGAAGTCCTAAAACAAAGGGGTAGTTGATTGGTCCAAAGCCTGGGATGCATCTATGGTCACTACAGCCTTAGGTTAGGGGAGAAGGAAGGGATGACCTTGTAAAAAGTCAACCACCAAAGGTATTTTTTGCATGCATGGATTATTTCTATTTGGGCTGTCATGGGGTGATAAAGACCTGAACACTGTGTTGACAGTATCCATTGAAGAATTCTCATATGAAATCTTGCAAGTGGAACTAGAATTATGGCTGCTGACACTGACCTTAAGACTTGTAGAATCAATCCAGCTGAAATTGTGGTACAGAAGATTATTTTCTTGACCTGGAATCTGATTGTTAGTACCCTTCAGAGGGGAGGAAAAGCTGTAATTGATTCCACATTGAACACTGCTTCTATAAATTCCAGTGTTTCAGGTAGCTCCAAATGAGACTTGTAGTTTATAGTTATCCCCAGGTTGGAGCAAGTGTGGAGCACCTGATCCTGTGCTTTTAGTAGTAGATGCCTGGGTGTTGCCGTAATGAGCCAGTCATCTAAATATAGGAATACTCTGAATCCCTATAGTCTCAAGTGAGCTGCTACTACTACCATGCATTTGGTGAATACCCTGGAGGTTGTGGTGAGGTCAAAGGGCAGTGTCCTGAACTGATAGTGACTGGCTCCCAGCCGGAAGCGTAGATACTTTCTGGATTGTCTGTTCATTTTTATATGATAGTACACTTTCTGAAGGTCTACTGAGCACATCCAATCATCTTTGCTCAAAAAGGACAGAATGGACTGAACCATGACCATCCAAAACTTTGTGTGTTGAACTCACTTGTTCAAGATACTGAGATCCAAAACTGGTCTCAAGTCCTCTGTTTTTTTTGGTACTAAAAAGAATCTTGAGTTAGTTCTGGATTCTGTTTGGTCTGGTGGCACATCTTGGATGACTCTTTTTTCAAGCAGTTTTTGAATTTTTATTGCTGCTGATTTCCTCTGACTGGGTGGTACATCGGGAAGTTTATATAGATGTGGAAGTGGAAGGGAAAAGGTAATTATATAACCCCTGGATATAATTTTCTGCATCCATGTATCTTTTGTGATTTACAGACAAGCTCTCTGGTGTAGAGATAAATGACCCCTGACTGCCTCCAGAGTGGGAAATTAGGCCTCCTTTCAGGAGGACTGATAGGGTCTGTCAGAAAAAGAATCTCTAGACCCTTGGTTCTTTGGGCTTCCTCTGCCATGTGGATGGCATCTTCCATTTGAGTTCCCCCCTCCGCCCCTGAGGGAACTATCTCCATGTGGATCTTGGAAGGGACCCTGGGACTTCCTAAACCACATTTTTTGACCACCTCACTGATTCCTTGAGAATGTTCTTTAAGGAGTCAAAAAATGTACACCCACTGCAGAGAGGGTCTTTCCATCTTTCTTGCACCTGGACAGTATGTCCTTCATTTTCGGGCTAAACAGAGAACTGCCGTCAAAAGGAGCACTGATGAATGAGGACTTGCAAAATCACAGAAGTGGATCTAGGCATGCCTCCTTATGGATATGCCTGAACCTGCCACCCTTGAGGTACCTTCAGCCACATGTGAGATAAGCTTCATGGACGAGTTATAAATTGATAACAGGATAGCCAACTATAATGCCACAGAAGCATGAGCCTCAGCAGTGGTGGTTCCTGAAAGAGAATTGACAGTTCTTTCATCAAATCTCTTTGACGCCTTGTGAAATGGGCCAGATAGTTCAGAAATCTGAGAGCAAATGTTGCTGAAGCATATACATGCTTCCCAAATCTGTCCTGTGCCCTAGAATCCCTGTTAGAGGGATGGACAAAGGAACTCTATTCCACAAGTTCTTTCTTAGTGGCCACCACCATGACCATGGCATCTATGGGCACTTCTTTGCTCGAAAAATTCATTGCCTACAGGTGGTGCCAAAATTTGATCCTGTCTCTTGGGAATTGTCTTGGCTATGTCAGGCTCCTTCCGTGCCCACTGAGAGACCAAATCAATCAGCTCATTGGTGACTGGAGTTATGCAGGAGGAAGATGGGCCAGGCCCAAAAGCCTACAGGAACACTGACTCCTCCAAGGAGGGCTTTGGACCAATCAACTACCCCTTTGTTTTAGGACTTCAAGGATATATTCAAAGGAGACATCTTCAGGTGGTGATCTTGGAGACCCTTCCCCTTCGTTGAAATCACTGTCTTTGGTGAAGGACTCCTGAAGGGAGTCCAAGTGCTTCCTCTTGTACTTCCTCTTCCAAGGTACCTCTTCAGTGTGGCTGTCGCTGTGTTCCAGGATAATAAGGCTCAACTTGCAAAGATATATGGGACCTAGATAGATGATCCAAGGAGTGAGGAACTGTCTGTCCTGCAGATGCAGAAAAAAACCCTCTCCACTACCTAAAAGGCAGATTGCTTCAGGGAGAATGAATCCAACTGAGCTGATAAGCCAAGCTTCCAACCCCTTGGCTCCCTCTGCCCCGATGGCAACCCACCAGAGGCAGAGATCAGAGCCAAGCTATGCAGTGCCAAAGCTCCGAGGCTTAGAGATGGCTCCGAAAACTTTGGAGTCGACTCTAACACCTTGGATCCAACAGAGACACCTCAGCTCCAAAATTGTCTGGATCTGAAACTGTAAGAGCTGGGGCACTTAGAGTAAGCTTCAGATAAAAAAAAAAAAACTAAGATCTTCGGATCTGAAGTCGACAGTCCCAGAAAACTTGGATCCAAGGGCACTGAAGTGACTGGTCAGATCGGTGAAGGAGCCAAAAACGGTGGTGTTGCACTTATAAAGGCTTTCTGACCTGATGGGATAAGAGCCAGAATATCTCCCATCTGTATTTGCATTGAAAGGAACTTCCTCATCATCCTGTCCACATCTGCCTTGGTGAGATTCCTGGAAGAACGAAAAGATGCCAGTTGATAGGGAACTGGAGCGTTGACATATTTCTAGGAAGGGGGAAGGTATGCAGGATGGTACTGGATCCAAGGAAGGGGAGTATGTTGTTCTTGGTAACGGCATTGGATCTGATAAAGTCAGATTCAACGAAGCCAACTTATTGTCAGATGCCGATGCAGAAGCACCTTTTGGATCCAATTTCTTCGCCTTTGTCCTCCTCAGTAATTCAGTGGTAGAAACCAATGACTGGGTACAGGATCCAGAAGGCATGGAAGACTCTTCTGCCTTATGTTTGGGGGGGGGGGTTGAGCCCCAGATAAAGCTTTGGAAAAGGAAGAAGGAAGTAATCCTTTTAATATTAATTTGCTCTTCCTGTTAGCCAAGGCCCTAGGGTTAAATCCCTGACAAATCATGCATTCAACATTTAAGGGCTAAGAGCCTAAACAATACAAGCATAGAGCATGAGAGTTAGAAAGCGGAATGTTATGTCTGCATTCTGTACATTTTTTAAACCCCTAAGGGGGCTTTCTCAGACATTTTTCTCTAATAGCAAAGACAAAAGTAAGAAAGTTTTTTTTTTTAGAAAAGAAAAAATACCAGTGATGGCAAGAAGATTACCTTAAAAAAAGGATATAAAATATAGAACTAACAGCAATGGTAAGATAGGTACACTCAAAAGTGTAGAAAGGTAGGTATAAAGGATATAATATTGCAGAATTATATGAAATATCGACTTACCTTTGATTAAAGGCGACACCGTCTTCACGCTAAAGTGGCAAATGAGATCTAAGGAGTGTTAGGGTTGGTGCACTGTGGGAAAGGGAGAAGCTCGAGTGTTTTTTGGTGGCCATGAGCTTTAGTAACAGCCAAGTCCAATCTGAGGACCGGATCTGAACCCAGCACTTGAGGACAGAATGAAAACTGGCAACATCAGATCAAGTAATCCCTTTGATCCCATACCACAAGTAGTTTGTTAGTCATTCAGAAGAAGAGTGCATCCTGGTGGCCAAGGATGAACACAGGATAGCAGCAGATTTCTTCAGCTCCACCAATTTCATTACATTGACAGGAATTAATTACTTAAAAAATTAATTCTTGAAGTAATTTTCTTTCTAAATATGTTTGTTTTATATAGTTCTTGAACTATATCTAAAAAAGAAAGGAAATCTTAATAATATTCCTGTCAGAAATTACTTTGGAAATTTTCCTGTCAGTTTATCAGTCTGAAATGAGTTCCAGTAAGACAAATTCTCAAGACTCCAGCATCAAGAAAGAACTTCAGTCTCTGATAATTATAGTCCAGCAACTTATTGCTAAGATGGATAAAATGGATACTAAAATAGACACTTTCATAGAAAAAACTACAAAACAAATAGACTTGTTACATATGGACCTGCAACAACAGAAGATCCAGATGACAGGCATAGAAGAAGCTGTGAATGACATGGAAAATAAAATACAAGAACAGGAAATCAACATTGAGTTTCTGCTGAAACAAAATACACATTTACAAACAAAGCTGGATGACCTGGAAAATAGATCTAGGCGCAATAACATTAGGATTTTTGGACTGCCAGAAAATATTGAAGGTAACAATATTACTTCTTTTTTAACAACATGGCTCCCTAAAACTTTAGATTTACCAGAAGCATTCTCTTTTGGTATCGAAAGAGCATATAGATCTATAGCTAATGCTAACTCTAACAAAAACTATCCTAGATCAGTTATAGTTAGATTTCTATCATCTTTTGATAAAGAGATGGTTCTTAAATCTGCTTGGGCTAAAGCTCCTGTTAAGTTTAATGACACAACTGTGCGTTTTGACAATGACTATTCTTCCATGGTAATTGCTAAAAGAAAAGTTTTTCTGCCACTAATAAGGGAGCTTAAAAAAGCACAGTTTAAAACATACCTTCTGTTTCCTGCCAAGCTTAAAATCTTCCTTCCTGATGGTCCTAAGGTCTTCGATGATTTAGACTCTGCTTTACTGTTTGTCAAAGAAAAAGGATTTTGGATAAAATAGAAGAAATGGAATGGGCTAGTTCTTCATTAAAGAGATTGGCAACTGAAGCTTCCTGGAAGACTTCAGAGAAGAAGAAGAGACTAAAAACAAATAATTTGTTATATGTTTTTTTCTCTCTCATCATTTTAGTTCATTATTAATCTTTTGAATATAGTTCCTGCATTTCCAGAAAGCCACAAATATTTTGGAAAAGATTTAATCAAAGTTATTCTCTATGTGCAAAGAAATGTTTTGTTTCATAACCAGTCAAAATGCCTGAGGATTTAATGGCAGGCTGTGACTCGATTTGTTTTTCTTTCTGAAAAAAGTAAGGTTAGTAATTTGATACATGTTTTTATCTTTACCTTTTTTTCCTTCTTCTTTTATTATTTTCTTTGTTTAAACAATGACATTCTATTTAGATTATGTAGTGAGTAAAGGGTGGGGAGGGCAGGGAGAGAACAGTAATGAAAATATCATTAATAGAATAATAACATATTTCTTTCTTGTAAAAGTTTATAAGTTCTTCAAATGCTATTTCTAATTATACTTTCTTGATTATACTGCTTATGCTTGTTTGTAAATAATCTGTCATGCTTTAACTAATAATAATCAGAACTAAATAAGAGTAAATAATATGTTTTATTTTTAACTCTATTAATATAAACAGTAAGTAACATTCCATTGTATATACTTCTTACAGCTTTCTCTTACATTTTTATGTCTGCCTCACTCCCTTTTATTTTCTACTCTCTTTTCTTTTCTTTATTAATATATAGAAATGCTTTTGACTGTGTGGGCACAGTGAATAATAGGATTTGTATGAAAATTGAGTTGGGAGAAGAATGCTGAGTTTTATTACTTGTTGGTAATTTTGAGTTTAATTTCACTTGCATAGAGGCTGTGATGATCTGTGGAATACATTGTGGAGGTTCTGTCATGTTTAGATGCATTTACACTGCTAAATGAATGTTTGTCACTAGTTTTTAATAAGTTACCCGCCAAAATGTTAAGAGAGACAATCTGGGATGTGGGCTGTCTTATGCACAATGTCCTTGAGTTACCTCAGAATCTTCAAATCACAGAATTCTCACAGAGAAACTGAAAGCAGTTAGTATAAACATTGACAAGGTTATCACACTGACACACCACAGATTCAGGAAAATACTCTGTTCATAAAATATGTCAGTTATAATGAGTTTAAATGATGTAGTTTCTTGTAGTAAGTAAATGTCTTATTTTAGAAGGCATAATGAATGAAACATTTATTTAAATGTTTTTGAAAATCTACTTAACAGCAGCATAATAATCTGTGTTAAAAATTTGTGTTCCAAACATATACTTTACTATAACTCATTTAATTCATCTGATTGACAAACATAAATAATCTTATAACTCTATTCTGGAAGAAATGTCATGTGATATATTTTAAAGCAGTAGGTTAGCATGATTGTAAAATCTGGTTACCAATATGTGTTTGCTGTGCATTATTTTGTATAAAGCAGACAGATTTATTCTAGAGACAGCAAGTAGGACAGTGCTCTACAAAGACACAACTCAGTGAGATCAGATATATATATATGTGTGTGTGTGTGTGTGTGTGTGTGTGTGTGTGTGTGTGTGTGTGTGTGTGTGTGTGTGTATGTATGTGTGTGTGTGTGTGTGAGTGTGATGGCTTTTTTTTTCCTGAGAATCTGCATAACTATCTAATATGATTTATAATAATTTCTATGAATACAATATTTTACTCTATTGACAAAATGAATGTTTGCCACAAGTTTTAATAAGTTTCCCGCCAAAATGTTAAGGGAGACAATCTGGGATGTGGGCTGTCTCATGCATAGTGTCCATGAGTTTCCTCAGAAGCTTCACTCACAGAATTTTCACAGAGAAACTGAAAGCAGTTACCAATATGTGTTTGCTGTGCATTATTTTGTATAAAGCAGACAGATTTATTCTAGGGACAGCAAGTAGGATTGTGCTCTACAAAGACACAACTCAGTGAGATCAGATATATATATATATGTGTGTGTGTGTGTGTGTGTGTGTGTGTGTGTGTATGTATGTATATATGTGTATGTTTATGTGTATATGTATGTGTGTGTGTGTGTGTGTGTGTGTGTGTGTGTGTGTGTGTATATGTATGTGTGTGTGTCTGTGTTTATGTGTGTGATGGCTTTTTTTTTTTTTTTTTTTTTAGGTAATAACGCAGGTGTTTCTGAGAATCTGCATAACTATGCAATATGATTTATAATAATTTTTATGAATACAATATTTTACTCTATTGACAATAATGAGTTTAAGTAAATGCTCATATACAAACAATTCAAGATTTTTTGGAAGCTGTTGATAGAATTCACATGACAGAAAATAGATGCATCTTAATGCATGTAATGTCTGAATCATATTAGCCAAAGTTTTTGATTTAAATGAATGTTAGAACATAATTTTCTCTCCTCTTGATTTCTAACATTAAGATTATTTGAATGCTATTAGAATACAAGTGCTATATATTACATAGATCTATATAATAGTATGAACAGTTTTAAAAAAAAAAAAAAAAAAAAAAAAGTTTATTTTAGTTTATATGATGCTGTTTTACCAAATGTGTAGTTTTGTCTTGATAGATAATTGAATTGAAAACTGTTAACCTCAGTTAAATATAACTAGTATTAAATTGATAAGGTGGTAGCTGAGGTACTGCTGCTTAGGTAGGGGTTAACTTGAGTAGTAAATACTGCTCTAAGTTGGAGTTTTCAACTCCAGGCGGATGCAAGGTTTAATCCTTACATTATTTTCACTTGTTCATTGTTATATGTATATAGTTTTGACATCCACAATATATTTTGTACACTCATTGTCACTACAAACAAAATTGAATCCTATACAAAATCCCATAAGAGATTTAATAAATACAGCTATATTTAAAGGTACACCTAAAAGAGGAGATGTAACATTATTTATCTTGTTATTTGTTATTTCGATCATAAGATTCTTGAGTTTTAAAAATGCCAAATGACATCTTTAAAAGGAATTTCTTTAAACATTAATGGATTGAATAATCCGTGTAAAAGGGCAAGCCTAATAAGATACATTAATCTACACAAGGCCAATCTAGTCTTCCTGCAAGAAACCCATCTCTTGAAAAAGATATTGATAAACTAGCCACTAATAAGTATACAGTATTGGTTAGTTCAGAGCACACTCAGAAAAAAGAGGAGTGGCTATTTTATGGAATAAAAGTATGCCCATTCCTAAAACCATTAAGTCTTATCAGGATGACAAAGGAATGTTTTGTATGGTTACAATACAAATTAATGGGAAGACTTACACTTTAATTAATGTATATTGGATACCTGGAATTGGTATTAATACAGTGAAACATCATATTGATAAGATCATATCATTCTCTATAGGGATATTATTTTAGCTGGTGATTTTAATTGTATACTACATGAAAGTGATACTACCACTATAAAGAAAAGAAGAATTACATCTAATGCAAAACATTTAAATGATTTTGCTAATTCTTATCATTTGAATGATATTAATAATCAGATAGAGTCAAAATCATTACCATACACCTTTTTTCTAACAGATACAAAACTTATTCAAAAATAGATAGGGTCTTTATTTCTAACCAGATGGTAACAGATTTAATTAATTCCAAAATCATTTCATGTCCTATATCTAATCATAACTCAATTGTTTTTGAATTCATGATAAAAAATACTCATAATGTTCAGATCAAAAGGATACCAGCATACTTAACTCAGCGAAAAGACTATAAAGAATATATACTTTCAGAAGTACAACATTTTCTAGACATAAATAATACTCCTGAAGTCTCCATTGTCTATGTTTGGGATGCCTTAAAATCATATCTATATGGACAAAGTATCAGATGGTATAATAACAAAAGGAAATCTTGGGATAAGGAATTGTTAGATATTCAAAGTAAACTGGACTCTTCTAAACATAATAATAAAGAAAATATTATGGACAAAAAGTTATTGAAGAAATAAACAAACTAAATGAGAAATACAAAGAAATTTTAACTCATAAAGTTAAAATAACTTTAGAGAAATACAAGTTTTTGTCTTATTCAATAAGCCCCAAATATTTACATAGACTTAAAAATAAAACAAAAAGATTGAATAAACAAAACCATATCAAAGAAATCTTTTCTCTAAGGAAAAAGAAGAATGTTTCTAGTATACCAGAAATACTGGACGAATTTAGAAATCACTTTCACAAGATTAACCATAACAACATTAACATGGAACCTAAAGATAAAATAAAGGAGTTTATAACCACAAACATGAATAAAAAGCTTAATAAACAACAGATTAAACTATTGGACAAGAGTATTTCATATACAGAAGTTATTACACAAATAAATAAGCTTAAATCAAACAAAGCACCGGGTAATGATGGTGTTATACCAGAGATATATAAAATCCTTTCTAAAACTACATATTCATTAATACATAAGGTTTTTATTCTGGCCCAAACTGAGTTAATAACCCCGCATCTTGGCAATATACATTTATTTCACCAATTTTAAAACCTAATAAAGATCCAACTAGATGTTCTTCATATCGACCCATCTCATTACTTAATGTTGATTATAAAATGTTTATGAGTATTTTTGCTGATAGATTGAAGACAATTATTCCGGCATTATAGACATAGATCAGACGGGCTTCATTGTAAATAGAAATACTTTTGATAATATAAGAAGAACTTTAACATTAATTGATTTTGAAAATAGGAAAAAGAAAGATTTAACACTTATTAGTCTTGATATAGGTTCAGCATTTGATTCAGTAAGTTGGGACTATCTGTTTACCTTACTGAAATGCACAAATTTCTCTGATGCATTTGTAAATTTAATTGAGCATTTATACAAAGGAACGCTGGCTTATATTAAGGTAGGAACATATGTTTCACAAAAAATACCCATTCTTAAAGGTACAAAAGCAAGGATGTCCACTTTCTCCACTATTATTCACTTTAGTAATGGAGCCTTGGGCTAATTTGATTAGAAACAGTACTGACATAGAGGGTTTTGAAATAGAAGAAAATACAACATCAAAAATTCAACTTTTTGCAGATGATGTTCTAATTACATCAGCAGGATCTAATTCTTCTATGCAGTCTTTATTTGATAAAATGATGAATTTTAAAAGTATTTCTGGTTTAATATTCAATGAAGAAAAAACTAAAATACTACCTATATATATACACTCTCATTAGTGATTTTACTAAATATGTACCCAACTCAGGTCAGATAACTTATTTAGGTATAATACTATCTAAAGATATTAAATCTATTATATATAATAACTATAATACCTGTTTTCTTAATATACAAAATCTTTTTAATACCTGGAATAATATGTTTTTTACTATGGAGGAGAGACTTACAATTATTAAAATGATAATATTCCCCAAGATTTTATACTTAATACAATCAATAATACTTTCACCTACAAAAATAACTATCAAGAAACTGAATACACTAATGTTAAATTTCTTATGGGCACCTAATAGACCTAGGATTGCATTAAAGAAACATACTAATAGCTGGTCTCAAGGGGGTATTTCTTTTCCAGACTTTAATTTATATATTATCTCTTCTATTATAAAAGTTATTACTTTATTAATAGATCGGTCATATGTCAAAATGGAAAGATTATTGGGAGCTAATTAGTATGCACTTCATGAAAATCTCCTTAACACATAAAAATATGATTATAAATAACTCCATGTTGTGGTTGCTAAAGGAATTTTGTACTTCACCTATTACACCTAAACATATGGTCTGTTACCCATTAAATATTATTATTAGTTATCGTAACTTTATATTCATGCACCCTAAGTATAGGGAATGGAATTTTATTGTATTCCCTATAATTTATACTCAGGGTATGCTTATGTCATCTACTTCTGAAGGAGCTCATTTAGCTATAGATAATAATCTAAAGTACTGGTATCAGCTGATATCTGATAATAAAGTTAAAAATCTAGATTTCTTAAAACAATAATTTGATCTAAAAGAAACTTGCTGGTTAGAGGTTCAGATCTTTAGACAACATCTCATTGATAGAATAGATCTAATGTTTATAACAGTTAAAGAATCTATTCCAAAACTGATTGATTACTTGATAATAAATTTACAGCATAAAGTTTCTGATAAAGGTAAACTTTCATATATACATAAAATTATCAGACAAGAAACTTTTTACAATGTAGATTCATACTGGAATTATTTCACCTCTATTAATGGGGACCCACCAACTCAACAAGATAAACAATATATATTGGAATCTGCTTATAGAACTACATCTTCCATTGTCTGGAGACTTTATACATGGAAATTTTTACATAGATCTTTTTATACACCTTTGATGATGAATAAAATTAATAATAAAGATAATCTATGTAAGAGATGTAATGTAGAAATTAATGCTGACTGGGCTCATATGTTTTATGACTGTATGAAGTTGAAAGAATACTGGAAGTCAATTAATGAATTTTGCAGGCTCTTTTACAGATAATTTCATTATTTCTAAGTCTCTTATATTATTCAACACACCTGTACCTCAATGTGTTAAAAAGATTAAGCTTCCCTTGTTATGGTCTATCCTAGCAGTGGCTAGGAAAATAATAACTAGAAATTGGATTTCAGATACACCTCCTTCGTTCAATGAATTTAAAATGTTATGAATATAATGTGTCATATGGAAATAAGCACAATTAGAATGAGAACAACTAGAAAAACATCACATTTTATTGTATGGGATAATTTACAAAATTTGTTAAAAAAATTCTAATTTCAATAACACAGTATTTTAGTTTAATTAATTGATCTGATTGTAGTGGATGTCTTTGTAAATACTTTAGTTGTTTTGTTGAATATTATAATAATACCTATTTTTAATTATTTGTATAAAATTGTTATGATATTTCTCTTATATGTTAAAACAATAAACTTGTTTTGAAAAAAAAAAGAAGAAGAGTGCATCCTAAGTGCTATGTCATGCATACTCTGAAATTGGACTGAACTGAATCCTAAAGCTCAAGAGATTCTAAAAAAGACCTAAGCTGCTTGCTTATCACATTCGGATAACCTTCCAAGCAGTTAGCTGTATTGAGAAAGGGGAATTATTATCTTGAATGTTGGGATCCACACTGGAATTCTCAAGAACTATTATGATCCAAGAAGAAGGACAAATCCTAGTCCACATTGAGGGCTGGGAAATTCTAAAGATATGCAGGCTGATGTTATACAAGGTATGATATAAGTAGACTGGTTGGACCAGAGTCTAGCACAGACATAAAAGGATATAAACTTGGCAACAGCTGAATGAACTCAAGAAAATTAAAGATTTCAAACATTCCAAATACTGCGGGTTTCTGTTCAGCTAAACTGCAATCCCACTGTTTGCTCTCAGGAATATTTATCAGATGGAGTCCACTCTGTCATTAATTCCATGTCAGAATTAATAAAGGTCTCCTGAGTAATCATACACAAAGGAATGTACAGCCTGTCAGTCACTTAGAAGATTTTACCCAGTTTATTTAATCAGAACAGAGATCTTCCTGGGCAGATAGGCAAGCCTTCTTACGATAGATATCTATCTGACCGGTTCATGAAGCAATGAAGGTCCCCTGTTAAACTGCCCTTGAGGAAGCAAGTAATCTTTCATCCATATTGCACCACTTAACCCTGCTTACACAATGCTTACTCTGTGGTTCCTTCAGTCCAACAGGCACACATGAATGGGGTAAAATGCCGCCAAAGCCAGAGTTGCAGTTATACTCTGCAATTAGCAGCTCAAAGTCATTTGCACTGCAGTAAGATAGGAACAGATTAAGGACTGGAGAAAAAGCAGCGTTAGCAATGTTGGATGAATTAATATACTTGACTGTTCGATATTAGAGGAATAAGACAAGGTATAAGAAAGTTGAAATGGACCAACTGGGAGACAGTCAAAGGGAACAAATTCCAGCTCTATACCTGAGGTGACCACAGCTAGCTGAAACACCAATGCTACTTATATAACTGCATCTGATTGCCTTAAAAATGTGTGTAGTTAAATGAAGCTTCTATACCCAAGCATAAAACTTTTGTACCTCATGCAGATATCATATCTTGAGAATACCGAAGAAAGCATGTCTGACAAACATACCTATGAAGGCTCATTAGGAACGCAAAATTTGATTGCAGATTTGTGTTAACATGACTAAAGTCTGCAGCTCTGGAAACTATTTCTCATCAGGAAATAGTGTCTGTGAGATAACAGCCAAGGTCAGTGTGAAAGTTATAGTTCCTTGAGGCTTGTGAAACACTTAAAACACTTTTGTCAGTGAGGGGGTCTTATGTTCTCTCTTCTTATGAAACAGAATTGGTGCTGGCACTTTTTTCTTCCTATATGCTTTTACCAGTGCTCCTGCCAACTATCAGAGCTCCCACTATCAGCCAGACTCTTTCACTCCTCCAAACTAGATACTCCTCAGTGAAGGTGAGAGTCAGCTAGGAGTATGAGTGCATTCTTCCTTGCACCCATAATGAGGGCTTCTGCATTTGAGGCCTACTAACAGAATGCCTGCTTCTGGGCAATCCTTTGTATCACTGCCCGTCCTCTGAAGAAGTGTGGCATGGCTGGCTGGTCCCATTCTACCTCCTTACCCTAGAAGACAGACACATCCATTCCCTCCATGCCAGCTCCAAAAGACACTAGAGGTGCTCTTTGAATTTGGGCCACCTGGGCCACAGGCAAGGCTTTATCCCTCTGTGCCAATGGAACTGGTTCACTCATGATGAAACTAAGGGAGAAAGGGCATATAGGCTTATGGAACTGTGATAAACTATTATTTTTCTACACAAAGGATTGAAGACTTGTGAAAAGAGTGTTTTTCTTGAGAAGATAATGGGGTTAAAACTGAAAAGAAACATATACAGCATGTCTAAGGCAATTCATTTTTAAATATGCAGGCAATCAGTATCAGTTAACTGCAATTTGCATTTTATTCACCACACGAAAAAAAAAAAACTTAAAATCTGTATGGAGATATTTCTAATAAAAAATCATATAAGCTATTATGCTAAAATAAACCACATTCAGATATACTGATTTTCCTCTTCTTGTCTGTTCCTGCAGTATTTGAAATCTTTCATTTGACAAAGCTTAATGAAAAATGTAACATAATATAACAAAACACCAGTCTCTAGAAGCGATTATGCTTTCAATTTACAGTGCCTAACCTTCCAGCTGGTGAATCTTTCTCTGAGCTTTTATTTCTAGACTGAAAGTCAAGAGCTGACACTGAGAGGTTTTGTATCTTTTAAATGCATTTACTGGCTTGACAAATGATTTTATAAAACCAAAATATCACAACAATCTTGTCTACAAATCTCCTGTCATATCCTTTGATTACTGCCTGTTACCTGAAAAAGCACACTGGGACAGCACATAATGTACAGCTGCTTCCAATAAATGCATATTTAAGCAAAATATTGGCAGACTGAGAAAACAATTTTCCAGTAATAACATATAATGATGGTAACTGTTGGCTTCAACAACAGGAGTTAAATGCTGCAATTCACTGAGATATTTTGGTTTTCTGCTCTTTTCTTTTCAAAACTCATGGCCTTTTTAACCTCTCTTATTTTGCTATTACAGTTAACACAAAAACAAAAAATCTAATTAGACTACCTGTTTTTCTTAATGTACGCTGCCTTGAAAGAAACAGCTTGGTGCATCTCCACACATCAAGATTCTTAGTAATATTTCCTTGCACTTATTATACCCTTAATTGAAGGATGACAGTTTTTTCAGATCCCAACTTCCCATAATTGGTCTATTCCAGCTGACCTCTATTGTTTCAGTGAAGAGCTGACATACTTAACCTTTTGTCTTCTAGGCACTTTTTGCCCCCTTGTCTGCCGACCATCAAGCCTCCTCCAATCTGACAAAACCCTTGCACCACCACACAGACAATCTACCCAGTGCAGTATGTGGACAAGCCTCAGTATGTGGATAAGGGTCAACATCCAGGCAGCTGTGAGTATCCTTTGTGCCTCTGCCATCACTCCATCCTCTGCTTGTGTGCTGCAAGAATCATAATTCCATTGTAATCTGGCAACTTCCCCAAACTAGGGCTGTATGGAGTTCCAACTAGCTCCCAGGACATAGAGCTACTTGGCTCCATCGTTACCCACTACCACCAACCAGTAGCTCACGTCATGCTGAGCAGTGGATAAGAAGGCATTTTTGTATGGTCTAAACCCCATCCCTCTGGTGGTGATGTGAGCACCTGCATCACTGCAGGATATTCCTACACCTTGCTATCAACTCACTTGAACTCCTCTGTATCCAGTGACAGATGGTACCATGACTGGGTTTTGGAGACACAGTCAATGTCCTTTCTAGTAGCATCACAGACTCTTATAGATTCATAGGTTGTACTAGACTATCAGCCCTAGGGCCTATACAAGCCTAGCCATAACAATTCCCTGGCTATTTCTTCCCACACTATTTACTTCCCTGGACCCCTGTCTAGCAGGGCGACTGATGTGATCCCCAGGTTGAATTTCCTTTCTCCCATCCAATCGTCAAGGTTCCTTTTGAAGAGGGCCAAAGAGGCACTCTGCTTGACATGTATGGGCAGTCTATTCCAGAGTCTGGGGAGTCTCTGGGTCAGGAACCTATCCCTCCAGCATGTTTTGTTTATTGTGATGACAAGGTTTAGATCCCTGGAGAGTTTGGCTCTGAGGGATTGGGATTTCTTTAAGTGCAGCATGTCCAACAGCTCTGGGTTTGACATGGCCTTGTATGTTAAGCGGAGATCGCCTCTGAGTAGATGTTATGCGACAGAGTATAGCTGGAGTTTTTTAAGGCGGTCAGCGTAGGGCATCTGCTTTAGGCCTGTGATTCTTTTAGTGAGGTATTTCTGCGGCCTTTACAGTTGTTGCAGATGTCTTGAGAGGTACATACAAAACGGGACGTTGTATTCTATAACGGGTCTAATGAGGGATGCGTACAGTGGACAATAACCTCCTTTTTTCAGGATTTATAAGCCCTTAGTGATGAGGTGTGCCACATAGAACGATTTCCTGACTGTTGTGTCGATGTGGTTATCGAAGGTGAGACCACTGTCCACCTGTGTCCCTAAGTCTGTTACTACACTTTTGGTGTTTAGTGTACTGCACTTTCGGTGTTTAGTGTACTGCCACGAGGCTATGTGGTAATTCATGGGTATATGTTTTTTCCCAAAGGGGATAACGACACATTTCTTAGCACTGAGCTGGAGCCCATGGCTCTGGCACCAAGCATCTGTTTCTGTAAGGCCCTTTTGTAGAGTATCCACATCATTTGGGGATTCAGTAATGGCTCCCAGTTTGCAGTCATCTGCGAACTTTGTTAGCCAGAGTACCTTAGTGTTGGCCTGTACTTCAGAGAAGTAGATGCCAAACAAGAGTGGTCCCAGGACTGAACCCTGAGGTACTCTACTTATCACTTGTCTGGAGCTGGATTTAGAGTCGGCTACTTTTACAGTCTGGTTCTGTCAGTAAGCCAGTTGGCAACCCATTGAGTGACGTAGGGATTAATGCCCAGCTTAGTAAGTCTATCTATGATTCCAGAGTGGGAGATGGTGTCAAAGGCCTTGGCGAGGTCCAGATAGGCTGTGAGGACCGCCTTACCCTCGTCCACAGCTCTGGAAACTGATTCGAAGAAATCAATCAAGTTCAGGAGACAAGATCGGCCCTTCACGATCCTAAACTGGGTGGGGTCCAGTGATTGAAGGTTGCCAATGTCTTTGTTTATAAGTTTCTTTATAATACGTTCCATGGCCTTGCAGATCAGGCTCGTCAGACTGATGGAGTGGTAGTTCTCAGGATCCAAGGTGGATCCCCCCTTATGGAGTGGGATAATTATTGCTTTGCGCCACTCAGTGGGCATGAAGCCTGAGGTGAGGCTATGATTAAACATGACATTTAGGTGAGGTGCCAGTTCATTTTGTAGTTCATGTAGTACACAGCCCGGGATGACATCTGGTCCCATGGATGCTGTATTCTTAGCTTTGGAGAGTGCGTTTTTTTACCTGTGTGGCCATTATTACTGGAATTTGGAAATCTTCCGTTGTTGAGATGGGCTGTTTAGGGAGTGAAAGGGGGGTGAAGTTGGCACTGAAGTGATCTGCCAGGATATTGGCAATATCCTTGGGATCGCGTCTATATCACGTTATCGAAATTTTACTACATTGAATCAATAAAGGTCGAACTTTATTGATCAAAGAAGTAAAATATCGAATAAAATAAATCAATTAAAAAAAAAACTAACTAGCGTAGGCAGGGGGGCAAGTCACCCTGTACCCCCCACACCCCCCTACTTAAATATACCAACTCCGAGACCGACCGCACTACATTGAGGTAAATGGAAATCTCTTCCTTACGGAGATTTCCGTTTACCTGCACGATGTTCTGAATTTTCGATATTGTCAGCTTATGACAACATGAACTAGACCCTTGGGATCAGTATATTTAATGCCATTTTGTTGTAGCTCAGAGAAGATCTGAGCATTGCCATTTAGATTCTTGACATAGTTATAGAATGCCTTGTGGTTGTCTTTGGAATCTTTGGCAATTTTATTTTCGTAACTAGCTTTGGAGGATTTTATGAGGGATCCCAGCTTCTTACTGAGGCTGGTAAGGGAGTTTTTTGCATCCTGGGATTTTCCTCTTTTCTGCAACAGTTTCTTCCTTTTGTTGTAAAGTTTGTTTATGGCAGGGGACCACCAGATTGGCCTCCTTTTTTTGGAAGAGAGCATCTTGGTTCTATTTGGGATGGCACGATTCATGCATGAGTGGATCTGCTTGTACAGTGCCTTAGTGTAGGATTCAGCAGTCGAACTTTCAGTTCCCGTATGCATGGGTGTCATGAAGTTTGTCACTTCTGACTTGAGTAGCATGAAGTTGGCTTTGGAGAAGTTGTTTATGGAGGTTTCCTTACTGGGAAGTGGCGGTGGGATGTGGATGTTAAGGATGATTAGCTTTTGGTCAGACCTGACCAACGAGGGGGTGACCACAGGTGTGGAGCATCGATTTCCCATGTTGGTAATGACCAGGTCTAGGATATTGGAGCCCCTGGTGGGACTATGGATTAGTTGATCTAGGGCGTTGGAATTTATGAATTCCAAGAACCGTAGGGCAAAGGTGTTGTACACGAGTAGTTTTCCCAGTTAATGGCAGAGTAGTTGAAATCACCCAGTATTAGGGTGTTTGGTTGTATCTTAATATTTTCCAGTATGTTTAGAAAAGTGTACTGAGAATCATGGCGCATGGTGGGGGTAGTGTTAGTTGCACCTGGAGAATTTCAGACACATTGTGTTGGGCAACTAGCCTGGTGGTGTGAATATCCTTGGTGAATATGGACACTCCTCCACCTTTAGTGTTATGGTCCTGGTTTGGTGGCCAAAAAGTGTGGTAAGAGTTGTAGCCTGGCATTACAGGGGTGTTCTCTGGACCCTTGAACCAGGTCTCAGTTACTGCACAGATATCGATGTTCTCCATTTTTAGGAGTGCCTCAAGAGAGTACATTTTGAAGTTTAGACTTCTAGCATTGAGTAGCATTACCTACAGAATTTGCATGCTTGTACCTGTTACGGTGATGGTTTTGTCCTTTGAACTTTGCCTAAAAAAGGCACTATAGGTGTGGCAAAGCCTTAGCCAGTAACCTGAATCCCAGGGGCGACAGGTGCAGACCATCTCTGGCAAAGCATCATGGTCTGTCGATAGTGTCTTCCCAAACAGACAGTTACTGGATCCCTTTGAATGACACCAGAAGCTTAGCCAATTGTTGAAGTCAATCATTTTGTCCTTATATTGTGGTATCATTCTGGATGAAGGCAAGATGCTACTCGTGGCTAGGGTCATACCTGCCTGGGCCACATGATCCGAGAGCTCTTCCATGTCTCTTTTCATGTAGTCCAGGGAGGTAGGTGTCAAGTCATTCACTTCAACATGGACAATGACAGAGTCATATTTGTACTTGTTGTGGATGGACTTGAGTGCATGCGTTATGTGGTGGATCCTGGCACCCGACAGGCAGCTGAATGTAATTTTCTCCTTGTTCAGCCTGGTGAGTGGGACATCAGTGTGCCTGACTATAGAGTCACCTCTGACTAAAGTGTTAGGTGTATTGTCTTGCCTTAGGGGCTGTTGCTGGGTGGCACACTGGTGTTGTGAGCTATGTGACACTTTGGTTGTGATTGGTGTTTGTTTGCGTTTCAGATTCGGAGGTCCTTGTTGCTTGGGCAGGTTAAAGTTAAGGGCCTCTGCATATGTGGATTTAATGTTGCTATGTGTGGGTGTTAGTGGTGTGGGTTTAGAAGGGCTATGTGTTGCTTGAAGTGTAGTGCGGGTGTTAATCTTCTCCTCTTGACTGTCTAGCACAATCTTGGGTGGAGAGTGCTTTGCTTCCAGTTTGGCTAGTGTTGGGTGGTAGGAGGAGAGGGTTGTCTGTGTACATGAGGCAATTGCTGCATTGCTCCAGTATGCCCAGATTCATCAGGTGGATAGGAGAAATCACCGGAAGCTGACGTTTAGACATGCCTGATTTGGTGCTTTTTTTTTGTAAAGTACAGGAGCTGTTTTCCCTTGCCTTAGCAAGGTACTTTGCAATTATAGGCTGTAAATCTCCAATTCTAGGGAGCACAATGGCCAATCAGGGAATTATCACATCCTCTCCAAAGGAAGAGTTAGACATATGTTGTCCACCCTATCTTCCACTGCCCAGCTACTCCACAAAAGCTAATAACTGAAATTAGGCTGCCAGTGGTCGGTTTCTGCTTTATCCATATGCAAAACGGAGTCAGGGAATCGACATACAGTACCTAATTTTATCTAAAGTCCATCAAGTTTTACTCCATTTTCTGTGGCAGTGTTAAAGCTGACTCTGTAAGAATAGTTCTTTGTTGTACTCATACATGTATAACTGTGTGTGTTTATGTTTATAAATATGCATGCATATATATGTATGTATGCATATATATATATATATATATATATATATATATATATATATATATATATATATATATGTGTGTGTGTGTGTGTGTGTATATGTATGCATGTATATATATATATATCTATATATCTATATATATATATATATATATGGGTCTACTTTGATTCACTGAAAACTCATTTCACTGAATTAAAATTCACCCTCAAAAAATCACTGAAAGCTCAAATCACTGAAAACTCATTTCACTGAATGCAAGGACAGTTGGTCAAATAAAATGTATATGCCCTTTTCCCCACTGTAGTGTGATCCTGGAGTTAGTATATATAGTTAGGGGGTTGTGGGAGGCACAGCCCCCCACCTACTTAGCTTTTATATTTACGACTCTCATTTTACTGAAAGCTAACAATATAATACCAAAAGTAGCCCCCACACGCCCCAATGTGGGGGGCTGTGCCCCCCACAATCCCCCTTAACTGTATATACTAACTCCAGGATCGCACTACAGTGGAGAAAAGGGCACATACATTTTATTTGCCCAACAGAACTTACATTCAGTGAAATGTGATTCAGTGAAATTAGTTTTCAGTGATTTGAGCTTTCAGCGACTTGGTGTGAGCGTTTTGAAATTCAGTGAAATGAGTTTTTAGTGAATCAAAGTAGACCCATATATGTGTGTGTGTGTGTGTGTGTGTGTGTGTGTGTGTGTGTGTGTGTGTGTGTGTGAGTGTTACTATTTATGTTACTATGCTACAATTCCACAACACAATGGCCAGCCAGGGAATTATCACATCCTCTCCAAAGGAAGAGTTAGCCATATGTTGTTCACTCTTATCTTCCACTGCACAGCTACTCCACAAGAGCTACTAACTGAAATTAGGCTGCCAGTGGTCGGTTTCAGCTTTATCCGAGTCACTAATTTTATCTAAAGTCCATCAGTTTTACTCCATTTTCTGTGGCAGTGTTAAAGCTGACTCTGTAAGAATAGTTCTTTGTTGTACTCATACATGTATAACTGTGTGTGTTTATGTTTATAAATATGCATGCATATATATGTATGTATGCATATATATATATATATATATATATATATATATATATATATATATATATATATTTGTGTGTGTGTATGTATATGTGTGTGCCAGTATATATATATATATCTATATATCTATATATATATATATATATATGGGTCTACTCAGATTCACTGAAACTCATTTCACTGAATTAAAATTCACCCTCAAAAAATCACTGAGCTCAAATCACTGAAAACTCATTTCACTGAATGCAAGGACAGTTGGTCAAATAAAATGTATATGCCCTTTCTCCCCACTGTAGTGTGATCCTGAGTTAGTATATATAGTTAGGGTTGTGGGAGGCACAGCCCCCACCTACTTAGCTTTGAGGCCACGACCTCATTTTACTTGTGCCAACAATATAATACCAAAGTGGCCCCATTATTTCATCGTGGCCAGCCCCCACAATCCCCCCCTTAACTGTATATACTAACTCCAGGATCGCACTAATAGTGGAGAAAAGGGCACATACATTTTATTTGCTCCAAACAGAACTTACATTCAGTGAAATGTGATTCAGTGAAATTAGTTTCAGTGATTTGAGCTAGCCACTTGGTGTGAGCTGCTTGAAATTCAGTGAAATGAGTTTTTAGTGAATCAAAGTAGACTCCATATATGTGTGTGTGTGTGTGTGTGTGTGTGTGTGTGTGTGTGTGTGTGAGTGTTACCATTTATGTTACTATGCTACAATTCCACACAACCTCCCCACTACATAGACAAGGACACACCACTTGATAAGACAACTGCAACTTCTATTAACACATTCTTGTCTTTATATACTAAGAAGACAAAGTTGTCTGCTTCAGAACTAAAATGGCAGTTGTCTTTGTATGTGCTTGTGTCCAAGATGGGTGAGAAAACTAGTGCATTTGTAATGAAGAGAAAGAGTGAGTGACGAAGGCTGTGACAAGAGAAAATGAAATTAAGATTTGGGATCCTAACAAAGAAATCTCACACTTCTTTTCTTGTGGGGAAATAAAATATACATTATTACTAATTATTTTTGGAGGAAACAATTGGGTTATCTTTTTTTTCAGGAATGCATACAAATCTTCCATTACTAGCAGCATATCTATTTGTAAACATACTGTTACTGTTCAAAATACACAAATAGAGGAAGAAGCATCAGAGCATGGCTTCAGTGGATACTGTACACTAAATGTGGTCTAATAAGTTGATTAAGTTCGCTATAAACTATTACTACATTGTTGTGGATTGGAAGTGGGGGATAGGCAGCATCAAGCTGATAATCTATTTTATCCCTTTGAATTTTTTGACATTTACGATCCTGTATAGCAGTAAGCTGTCTATTAATATCATAAAAAAAATTTGCATATTGGCTTTACAAGCTTCATAATCTCTGTGTTCAAGAATGCTGTTGTTAAGTTTTTGTAGTTCTTCTAATATACCTTGTATCTTTATATTGTTGAGTCTTATTATGAGCTCCATGAGCCCACACCCATGCTTATCAAAAAGTTGTAGCAGTGCTCAGGAGAGTTAGCAACCAGCCCTGTGGGAAACTTCCATACCCTCAGCCGCTTAGGTACATTGTTAGTTTTAACACATTCTAGCAAGTATTCATTTTCAAGATGTAATTTCTGCGTGCCTTAACCTGTTTTCAAAAGTGTCCAATTGTTCACAAATAGTGACTTCCATAGGCCCAGGTTCTGGTGGTGGAGGAACAAAACAAACTTTCTCTGTAACCATTCATCAATCTTAGTAGCTATTTGGTATTTAAAATGCCATGAGACATTTTACATCCACTTGAGCTAATATCAACTCAGGAATGGGGGCTTCAAGTATAATAACTCATCTGTATATACATATGGGTCCCCCTCATAATGTTAACCCACCTTTCGTCGCCTTTCAAAACATCAAGACGAAAACATCATAAGTTTACAAACACTAACTCCCGGAACACCATATTTCTTCTCCGGGAAAATAACCACTTGTCCACCAAGGATAAAATCACAAATAGAAGTAAATTACACCCACTGAAGCCCTCCCTACTTAAATATACCAACTCCGATATCACACTACAGCGGAGAAGGAACAAAGTTCACCATGGTGGCCAAGTGGTTTACTTTCCAGGTGAACCTGCACGATGTTCTGAATTTTCGATATTGTCAGCTTATGACAACATGAACTAGACCCTTGGGATCAGTATATTTAATGCCATTTTGTTGTAGCTCAGAGAAGATCTGAGCATTGCCATTTAGATTCTTGACATAGTTATAGAATGCCTTGTGGTTGTCTTTGGAATCTTTGGCAATTTTATTTTCGTAACTAGCTTTGGAGGATTTTATGAGGGATCCCAGCTTCTTACTGAGGCTGGTAAGGGAGTTTTTTGCATCCTGGGATTTTCTCTTTTCTGCAACAGTTTCTTCCTTTTGTTGTAAAGTTTGTTTATGGCAGGGGACCACCAGATTGGCCTCCTTTTTTTGGAAGAGAGCATCTTGGTTCTATTTGGGATGGCACGATTCATGCATGAGTGGATCTGCTTGTACAGTGCCTTAGTGTAGGATTCAGCAGTCGAACTTTCAGTTCCCATGCATGGGTGTCATGAAGTTTGTCACTTCTGACTTGAGTAGCATGAAGTTGGCTTTGGAGAAGTTGTTTATGGAGGTTTCCTTACTGGGAAGTGGCGGTGGGATGTGGATGTTAAGGATGATTAGCTTTTGGTCAGACCTGACCAACGAGGGGGTGACCACAGGTGTGGAGCATCGATTTCCCATGTTGGTAATGACCAGGTCTAGGATATTGGAGCCCCTGGTGGGACTATGGATTAGTTGATCTAGGGCGTTGGAATTTATGAATTCCAAGAACCGTAGGGCAAAGGTGTTGTACACGAGTAGTTTTCCCAGTTAATGGCAGAGTAGTTGAAATCACCCAGTATTAGGGTGTTTGGTTGTATCTTAATATTTTCCAGTATGTTTAGAAAAGTGTACTGAGAATCATGGCGCATGGTGGGGGTAGTGTTAGTTGCACCTGGAGAATTTCAGACACATTGTGTTGGGCAACTAGCCTGGTGGTGTGAATATCCTTGGTGAATATGGACACTCCTCCACCTTTAGTGTTATGGTCCTGGTTTGGTGGCCAAAAAGTGTGGTAAGAGTTGTAGCCTGGCATTACAGGGGTGTTCTCTGGACCCTTGAACCAGGTCTCAGTTACTGCACAGATATCGATGTTCTCCATTTTTAGGAGTGCCTCAAGAGAGTACATTTTGAAGTTTAGACTTCTAGCATTGAGTAGCATTACCTACAGAATTTGCATGCTTGTACCTGTTACGGTGATGGTTTTGTCCTTTGAACTTTGCCTAAAAAAGGCACTATAGGTGTGGCAAAGCCTTAGCCAGTAACCTGAATCCCAGGGGCGACAGGTGCAGACCATCTCTGGCAAAGCATCATGGTCTGTCGATAGTGTCTTCCCAAACAGACAGTTACTGGATCCCTTTGAATGACACCAGAAGCTTAGCCAATTGTTGAAGTCAATCATTTTGTCCTTATATTGTGGTATCATTCTGGATGAAGGCAAGATGCTACTCGTGGCTAGGGTCATACCTGCCTGGGCCACATGATCCGAGAGCTCTTCCATGTCTCTTTTCATGTAGTCCAGGGAGGTAGGTGTCAAGTCATTCACTTCAACATGGACAATGACAGAGTCATATTTGTACTTGTTGTGGATGGACTTGAGTGCATGCGTTATGTGGTGGATCCTGGCACCCGACAGGCAGCTGAATGTAATTTTCTCCTTGTTCAGCCTGGTGAGTGGGACATCAGTGTGCCTGACTATAGAGTCACCTCTGACTAAAGTGTTAGGTGTATTGTCTTGCCTTAGGGGCTGTTGCTGGGTGGCACACTGGTGTTGTGAGCTATGTGACACTTTGGTTGTGATTGGTGTTTGTTTGCGTTTCAGATTCGGAGGTCCTTGTTGCTTGGGCAGGTTAAAGTTAAGGGCCTCTGCATATGTGGATTTAATGTTGCTATGTGTGGGTGTTAGTGGTGTGGGTTTAGAAGGGCTATGTGTTGCTTGAAGTGTAGTGCGGGTGTTAATCTTCTCCTCTTGACTGTCTAGCACAATCTTGGGTGGAGAGTGCTTTGCTTCCAGTTTGGCTAGTGTTGGGTGGTAGGAGGAGAGGGTTGTCTGTGTACATGAGGCAATTGCTGCATTGCTCCAGTATGCCCAGATTCATCAGGTGGATAGGAGAAATCACCGGAAGCTGACGTTTAGACATGCCTGATTTGGTGCTTTTTTTTTGTAAAGTACAGGAGCTGTTTTCCCTTGCCTTAGCAAGGTACTTTGCAATTATAGGCTGTAAATCTTCACTTCTAGGGAGCACAATGGCCAGCCAGGGAATTATCACATCCTCTCCAAAGGAAGAGTTAGCCATATGTTGTTCACTCTTATCTTCCACTGCACAGCTACTCCACAAGAGCTACTAACTGAAATTAGGCTGCCAGTGGTCGGTTTCAGCTTTATCCATATGCAAAAAGGAGTCAGGGAAACGACATACAGTACCTAATTTTATTTAAAGTTCATCAAGCTTTACTCCATTTTCTGTGGCAGTGTTAAAGCTGACTCTGTAAGAATAGTTCTTTGCTGTACTCATATATGTATAACTGTGTGTGTTTATGTTTATAAATATGCATGTATATATATATATATATATATATATATATATATATATATATATATATATATATATATATATATATATATATATATATATGTATGTATATATATATATATATATATATGGGTCTACTTTGATTCACTGAAAACTCATTTCAATGAATTTCAATTCACCCTCAAAAAATCACTGAAAGCTCAAATCACTGAAAACTCATTTCACTGAATGCAAGGACTGTTGGTCAAATAAAATGTATATTCCCTTTTCCCCAATGTAGTGTGATCCTGGAGCTAGTATATATAGTTAGGGGGATGTGGGAGGCACAGCCCCCCCACCTACTTAGCTTTTATATTTACGAATCTCATTTCACTGAAAGCTAACAATATAAAACCAAAAGTAGGTGGGGGAGGCTATGCTCCCCACATGCCCCAATGTGGGGTGCTGTGCCTCCCACAATCCCCCTAAACTGTATATACTAACTCCAGGATCGCACTACAGTGGGGAAAAGGGCACATACATTTTATTTGCCCAACAGAACTTACATTCAATGAAATGTGATTCAGTGAAATTAGTTTTCAGTGATTTGAGCTTTCAGCGATTTGGTGTGAGCGTTTTGAAATTCAGTGAAATGAGTTTTTAGTGAATCAAAGTAGACCCATATATGTGTGTGTGTGTGTGTGTGTGTGTGTGTGTGTGTGTGTGTGTGTGTGTGTGTGTGAGTGTTACTATTTATGTTACTATGCTACAATTCCACAACCTCCCCACTATTACATAGACAAGGACACACCACTTTAGATAAGACAACTGCAACTTTATTAACACATTCTGTCTTTATATACTAAGAAGACAAAGTCGTCTGCTTGCAGAACGAAAATGGCAGTTGTCTTTTGTGTGTGCTTGTGTCCAAGATGTGGGTGAGAAAAAAACTAGTGCATGTGTAATGAAGAGAAAGAGTGAGTGATTTGAAGGCTGTGGATAAGAGAAAATGAAATTAAGATTTGGGATCCTAACAAAGAACTCTCACACTTTTTCTAGTGGGAAATAAAATATTTATTACTAATTATTTTTTGAGGCAAACAAATTGCCATCTTTTTCAGAATGTATACAAATATTCCATTACTAGCAGCATATCTATTTGTAAACATACTGTTTATGTTCAAAATGCAGAAAAAGAGGAAGCAGCGACTTCGTATAGCATGGCTTCAGTGATACTGTACACTAAATGTGGTCTGATAAGTTGATTAAGTCTGTTAGTAAACTTATTACTCCATTGTTGTGATTTTGGAGGTGGGGGATAGGCAGCATTACGCTGATAATCTATTTTATCCCTTTGAATTTTTTGAGATTTACGATCCTGCGATCCTGTATAGCAGTAAGCCATCTATTAATATCATAAAAAAATTTTGCATACTGGCTTTTACAAGCTTCATAATCTCTGTGTTCAAGAATGCTGTTGTTAAGTTTTTGTAGTTCTTCTAATATACCTTGTATCTGTATATTGTTGAGTCTTATTATGAGCTCCATGAGCCCACACCCATGCTTATCAAAAAGTTGTAGCAGTTCTTTATGCTCAGGAGAGTTAGCAACCAGCCCTGTGGGAAACTTCCATACCCTCAGCCGCTTAGGTACATTGTTAGTTTTAACACATTCTAGCAAGTATTCATTTTCAAGATGTAATTTGCGTACCTTAAGGAGCCTGTTTTCAAAAGTGTCCAATTGTTCACAAATAGTGACTTCCATAAGCCCAGATTATGGTGGTGGAGGAACAAAACAAACTTTCTTTGCAACCATTCATCAATCTTAGTAGCTATTTGGTATTTAAAGTGTCATGAGATATTTTACATCCACTTGAGCTAACATCATCTCAGGAATGGGGGCGTCAAGTATAATAACTCATCCGTAAGAAGCACACGCACATACATACATATATACATATGGGTCCCCTTCATAATGTCAACCCACTTTTTGTCGACTTTCAAAACATCAAGATGAAAACATCATAAGTTTACAATCACTAACTCCCGGAACAGCATATTTCTTCTCTGGGAAAGTAACCATTTGGCTACCAAGGATAAAATCACAAATAGAAGCAAATTACACCCACTGAAGTGGGGGGCTTTGCCCCCCCTCCCCTACTTAAATATACCAACTCCGATATCACACTACAGCGGAGAAGGAACAAAGTTCACCATGGTGGCCAAGTGGTTGCTTTCCAGGCGAGGAAATACGATGTTCTGTGAGTTTGTAATTGTAAACTTAAGAAGTTTTTGTCTCGACATTTTGAAAGTTGAAGAAAGGTGGGTCGAATTTATGAAGAAGACCCATATATATATATATATATATATATATATATATATATATATATATATAGATAGATATAGATATATACATACACACACACATATATATTATATGTGTGTGTGTGTGTGTGTGTGTGTGTGTGTGTGTGTGTGTGTGTGTGTGTATATATATATATATATATATATATATATATATATATATATATATATAGACAGATAGAGACCAGATGGCTTAGAAGTTAAGGTCTTCGACTCCCATGCACAAGGTACAAGGTTGAATCCTGACCTCCAACCAATGCCTACTTGGAGTTTGCATGTTCTCCTTGTGTCTCTGTGGGGTTTCTCCCATGTCCAAAAAAACAGAGCTAGCCACTCAATGGTGTAAAATATGGCTCTAGGTGATTCAGTCATGTTGACTAATGTCGCCAAAAATGGGCATGGGTAGTTACCAGTGATAAGTGGGTTGAGGACCCGGCCTGCATTGACCCATGCCAGGGACCCATGCTAATGGTGGGAGTAGTACATGTACCCCGATTGGCCAGTGTGTGCCCGCCATAAAGACTAGCAGCCTTGGCTCTATAAGCTACTGGCTGGCCGGTGTCTAGTTGCCCAGCCTGGGTTACCCTCTGTTGAGCGAAAGCTCGACATAAAACCAACCAACCTGCCAAACATGAACTGTGAATTGCTGCACTTAATGTAGGTTCACTAACAGGACGCAGCTTGGAAGTGGATGACATGATGATATGGAGGAGGCTGGATATCCTATGTATCCAGGAGACAAGATGGAAGGGCAGTGCAGCAAACCACTTGGCTTGGGATCCAGAGTCTACTACTCAGGTGGAGAGCAGGCTAGAAATAGTGTAGGAACTGTGGTGAGAGAGAGGCTTCAGAACGCAGTATGGGATAGCATTAGAATTAATGACAGACTCATGGCAGTCAAACTCCAGTGTAAAGATAGGGCAGTATTCATAATCTCAGCCTTTGCCCCACAGCAGGGTTGTGATGGTGAGGAAAAGAATGCATTCAGACAGCAGTTGCAGAACCTGCTAGGTAAAACAGGACAACATGAATTGGTGTTGATAATGGGTGACTTGAATGCACATATCGGGACAGACAGAACAGGATATGAGGACTGCCTGGGTCCACATGGGTGGAGCAACAGGAATAAAGAAGGAGAAGCCATTCTAGACTTCTGTCTGGCAAATGGCTTGATAGTAGCCAACACATGGTTCAGAAAGAGAGACAGTCAAGATCACATACAAGAGTAGTCACCATCCAACTCAGGTAGACTTCCTCCTAGTAAGAAAAAGGCACTGGGGCAGAATCCATGATTGCAAAGTCATCCCCAGCGAAACACTCGGCCCACAGCATAAACCACTAGTTGCTACAATCAGCTGCAAGCGGAGGTCAGAGAAGGCTCTAAGGTCAACAGAGACCAGGCTGAAGACCTGGAAGTTGATTGGAAATTAGTACAACAGTTCAAGGAATTACTCAGGGTGCTAGCACCCCAAGAAGAGGAGGAAATAGGTGGAGTTGAAGAAGAATGGCAGTGCCTTAAAAAAAGCATGTGTTAGGACTACAGAAAAGATATGTGGCCAAGCCAGGTATGGAAATAAGGTACATAAGGAAAGCTGGTGGTGGAATGCAGAAGTCCAGGAAGTCATCAAAAGAAAAAAGGAGTGCAGGAAGAAGTGGGAGACAGAAAAGACTGACCAGGCTAGGAAGGACTATTGGTTGGCTAACAAAGAAGCTAGAAAAGAAGTTGCAATAGAAAAGAACAGGGCATCTGAGGCACTGTACCAACTTCTGGAAAGTGATTCAGTAAGGGGCACAAAGAAACTATATCAGGTTGCAAGGAAAAAGGCAGAAGGATAAAGAAGATAATCAGACACCCTTCATAAGGGATGCCAGCAACAACCTGCTCACCAGCCCAGAGGACATCAAAGGCAGATGGAAGGAGTATTTTCAGCAGCTTCTGAATGAAGAAAATCCCACAGAAGCTGTACTGCCCGAGAAACAGCATACGATGAGAGAAGAAGAGGAGCCCACCCTAGAAGAAGTAAGAACAGCACTAAGGAAGATGAAGTCAGGGAAAACAGCAGGCTCAGATGAGGTTACAGCAGATATGATAAAGATGCTGGGTGAGATAGGGGAGAAATGGCTCCTGAGGGTACTAATATCAGTGTGGAGAGAAAGGCATATCCCAGATGACTGGAGAATAAGCATACTCATGCCAGTGTACAAGAACAAAGGGGACATCCACAACTGGGGGCAGTACAGAGGCATCAAACTCCTATCACACTGCATGAAAGTTCTGGAGAGGGTGACTGATAAATGGATATGCAGAGCAGTAGAATGTAAGATGGAAGATGAGCAGTTTGGATTCAGATTAGGATGCAACACAACTGACCCGATGTTTGCACTGAGACAGATACTTGAAATGAAGCTAGAGATGAGGAGAGAATCCAGCTGGGCATTCCTAGACTTGGAGAAAGCATATGACAAAGTCCCAATGAAGCTGATCTGGGCAGTACTGCGGTGGTTTGAAGAAGTCCCAGAAACACTGGTAGAATTAATGTAGACTATGTACAAGGACCCAATGACTCAAGTACGAACAGTGTTCGGCCTCACAGAGGGGTTCCGAGTGGGTGTGGGTGTACATCAGGGTTCTGCTCTGTGCCCACTGCTGTTCATACTGGTGATGGAGTATATTAGCAAACAGGCTGGAGGGGACGGATCAACAAAGCTTCTGTATGCAGATGATGTGGCAGTACAGGCAGACTCTGAGCTAGAACTTCAGCAAAGGATAGGAGAATGGAATGCAAATCTGAAGGCACATGGGATGCAACTAAGCACAGATAAGACAGTGGTAATGGCAGGAAATTGGGGAAATCAGAAGAGGTTGAGAATAGAGATAGAAAGGAAGATAGTGGAACAGGTAAACAGCTTCAAGTATCTGGGAGGAGTAGTTGAGGAGAAGGGTAGTCTTAATGGAGAGGCCAAAGCTAGAATCAGAGGGGCTGCAACCAACTGGCATAGAGTATCAGGTGTAGTCTATGACAGAGGAATGCCAAAGAAGCTGAAAAGTAAGTTTACAAGACAGTGGTGCGACCAGTACTACTGTATGGTACAGAAACCTGGGCAGTAAAGGCAGAACAGTTGAAGAAACTAGAGGTGATGGAAATGAAGTGCCTGAGAATGGTGGTAGGATGCACTCTGTGGGACAGACAAAGAAATAAGAACATAACAGCAGAAGTCAAAGTAGCTCCAATTGCAGAAAAGATCAAAGAAAACAGATTACGGTGGTTTGGGCCAATGTGTAGAAAAGCAAAAGACAATCTGGTGAGGAAGATTTGAGACATACAGGAAGAAGGTAAGAGGAAGCAAGGATGTCCAGCAAAGAGGTGGATAGATTGTGTGAAAGGGGATCTGTAACAGTCAGGCATGAGTGTTGAAGAAGCCAGGAGTGTGGCACTGAATCGAGAGAGTTGGTGACAGTTAACACGATACCCCGACCCCGTGTAGAAAAATGGGAAAAAAGGGGCTGATGATGATGATTGCTATATATATATATATATATATATATATATATATATATATATATATATACATGTATATGTGTATGTATATGTAAATACACACACACACACACACACACACACACACACACACACTCACACACACACACACACACACATATACATACATTTATATAGCCACACACAGAGATATAAATAACCTCATGTAATCTTCAAACAGTTCAGCATGTCACATGCTATTTCCCTTACTCCTTCAAAACGTAGGTCTGCATTTATTAATTCTATGCCCTGTCATGATAATGCTGAATTTAGAAAAATATTATGAAGCCGTGTTTGATATGCTGGGTCACTTGCAATTTGTGTGTGTGTGTGTGTGTGTGTGTGTGTGTGTGTGTGTGTGTGTGTGTGTGTGTGTGTGTGTGTGTGTGTGTGTGTGTGTGTGTGTGCGTGCGCATATATTTGACATTTCTAAAGATTTTGATTATTACAATGAGTAAGCAGAATTATGATGCTGGTGTGTACACTGACATAGGCTGATGTAATATTTCCATCTTTTGTAGATAGTTTCAGCTGATGAAGTATAAGCTATGCACAAACAGAATAACTCAATATGCTTTACATTACCATAACCTGAAAAAAAATTAGTAAAACCAATAAAAAGAAAGCCAACAACTTAGAAACTATCTATTTATCAAATCAAAAGATAACAGTAAGCACTTTTCCATGTAATGTATTTCTTCAGACTTTTCAAAGACCCAGAAAACTCCAAATTCAAGATTTCATTTTGCTTAAAATATGCATGTGTTAGATGTCCTACTGATCACTGTTACAGTATTCCAAACTGTTGGATTATCTCACCAAATAACCTGAATGTATGACTGGGGTACTAAAGCCAAAACCTTCTCTAGAGGCATACATCTGACTTATGACTGAAGCCCTTGAGCCAACGTATCAGCATGAGATCTTCAGACCATCTCAAAGACAGGAGACCTGGAAAAACTTAAGAAAAGATGAAAGACAAGAAAAGGTCAGCTAAGAGGAAGGAAGGTACAGAATTGCTACCATTATCTCATAATAAAACAGCGGATAACACACACAGAAATTAAGTGGGGATGGTTGGGTGGGAAGGAATACTGCAACAATAATCAGTAGGGCATCTATTGTTATGATAAGTTCTTACACAGCTGCACTTTATCCTTCATTAGAGCACAATTGCAGTATTCTAAACTGTTGGGTGATTCCCAAATCTTAATGTGTAGTAAGGAGTAAAGATGATTAGGCATAGTGGAACTGCCAGTTAATCCAGAGACAGCAAATGTGGCAAAGGAGACTCTGGATCTTAAGAAGGCAAACACCCTATAATGTTTAGTGAATGTGTACACAGAAGACCAGGTTGCTGCTTCTATAATAGATCTGGAAATAATTTCTTTGTAAAAGGCTCCAGAAGAGGCAACTGCTCTAGTTGAATAGGCTTTAACTGGAGAAGGTAAGGATTTTCCATGGTGGATGTAGCAAAAGGAAATGGATTTAGAAATCCACTTAGCAACAGCTTGTTTAGAGACTGGGTTGCCCAATTTGGCTTCCTGGAAAGAAACAAACAGTTGATCAGTTTTCTGAATGTCTTTGGTCTTGTCCAAATAAAATCTGATTTGCATCTGCACATCCAGGGAATGAAGGATTCATTTATCAGTGTTTTGAGGGTTAGGGAAGAAGGTGGTAAGATTAATGGCTTGATTGAGGGACGACTCATTGACCACCTTAGGCATAAATTAAGGGCTGGTCCTCAGAGAAACCTGGCCTTATGAAAAATAAGGAATGGAGATGAAGCCATAAGGGCTTGAAGCACAGAAACTCTTCTAACAGAAGTAAAAGCTACTCGAACAATAGTTTTCCATGTACAGAATTTTAGATAAGTAGAAGTCAGTGGTTCAAAAGGTGGCTGAATAAGTTTTTTGAGACAAAGTTTAGGTCTCATGAACGAGTAACGTCTTTCCTAAGTGGGTGCAAATGGAAGACACCCTTGAAAAACTGCTTTACCTCAACCTTAAAATCCAGTGGAGGGTCTAGAGGCAAGCATGCAGAAATAGCAGATGTGTACTTTAACAGAGGAGTAGGCTACACCAGCTCTTAATAATACCTCACACAAATGAAAAATTCTGAAACATGAGGTCAAAAACAAAAAAAAAGATAGCTGAGTACACAATACCCAGGATAAAAAAGTGCCTAATCCTGGTAGGTACACTGGTACCGGGACTGGAAAAAATGACAGTGTAGAATCCTCAAAATATGGAAATAGTCCTACAATGGGGCTAGGCCAGGCCAAGGTGGAGGATGGCCTGCTGTTGTAGAAAGAAGTGGTAGCCAACAAATATCACAAAAACTGGTAGGCAAAAGAAGAGCATTTAAGACAGCAGAGTGGACTATTACGAGTAAGAAAGAAATTATGTATTGTTACTGTTATGCAAAAAGCCCAGAATTTCCAGACACAAGATATAAAATGATTAAGAGAGAAATTAGAGCAAAGAAAAATACTTCCACAAGAAAAATTGTCAGAAGCCTCAAATAAAAATTTGCGTTCATTAATGCAACAAATTTGTGAAAAACATTATATAGACCAAGAAACTTTGATTTGCTTGGAAAAAGAAGCATCTGAGGAAGTCCGAAAATATAAACAACAAAAACCAAGAAATTTTTGAACAGTATAAAAAAGAAATATGGAAGTGAGAAAGAAGAAGAGATTTTATATGGTGCAATATTTATGCAAAGTCGAAAGTCAAATTAATCAATACAAAAAAGGCAACCCAAAGATATTCGAAGAGAAATACAGGCAGAGGCATCTAGATATGGAAAATTTCACAATAAAAAAAGTAATATCACAAAGAGGGAATGTAGAAAAGAACATTAGTAAAGTAGAAGTTAAAAAAAAAAGAAACTGAAGTTATGGAATGTCTGCAAAGTGAAGGATTTGATGTACAAGGTCTAACACAGGTTGCATCACAGCATGATGGAATGAGTCCCATAAGTAAGGAGAAACAGGAAGATCAGGACACATTTGAAGAAGAAATATGGACATGGAAAGAAAAAGAGATTTAATATGGCGTAATATTTATGCAAAGGAGAAAGCAAAATTAATTAATACAAAAAGAGCAGCAGCAAAGATATTTGAAGAGAAATACAGCAAAAGGAATCCGGACATGGAAAAGTTTACAATACAGAAAATAAGAAGACAAAGAGGAAAAGTAGAAAAGAAAATCAGTATTGGAGAAGTTAAAGAAATAGAAACTGAGGTTATGGAGTACCTGCAAAGTGAAGGATTCAGTGTAGCAAATCTAACTTAGAAAGCACCAGACAGGATAGAGCAATTGGTATCCAAATTAAGGAGAAACTAGTGAAACGGGAAGCAACTGGGCAGTTGCCATATGAAGATATTTTGGAGCCTTCCACAGGAAACCAGTATAAATTTTCACTTGAAGCTGGACGGCAAGGGAAGGAATGGGAAACTGTGGCAACTTTGATTCAGTCAATGTTGAGGAGTGATAGGCCAGTGAGTTCCCATATGACAGAGCAACGGATGACACAGGATGAAATTGAAGAGAATGTGCTACAGGAAGATGCTATAGAACTCTCTATAGAATGCCCGCAGGAAATGGAGAACAAAAAATATGCCCTCAGTTTAGAAGAAAATGAGTTAAGATAAGAATTGCTTGATTTAATTGACATAGATATATTTAGATCAATGAAAGAAATAGACTGCAGAAGGTCAATACAACCACAAAAGTCAGAAGTTTGATAAAACAAATGAAAACAGTAATTAGGACTGTTCATAGAGATCCATGGGATATGATAGAAGTAAACAGAAAATATTACTGTGCACCTAAATTAATAACAGATAAAATTCTAAAGAGCACAGGATAGTAAGGGAAAGGAGGGGGAGAAATCAAATACCATCTTGAAAGTATCACATAGAGAAAACTATAAAGCAATTAAGACAAGAAGTGTCATTGTTAAAAGAGTATAGAAGAGGGAACAGATCAACAAAAATACTCAGAAAGATAGACGAGATAAAAGCAAAGCACAGTATTATAATGGATCAGGATCTATCTTGCACTATTGCAAATAATAAACTAAAGATCTCAACACAGACAGAAAAACCTAGAAGGTACATAGATAAATATAAAGGAAAAGTAAGCAATTTATTGATGACCCCAAAAAGTTCTATATAGAATTGGGAAACAAGGCAAAAGGAATTGAAGGACCACCAGAAAAAGAAGAAAATTTTGGAGCAATATCTATGAAGATCCTGTGGAATATAACAAAGATGCTAAATGGATAGAAGAAGTAGAAGAAAGAATAAGAAGTTCAAAGGTACAGGATATTAAATGGGAAGAAGTAACAGCCATAGAGACTGATGTAAAGTTAAGAAAAGCCTCCAATTGGAAAACTCCAGGCCCAGATGCAGTATCTAACTTCTGGCTAAAAGTATTAACACCTTTCCACAAAGATTTAGCCATGAGTAAGAA
Source organism: Protopterus annectens (assembly GCF_019279795.1). Taxonomy (NCBI): domain Eukaryota; kingdom Metazoa; phylum Chordata; order Ceratodontiformes; family Protopteridae; genus Protopterus; species Protopterus annectens. The sequence continues at coordinate 802,808,481 of NC_056731.1, read as the reverse complement.
CTATATGCGCACCTTGAACAGACACCAACCTGGCTAACAACAGGAAAAACAATGCTCCTACTTAAAAGTGAACCTGTAAGTTATCCTAAAAATTATAGACCAATAACTTGCCTTCCGACAATGTATACACTATTGATGCCAAAAGAGTTTATAGTCATTTAGAAGAAAATTTGATTATGGCAATAGAACAACAGGGTAATAAAAGAAAGTCATATGGAACAAAGGAACATATGTTGCTAAATAAGGTCATAATGGAGAACTGTAAAAAGAGGAAGAATCTAAGTATGGCATGGATTGACTACAAAAAAGCATTTGGTAGTATCCCACATTCATGAGTGGTAAAAAATGTATAGGATATGCACTACACTGATCGACTACATTACAGTGACCATGAAACAGTGGCAGATCACTTTGCAATTAAGCCATGATAAAAGACAAATTATTATTCCAGGGATAAAAATTCAAAGGGGGATATTCCAGAGTGACTCCCTGTCACTGCTGCTACTCTGTCTTGTCCTTAAGCCATTAAGCTGGCTACTTAACAGATTAGGCCATGGCTATAACTTGGATCCTAGTAAACAACAAAGTGTAAAAACCTCCCCATCTTCACTTTGTCAATTATTTAAAACTATATAGCTCATCAGATGGGGAACCGAAAGCACAACTGCAAGTAGTCAAAACTTTTTCAGATGATATAAGAATGTGATTTGGTCTTGATAAATGTGCAAAAGCAACCTTTAAAGCAAGGAAACTGCAGCACAAAGAAAACATCAATTCGAGACAAGAATGTGATATAAAGAAACTTGAGCAGGAGGGAGTGTATAAATATTTAGGATTTGATGATGGATCAACAACAAAACATGAACAAATACGAATAAAACGTAGTAAGGAATACTTTAGATGACTTAAATTAATCCTGAAAACAGCGTTGACATCTAGGAACAAAATTCAAGCTATAAGCCAATTGGCTCTTCCTGTCTTGGCTCTTCCTGTCTTAACTTACAGTTTTGGAGTGTTTGACTGGTCAGGAAAATAAGGATGCTTCATGCTCACCAAATAATTTATAAAAATCAGTGCATACCAAGATTACATATTCCCCGTTAAGGCGGTATGGGCCTCCTTGAAACTGATTACATGTGCAGATCTGTAATCGTGGGAAGGCACACATATCTGCTGACCTCACAAGACTGAAATGTAGTGAAAGTTTTGAAACACAAGGAGAATAAATCTAAGATGACTTCCCTGCTTAGCCTAGTGGAAGCATATCATGTCAAGCAGCAATGGAAATCAAACCAGAAGTAGATAAAAATCTGGCAGCATCTCAATGTGCCAAAAAACAAAAGAAAGTATATAAGGTGAAAAATCAGATGAGAAGGCAAGAAATATAGAAAATGCATAAATACAGCTTCAAGTATAGAAAACTTCTGGAAGAACCTCATGATGATCAGGATCAAATGCAGGAATGGTTAAGGAGAAGCAAATTTAAAACAAAAGATGAAAGGTTAATATTGGCGGCCTAAGATAGTGGACTACGTTCATGTTGGTTTACAAACTCCACTGAACATGTAGGAGAAACAGACAAATGTAGGTTTTGTAAAACAGAAATGGAAACAGTTGCTCACCTTGCTGTTGTTTGTAACATACTAATGGCAGAAGGATTGTATACTGAAAGGTATAATAATGTGGCAAGACTGTTGCACTGGGGATTGTGCAAACATTATAATATTGAAGTAGCTGAAAAACACTGGAAACTTGAGCCACAAAGTATCTTAGAAAATGATGAAGTCTACATCACATGGGATCAGCCATTGCCAACAGTTCAAAAGATAGATGCAAGAAAAACAGATATAGTGGTCCATGAAAAGAAGAAAAAAGTAGCATTGATCATTGAAATTGCTACACCCAGTGCCTACAGTGTCTTGCATGCAGAGAGACAGAAAGTCATAAAATATCAAGATTTGCAGGCAGAAACGAGAGCAACGTGGAAGAAAGATACCCAGACAGTTCCAATAGTAGTAGGAGCAACGGGTCTTATAAAAAAGAATCTGCAATCATATTTAGATATGTTACCAATACATACAACTCTATACGAATTGCAGAAGGAGTCATTACTGGGCACAATGCGGGTATTGCAAAGCGCACTTTTGGCTGACATCAAAGGCTGAAAGAATACTAATTTCATGAATATTAATCGTACATTGAGTTAGGAATGGGGTTCATTCATGTCATGGTACTAGAAACCCAAAAGACTTGGAGAAATTAAAAAATAGGGTAACCATACTAATTTCATGAACTTTAATCATACTTTTTACTTAGGAATGGTGTCTATTTCCATCATGGTATTAGAAACCCAAAAGATTTGGAGAATTAAAAAAAAATACAGTAACCGGTGGTGATGACCCATGGATTTATGACAGAATAATGCTGCCTGGGCCAAAAGGGAGTCACCAGCAAGATTGTCAGTTTGTCCCTCTGGATTTCTAACAAGACGTTTGAGATTAGAGGCAGAGGGGGCAATGCATAAAGAAACCTCCCTTCCCAAGGAAAGGACATGTCATTGGTCCTCCAGGCTTGTGGGCAAGGAGTCCTGGATCAAAACAGTGTGAGCTGCTTGTTGTGAATGGAGGCAGAAAGGGTCCATCTGAGGAATATCCTATTTGTGGATTTGTCTAGGCCCTGTTCAACATCCATTCTTGAGGGATCAGCTTAGAAAATTCACCAGGACATTGTCTTGGGAAGGAATGTAAACTGTTTGGAGGGACAGGTTTGCTTTTATGGGGCTGTTTCCAAGCTAGAAGAGCCAGTCTGCATAGCTAAGAAAATTTAACCACCCCCCCATCGAACACTGCTTGTTTATATACACATGACTGTCATGTTGTCTTTGAAAATTTTGAGGGAACCTGGAGACCATGAGAGAGAATATCTTCAGGGCCAATGCCCACACTTCCTTCACAATGACGTGTTCTGCCCTTTAATTTGAGGACTACTGCCCCTAGACTCTTAGAGAACCAGCCCATGTCCCCCAAGCTAAGTCTGAGGCATCTGTGTGCAAGTTCAGTGAAGGAACCTTACATCTGAAAGAGAAGCCAGGGTTGAGCTTTACCTGAGATATCCACCACTGAAATGCAATCTGAGTGTCCATTAGGATGACAATGCTAAGATCGAATGGATTTTAGGTAACACTGGATCTTTCTCATGTGTAGTCTTGCAAAAGGAACCATGGGTATGAATATTCCAATTAACCCCAGGGCCATGAGAATTTATCTCACAAGGCAGGACTGAAGGGGTAAAAGGGAATGAAAGGAGCTGGAGAGGGACTGAACCTTCTCTTGAGGTAGGAAGGCCAGCATAAGGCACATGTCTAGCTTGCCAACTAGAAAGACTAGTTCTTGTGTAGGGTTCGTCATGAACATTAAGTTTATCGTGAACTGCAGGTCCTATACAAGGCGATTGTAGCTAAGAGAACAAAGAATCTTCTGAGAAGATGCCTTTATTAACAGGTCACTGAGGTATGGAAATATTTGAATTCCATGAGTTCTTCAAAACACAATAGCCAGTGCTAGGCATTCTGTGAAGACCTTTGGGGCTGTAAATAACCCAAAGGGTAAAGCAGACAACTAAAAGAGTGTTGAACAAGTTAAAAATTTTAAAACTTTCCTGTAAGAAGGATGAATGGGAATGTGGAAATAAGCATCCTTCAAGTCCAAAGATACCAAGATGGCCTGAGGAAGAATGTAAGGGAGATGGCTGAGGAAGAATGTAAGGAGGAGGAGTCTGAGGAAGAATACCAAGGTGAGAGACAGCATTTTGCACAAGGGCACCTTTAGAAAGTGTTGAGATGGAACAAATTTAGACTGGGATTCCAATCTCCATCTTTTCTGGGCACCATAAAAAGTCAGGAATAAAACCCTCTTCCTACATTTTGTGGTGCTACGGAGTCTATTGCACCTTGTTTGTGAACAGACTGCAGGAAAAGAGGTTTCCCTGGTAGGTTAGAGGTGGTGGGATGCCTTTGAATGGTGTAATCTCCTTCCAAGTCATTTTCTAACCTTGTTTGATAATGGAAAGGACCGATTTGTCTGAAGTTCTAAGATGACAGAGGAAGGGATGGACTGAGGGGACTGGAAGAGGCAAGAAATAGCCTGGATTTGTAGGGAAAAGGCTTCCCAGATTTTGTGTCTCTGGCAGGTTTGCCCTGAAATCTCTTTCTAGGCATTTTTTCTGCCATTCACTGCAGGCCTAGAGTCATTATGAGAAAAGGATGTGTGCTTAACCGTTTATTTTCTCTGATACCAGAGAACAGAAGTTAGGAACATTTATTTGAAATCTTGCATTATTTTACCTAGTTCTTGCAAGGATTTAAACAGGTTTTTCACCATGGCGTCAAATAGGCGGTCCCTGTTAAGAGAGGAGTCCAAGAGTTTATCCTTAATATCTTTAGGCAAGGTCTGGGAATGAAGCCATGCATATCTTCTGATAACAGATCCACTGTAAAAAGAGGAAGAATCTAAGTATGGCATGGATTGACTACAAAAAAGCATTTGATAGCATCTCACATTCATGAGTGCTTACAAATGTATAGGATATACACTACACTGATCGACTACATTACCGTGACCTTGAAACAGTGGCAGATCACTTTGCAATTAAGCCATGATAAAAGGCAAATTATTATTCCAGGGATAAAAATTCAAAGGGGGATATTCCAGGGTGACTCCCTGTCACTGCTGCTACTCTGTCTTGTCCTTAACCCATTAAGCTGTCTACTTAACAGATTAGGCCATGGCTATAATTTGGCTCCTAGTAAACAACAAAGTATAAAGACCTCCCCATCTTCACTTTGTCAATGACTTAAAACTATATAGCTCATCAGATGGGGAACCGAAAGCACAACTACAAGTAGTCAAAACTTTTTTAGATGATATAAGAATATGATCTGGTCGTGATAAATGTGCAAAAGCAACCTTTAAAGCAAAGAAACTGCAGCACCAAGAAAACATCAATTTGGGACAAGAGTGTGATATAAGAGAACTTGAGCAGGAGGGAGTGTATAAATATTTGGGATTTGATGATGGATCAACAACAAAACATGAACAAATGCAAATAAAACTGAGTAAGAAATACTTTAGAAGATTTAAATTAATCCTGAAAACAGCGTTGACATCTAGGAACAAAATTCAAGCTATAAGCCAATTGGCTCTTCCTGTCTTAACTTACAGTTTTGGAGTGTTTGACTGGTCCCAAAATGGGTTGGATAGATTAGTCAGGAAAACAAGGACGCTTCATGCTCACCAAATAATTTATAAAAATCAGTGCATACCAAGATTACATATTCCCCGTTAAGGTGGTATGGGCCTCCTTGAAATTGATTACATGTACAGATCTGTAATCGTGGGAAAGCACACATATCTGCTGACCTCACAAGACCTAAATGTAGTGAAAGTTTTGAAACACGAGGAGAATAAATCTAAGATGACTTCCCTGCTTAGTCTAGTGGAAGCATATCGGTGTCAAGCAGCAATGGAAATCAAACCAGAAGTAGATACAAATCTGGCAGCAACTCAATGTGCCAAAAAACAAAAGAAAGTATATAAGGTGAAAAATCAGATGAGAAGGCAAGAAATGTAGAAAATGCATAAATACAGCTTAAAGTATAGAAAACTTCTGGAAGAACCTCATGATGATCAGGATCAAATGCAGGAATGGTTAAGGAGAAGCGAATTTAAAACAAAAGATGAAAGGTTAATATTGGCGGCCTAAGATAGTGGACTACGTTCATGTTGGTTTACAAACTCCATTGAACATGTAGGAGAAACAGACAAATGTAGGTTTTGTAAAACAGAAATGGAAACAGTTGCTCACCTTGCTGTTGTTTGTAACATACTAATGGCAGAAGGATTGTATACTGAAAGGTATAATAATGTGGCAAGAGTGTTGCACTGGGGATTGTGCAAACATTATAATACTGAAGTAGCTGAAAAACACTGGAACATGAGCCACAACGTATCATAGAAAATGATGAAGTCTACATCACATGGAATCACCCATTACCAACAGTTCAAAAGATAGATGCAAGAAAACCAGATATAGTGGTCCATAAAAAGAAGAAAAAAGTAGCAATGATCATTGAAATTGCTAAACCCAGTGACTACAGTGTCTTGCATACAGAGAGACAGAAAGTCATAAAATATCAAGATTTGCAGGCAGAAACGAGATCAATGTGGAAGAAAGATACCCAGACAGTTCCAATAGTAGTAGGAGCAACGGGTCTTATAAAAAAGAATCTAAATCATATTTAGATATGTTACCAATACATACAACTCTATATGAATTGCAGAAGGAATCACTACTGGGCACATTGTGGGTACTGCGCATATAAATTTGGCTGACATGAAAGATTGAAAGAATACTAATTTCATAAACATTAATCGTACATTGAGTTAGGAATGGGGTGCATTCCCATCATGGTATTAGAAACCCAAAAGACTTGGAGAAATTAAAAAATAGGGTAACCATACTAATTTCATGAACTTTAATCATACCTTTTACTTAGGAATGGGGTCTATTTCCATCATGGTATTAGAAACCCAAAAGATTTGGAGAATTAAAAAAAAAACCATTAACCTGTGGTGATGACCCATGACTTTATGACAGAATAATGCTGCCTGGGCCAAAAGGGAGTCACCAGCAAGATTTTCGGTTTGTCCTTCTGGATTTCAAACAAGACCTTTGAGATTAGAGGTAGAGGGGGCAAGGCATAAAGAAACCTCCCTTCCTAAGGAAAGGACATGTCATCGGTCCTCCAGGCCTGTGGGCAAGGAGTCCTGGATCAAAACAGCATGAGCTGCTTGTTGTGAATAGAGGCAGAAAGGGTCCACCTGAGGAATATCCTATTTGTGGATTTGTCTAGGCCCTGTTCAACATCCATTCTTGAGGGATCAGCTTAGAAGATTCACCAGGACATTGTCTTGGGAAGGAATGTAAACTATTTGGAGGGACAGATTTGCTTTTATGGCCCAATTCCAAGCTAGAAGAGCCAGTCTGCATAACTAAGAAAATGTAACCCCCCCCCCCCCCACATCGAACACTACTTGTTTATATACCACATGACTGTCATGTTATCTTTGAAAATTTTGAGGGAACCTGGAGACCATGAGAGAGAATATCTTCAGGGCCAATGCCCATACTTCCTTCACAATTACGTGTTCTGCCTTTTAATTTGAGAACTACTGCCCCTAGACTCTTAGAGAACAAGCCCATGTCCCCCAAGCTAAGTCTGAGGCATCTGTGTGCAAGTCCAGTGAAGGAACCTTACATCTGAAAGAGAAGCCAGGGTTGAGCTTCAACTGAGATATCCACCACTGAAATGCAATCTGAGTGTCCATTAGGATGACAATGCTAAGATCGAATGGATTTTAGGTAACACTGGATCTTTCTCATGTGTAGTCTTGCAAAAGGAACCATGGGTATGAATATTCCAATTAACTCCAGGGCCATGAGAATTTATCTCACAAGGCAGGACTGAAGGGGTAAAAGGGAATGAAAGGAGCTGGAGAGGGAATGAACCTTCTCTTGAGGTAGGAAGGCCAGCATAAGGCACATGTCTAGCTTGCCAACTAGAAAGACTAGTTCCTGTGTAGGGTTCATCATGAACATTAAGTTTATTGTGAACTGCAGGTCCTATACGAGGGAGATAGTGTAGCTAAGACGCTGTAAAAGAATCTTCTGAGAAGATGCCTTTATTAACAGGTCACTGAGGTATGGAAATATTTGAATTTCATGAGTTCTTCAAAAGACAATAGCCAGTGCTAGGCATTCTGTGAAGACATTTAGGGCTGTAAATAACCCAAAGGGTAAAGTAGACAACTAAGAGAAAATTAGAAATGGCAATTAATTGCACTCTTACAGTAGAGGAGCTAGCACCTTCATTGAAAATTGTAGCTAAAATATCAAGAACCTTAGGAATCGGTACTGAAAAAGGGTCTAAATTATTTTTATGTGCCCAAATACCAAATCTTTTCCATTTATTTTTGTAAAGTTTCCTGGTGAGGAAGAGCCTTGGCTGTCTAGCAATCAATGGAACTGGAGAAACCATGCAGTCAACTTGAGCCCTGGGATGTCCAGATGAGTCATGTCTGTCAGGTGAGACAATAGGTCTGCAACTGGATTAAGGAGCTACAGTGGATGAAGAAGATGAGGCCAAAGGAAGGGAAACCAGATCAGATGAGGCCAGTAAGGAGCAATGAGGATAACTGTGCTCTTCAATAGAGATGCTTCCTAAAGAAATTTGGGGATAAGGGGTAATGGGGAATAATCATAAAAGACCCCCCCCCCATGGGGGATCTGGGCAAAGAACCTGCTGCACTTGTTGCTGAGGGGAGATGCAAAGAGATCACAGCATGGTTGGCCTCATCAACAGAAAATCCTCTCCACCACTTTCATATTGAAAGACCACTCATAAGACAAAAGAATAGACCTATTTAACTTGTCTGTAGTCACACTGAACTTCCCCGGAATGTGCGTTGCTATCAGAAAATGATTGGATGATATCATCCATTGCCAAACTCTCATAGCTTCTTGACAAAAAAGTGTAAAATCTGGTTCCCCCTTGTTTGCTAATGTACCAGACCACTGCCATATTGTCCATCTAGATCACAATAGTCCCAATGGAGAGAGTGTCTTGAAAGGCCTGCAGCACTAGGAGGAAAGCTCTCATTTCCAGGACACTTATATGCATATTGGCCTCTTCAGGGGACTATGTGCCTTGGACCATCTTTCCCAAGAAGTGCCCCTTCCACCCAATCTGTGAGGCATCCGTGGTTGCTATGACCTTGCTTTGGCAAAGGGATGACCTTCCTGTACTTGAATGGAATGTATCCACCATAGAAGGTAATTTTTAAAAGCTTGTGTTATTTTGACCTGACTAGATAATGGTTTGATGGAGAATGTACCACTGAGTTGCAAGTGTCCACTGAAGAATTCTTATATGGTACCCTGCCAACGGTACCAGAATGATTGACGCTAACATGGATCACAAAGCTTAGAGAATCAGTTGAGCTGAAAGAGAAGAATTTTAAGTAATCTTTTTGACCTGGAACTGAACAGTATGAACTCTGGACAGAGGGAGAGAGGCTGTTTGAGTGACTGCATTGAGCAAGGCTCCGATGAATTCCAATGTCTGTGTTGGTTTGAGATGAGATTTGGTGCAATTGATAGAAATTCCCAGACAACAGCCTAAGTGGAGTACGTAATCTCAACCTTGAATCAAATGATGCCTAGTCGGAGTGGTTATGAGACAGTCATCCAAATATGGAAACACCTGGAATTCTTGCAGTCTCAAGTGAGCTGCTACTATTGCCATAAACTTGGTGAACACCCTGGGGGCTGTGGTGAGACCAAAGGGCAGAGCTCTGAATTGGCAATGACTGGTCCCCAGCTGGAAGTGTAGATATCTCCTGGACTGTCTGCTCATTTTTATGTGATGGTACACATCCTGAAGATCTAGCGAGCACATCCAGTCACCCTTATGCAGAAAAGCCAAGATGAACTGAATGGTGAACATCCAGAACTTTGTGTACTGAACTAACTGATTTAAACTGCTGAGATCCAAAATTGGTCTCCAGTCCCCAGTTTTCTTTGGAACTAAAAAGAATGAGTATGTTCCAGACTCTTTATTTCTATTGCTGCTGTTTCCCTCTGATTGAGTACAACATTGGGGATTCTGTCTATTACTAGCCAGGAGTGGATGGGAAAATGGTATTATATACTGTATGGATATTTTCCTCAGCACCCATGAATCTTTCCTAATTTCTAGCTAGGCCCTCTGGTGCAGGGATAATCGACCCCGACTGCCTTCAGAGATGGACAGTTTGGCCTCCTTTCAGGAGAGCTGATAGGATATGTCAGAGAAGGTATCCCTAGAAATCTGGTTATGTAGAACACCTATACCTCGCAGATGGCATCTTCCATTAGATATCCCCCCCTCTGCCCCTGAGGGAACTATCTCCACATGGGTCTTGGAATGGACCCTGAGATTTTCTGAACCACATTTTCCATCCATCTTGTTGCTTCCTAGAAAAGGTCCATTGAGGGGTCAAAAAATGTATGCCCAAAGTAGACATGATTTATACTTCCTGTTCACACCTACAGAGTGTGTCTTTTAATCTGAGGCCAAGTATAGAACTTTCATCAAAAGGAGCACTGACAAAGGAAGATCTGAAGGGTTCCATAAAGGGACACAAGGCCATCCAGACATGTCTTCTGACAGAAATGCCTGAACCCACCACCAGTGAGGTGCCTTCAGCTAAGTGGGAGATAAGCCTCATGGACAAATTTGAAGTAGGCTGAAGGGTAGCCAACTGCAAGGAAACAATGCTGTCTACCTCTTCCAGTGAGGGATTTGGAAAGTTCCTTAATCAAATCCCTCTGAAATTTCATAAAATGTATCAAGTAGTTCAGAGACCAAACAGCAAAAGTCGCTGAAGCACAGGCACACTTCCCAAATCTGTCCAGCACCCTATACTCCCTGTTAGGGGGGGTGGACAGAGGAACTTTGCTCCGCTACTTCCTTCTTAGTGGCCTCCCCTGCAACCATGGCATCAACTGGTACTCCCTTGTTCCAATAAGTTCTATCCCTTCACTGGTGCCAGGATCCTATCTGGTCTGTGAATCAGGCTCCCCCCACGCCCATCAAGAGACCAAATCAATGAGCTCATCACTGGGCAGAGTCACTCAGGAGGTAGACGGGCCAAAGACAAAGTCCTCCAGGAATACCAACTCCTCTTGGGAAGGGTTGTTGGGGAACCAACCACCCTTTTTTAGGAGTTTTAAGATGTCTCCAAATGTGACATCATCTGGTGGTGATCTGGAGGGCTCTTCCCCTACATCAAAGTTGGTATCTTCTATACAGACTCTTGCAGAGAGTCTAAGTGCCTCCTTTAACACTTCTTCTTCCTGGGAACGTCTTCAGTGGGATGCTCCGGAGAAGTGTCAGAAAAGATTACTATACCCTGCCAAGTGGTACGGTGACTGGTTTGGGCTGGCTACCCTAGTGGCACAGCTGACTGAGGCTCTGGACATAGAGTCAAATGGAGTTGGGTAGTTGGAGCTGAAGAGGGAAGAGAAGTCTGAACTCTGGGAACAGAGAAAGCTCTCTTCACTACCTCAAATCCAGAATGCCTCAGAGAAAAAGAAACCAACAGATCTGATAAGGCATGCTTATAGACTGTCAGCTTCCTCTGCCCCAAAAGCAAACTATTCAAGGGATGAGTTGGAGAAGAACTATCTATTGCCAAAACTCCAAGGGGCAGAGACAGCTCTGAGAGCTTCAGAATCGACTCCAACACCCCAGAGCTGGTGCTGATGCTACAGCTCCAAGAGTCATCTGGCTCCAAAGTGCTCAGAGCCAGACTACTCAGAGACACCACTGGAGTCAAAGATGCCAGGATTTTCAGATCTCATAGCCCTAAAACCAAAGGTCGGATTGGAGAAGGAGCCAATAACAGGGGAGTAGTACTGACAAGGGTCTCCAAACCTGATGGGGTCAGAGCCGGAAGAACTCCCATTTGAACATATGTGTCCTGCGGAATTTCCTCATCATCTTATTCACATAAGCTTCTGTCAAACTCTTGGCTGATCGAAGAGATGATGTAGAACATAGAGTGTCATCTCGGTGAATGTTCCAAAGGGATTGGGTAACAGCTGAGGTGATCGGATCCAAGGAAATTTCTTTGATCTAGGTCTCAGATCCAAAGTGGTCATATCAAATATTTAACTATTTTACCAGGAGGTTTAGATAACAGAACCAAACAGATAGACGGATCTGGAGATTATTTTCTTGACTCTTTAGGAACAGAATCTCCCTTCTTATCAACCTTTTTGGGGGTTTGAGCTCCAGTTGTTTTTCAAGCAGGTTTAGAGGGTAGCAAACCTCTTAATTCATTACAGCTGAGTGTGCTTACAAGCATTTCTGCAGTTAAAGTCCAAAGTGGTCGTATCAAATATTTAACTATTTTACCAGGAGGTTTAGATAACAGAACCAAACAGATAGACGGATCTGGAGATTATTTTCTTGACTCTTTAGGAACAGAATCTCCCTTCTTATCAACCTTTTTGGGGGGTTGAGCTCCAGTGGTTTTTCAAGCAGGTTTAGAGGGTAGCAATCCTCTTAATTCATTACAGCTGAGTGTGCTTACAAGCATTTCTGCAGTTAACCTCCGATTGCGCCTCTAGGCATCAAATATTGCTTGTTTATATTTGCATTAATAATTCCAAAACCATGCTACATACAAGGTATCAGAATATTTTATCTTGAAGCATACATGATGCCAAACACAACAGTATTGATATTTGACCTCTGTCAGTGAGTATTTATTAGAACTGTAAGGTGATAACTTCATTTTTTAAAGGCTCATGCCACACCCACTGGGAGTTAAAGATACACACTCAAAAGAGCTGTACTGGAGAGAATGAGTTAAAATTAACTTGTTCTTTCATAGGTTCATAGGTTCATAGGTTCATACTAGGCTATCTGCCCGAGGGCATTTATAAGCCTAGCCCATAGTTTTGTGGCTTACGCCACCCCTTTAGTTTGGAGAAACTATGCCCATTATTTTGCTGTGCCTCTGTCAAGCAGTGACACTGAGGTAACCCCTGGGGTGTATCTGCGATCTCCCATCCATTGGTCAAGATTCCTCTTGAACAAGGCCAGAGAGGTGCTCTGCCTCACATAAACCGGGATTTTGTTCCACAGCATAGGGAGTCTTTGGGTTATGAATCTATCCCTCCAGCATGTCCTATTAATAACCGTGTCGAGGTTTAAGTCTCCCGCCCTTGTGGCTCTGAGGGATCTTGATTTTTTTGAGATGAAGCATGTTCATCAAATCTGGGTTTGACATGGCCTTGTATGTCAGGCATAGGTCACCTCTGAGCAAGCGGTAAGCAACTGAATATAACTGGAGTTCTTTCAGTCGGGCAGCATAAGACAGATTTTTGAGACCCTTTATCCTTTTGGTGAGGAACTTTTGTGGCCTCTCCAGCTGCTGCAAGTGTCGGGTCAGATACATTCCGAATGGGGCATTGTACTCGATCATTGGTCTGATGAGTGATGAGTATAGGGAGACTATGACTTCCCTTGATCTAGATGTGAATCCCTTCATGATAAGGTGGGCAATGTAGAAGGTCTTCCTAACTACTTTAGCAATATGAGTGTCGAATGAAAGGCTACTGTCAACCTGGGTTCCCAGGTCCCTAATAACTTCTTCTGTGTTCAGGGATTGCCACCTATATGGTAGCTAGGGGTAACCTTATTTTTCCCGAAGGGTATGACTATGCATTTCTTGGCATTTAACTTTAGGCCATGGCTCTGGCACCAGTTATCCGTTTCTGTGAGACCCTTCTGAAGGATATCTGTGTTGGATGTGTTTTCAACTACGGCCCAGTTTGCAGTCATCTGCAAACTTTGTCAGCCATAACCCTCCTGTGTTTGCTTGTACTTCAGAAAAGTAGATGCCAAACAAGAGTGGGCCCAGGACTGAGCCCTGTGGGACACCACTTGTGACAGGCTTTGAGTCTGACATGGCGCCAGCAACTCTGACCCTGTGGGTTCTGTCACTCAGCCAGTTTGCAACCCATCTTGTAATGTATGGGTTTACATTTAAGTTGATGAGTTTTTCAATGATACCCGAGTGAGGTATTGTATCAAAAGCCTTCGCCAGGTCTAGGTAGGCTGTATGGACTGCCTTTCCCTCGTCAATGGCCTTGGTGACTGTTTCAAAAGTCAACCAAGTTTAAAAGGCATGATCTGCCTTTGACAAAGCCAAACTGGGCTGGATCCAAAGTCTGCAAGTTCCCTATGTCTTTATTTATGAGATCCACTATGATCCTCTCCATGGCCTTGCAGATAAGGCTTGTCAAGCTAATGGGACGGTAATTTCCAGGGTCGGTGGAGGCACCGCCTTTGTGGAGTGGGACCACAGTCGCTGTCGCCACTCCTGGAGTGCGTATCCGGAGGTGAGACTAAGATTAAACAGCTGTCCTAACTGTGGGTTTAATTCCTCGTTGAGTTCATGGAGCACACAGCCGGGGACACCATCAGGTCCCATGGATGCTGTGTTCTTTGCCTTGGAGAGAGCAGTTCTCACCTGGGCGTTAGAGATGTTTGGCGGCTACAATCATTTGGTATAGATATCTCTCCTTTGGGAGAAGTTTGCACTGAACCTGTCAGCCAGTATGTTGGCAATGTCTGTAGGATCAGTAATCTTCACATAATTTTGAACTAATTCTGAGCATATCTGGGAGTTTCCTCCTAGGTTTCTGACACAGCTAAAGAATGCCTTATGGTTGTCTTTAGAGTCCTTAGCTATTTTTTTCTCAAAATTAGCTTTGGATGATTTTATGAGAGCTCTTAGCTTTTTACTTATAGTGATCAGCGGTGTCTTACCTTTTAAGGATTTTGCTCTATCTTGTAGTAGCTTTCTCCTTTTGTCTCAAGGCACTCAAATTGAAGGCCTTGCATATGTCACAATCAGAATTAAGGTGAGATGGGTCTAAACAGTAGACATACTTAGCGTGTGCATCCGAATTTGGAATTTTATGGCTGCAGGCTATGGACTTTTTGAAACCAGAAGGTTTCTTAGACATAATTACAAATCAAGTAGTAAAGAATAAAGAATAAAAAATGAAAAGTTTTTTTTAATAAGACTAACAGAGGAGACAAGAAAAATACTAGCGATCGTAATTATAGAAGTACTTAGAAGTACCAACAATGATATTTAAGGAATACTTGAAAAATGAGTATATAGAGGTTTTCTGTACAGAAAATAAGGGTAGATACATAATGAGAATGAGAGTGAAGAAGTGCAAGAAAGATTATAGTATGTAATAATTTTAACTCACAGAAAACAGTATGCTGTCTCGAGAGTAAGCAGTGACCACTTCCATATGCTAAGGCAGCAGACCAGATCTGAGGTATGTTAGGTGACTAGGCATTACAGGTAAAGGGAGGAGCTCGAGAGTTTCAGTGTTCTATGAGCTAGAAGAAGCAGCTGAGTCAGATCCAAGGATCGGTTCCTAACCCAACAACTGAGGAATAAATGAATCTGAGAACATCAGAGCTACTATTTAATGTCAGACACTTCCAGAGAAGGCAGTGTTTTTATCCAAATCAGTCAGACTTGACAACAAATATTTGGTCGTTTGTATTTGGTAATTCACAGCTCTGAATGCCAGGGTAGAAGAGATGCCATATCTTCCTTCTGTATCTGTCCACTTCCCTACTATCTTTGTCTGAGGTCAGGACAGCAGCAGCAGGTAAAAGTTTAGATGGCTCATCTGTGGAAAGAGAAAAAGCAGAAGAGTCTGCTAAAGGGTTTCTATACAAGAATTTTAGGTCTTCAAGCAGTTTATAGAACCTATCAGGTCTCTTAGGAGCTGGGGGTTGTGAGTGAGGTACAGTAGAAGTGGAAGCAAAAACATCCTGGAAAGCCTCCAAGACTGAAGCGACAGGACCAGATGTAGGGGTGCCAACTTCAAATGAGTTATAATATCTTTTCTGCACATCAGATATCTGTTGGGATTTTCACCCAGAATGTTGCATCATCTTAGTGATGGTTCCCCAAGCCGACTTCCTCTGTAGGAGAATCAGGGCATAAAGTAGTCTCATCATCAGAAGCCATTTGGCCTGGAGAATGACTCTGAGATGTGTAGGCCATGGAATGTTCATCCAAATCAAAATCTGCCACACCGTCTTCAGAACAGGATTCACATCTCTTCTGAAAGAAGAATGGTGGAGGAGGAGCAAGAAAAGGAGAAAGAGAAGAAGGTGGCTTAAGAGCTAAAATGGCCTTAAATAGGCCTTGACAGATTTCCACTGATTCTTTTTCTTGCGAAGTCTGAGATGATGCATTTTTTGTTTTCTCTTTGTTCTTAGGAGTGGTCAGCTTTAACAAAATGTGGCTTATTCAACCTTTAGCATACTTTGATAAAAGACCCAGGCACTTCTTCCCAAACTACTACTTGAGGGATGTCCTCTGGTCTTTCTGAAATTATAAGTCTAGTTTTCCCCTTCTCCATCATATCAGTAAGGTCACACCCCCATTATGCTGCACTGCAGTGTCAATATGGAAAGCTTAATTCAACCACCTAGTGTAGGAATAGAATCCATTGCCTTTTGCACCAAAATCAAATGTGCTACCTGTTGACCTACTGAGACGGATTGCAAATATCTGGAGAATTCTGCTCTGCAGCAGGGAGTTAGTGCTGTTAGTAGGTGCTACACCTTCATTTATGCATAAAGGGTCCCACAAATAAAAATTATATTAGAAAAGAATCAAAATAAGAATGCAGGTGGTGTCAATAAATTTTCTTACAACAAGTGCTTGGTATATAAATGTTTCACATGCATCGTTGCCTGTACATTCTGTAAATAAAAAGGAATATGAAGCACGTATATACTGTAACTGTGATTCAAAAATACTTGTGTATATGGCTATTTGTCAAATATACAGTGCATTTTATATGGGCAAAAAAACAGAAGACTATATGATATAATTTTCCAGCACCCTTATATGTTTAAAATATGCAAAACTGAATAAGTCTCTATCAGTTTAATTTCTCCAACTCTGTTGGGTTTCTAATATCATGACAGGAATGGACCCCGTTCCTAAGTCAGGGTATGATTAAAGCTCATTAAATTAGTATTGCTTCAAACTTTGATGTTAGCCAAAAGTGCTCTTTGCAGTACCTGCAATGTGCCAAGAACTGACTCCTGCAATTACATGGAGTTACATGTACTGGTAGCATATCTAAATATGACTGTAGATACATTTTTATGAGACCCATTGCTCCTACTACTATTGGAACTGTCTGGGTATCTTTCTTCCAGGTTGCTTTCACTGCTGCCTGCAAATCCTGTTATTTTATGATTTTGTGTCTCTCTATACATGCGACACTGTAAATGCTAGGTGTAGCAATTTCAATGGTCAATACAACTTTTGTCTTTTTTCATGGAATACTATACTGGGTTTTCTCACATCTATTTTTTGAATTGTTGGAAATGGGTGATCCTATGTGATGTACACTTCCATCGCTCTCTATAATGCTTTGTGGTTCATGTTTTCAATGCTTCTCAGCTACTTCCTAGATATCAGGGCTATTTTCAATATTAGGTTTAATCTTCCAAAGTATTCCTTACTGGGTTTTATTTGCATTAGTCCATGTTTTATTGCCGATCCTTTATCAGTGCCCAAATATTTACACACTCCTTCCAGCTCAAGTTCCTTTATATCACTTCCCTCTTCTAGATTGATATTTTCTTGGTACTGCAACTTTCCTGCTTTCAACTTTGCTTTTGCACATTTGTTAAGGCCAAATGTCATTCTTACATCATCTGAGAAAGTTTTAACCACTTGCAATTGTGCTTTGAACTACTCATCTGATGAACTTTATAATTTTAAGTCATCCACGAAAAGTAAATGAGAACATTTTAAGCAAGTTTGTTTTCTGGGAGCCAAACTATAACCAAGACCTAATCTGTTAATTAAATAGCTTAATGGGTTAAGGGAAAGACAAAACAACAGAAGTAACAAAGAATCACCTTGAAATATCCCCCTCTTAATTTTTATCCCTGGGATAATAATTTTCCCTTTGTCATGGTTTAATTGCAAAGTGGTGTGCCACTCTTTTGTGGTCACTGTAATGTAATTGATCAAGATAGGATGTATATTACACATCTATAAGCACTCCTTTATCCATGAATGTGAGATGCTATCGAATGCTTTTTTTGTAAATTATCTTTGTCATACACAGATTCTTTCCCTTTTTATAATCCTCCATTATGACTTTATTTAGCAATAAATGATCCTTTGTTCCATACATCTTTCTTTTGTTACCCTTTTCTTCTATTGCCATGATGGAGTTTTCTTCTAAATGACTATAAACTCTGCCTGCATCAATTCCGGTATACAGTTTGCACATTACAGGAAGGAAAATTATTGGTCTACAGTTTTTAGAATGGCTTATAGGTTCACTCTTAAGGTGGAGTGTAATTTTTCCTGTTGTTAACCAGTTGTTGTCTGTTCAGGATTTGCATATAGCAGTTCTTACTGAAAGTTAAATCTCTGTGTAAACATGATGCTTTTAGCAAGAAGTTACTTACTGCCTCTAGGCCTGGGGTTTTCCATTTAGGAGCTTTTCTTAATTTTGTTTCAGCTTCTCTGGCAATTACTTTTGCTCCCTACTGAAATGTCAGCACTCAAAATGCCAAGTGCTGACAAGCTAAAAAAAGGCAGAAAACAAAGAAGACTGAATCTCAAAAATCACTCTTCTCCTTTAAACTTCTTTTTTGGAGAGGGGGTAAACCCCCCTACACCCTCAACTTATATATATATATATATATATATATATATATATATATATATATATATATATATATATATATATACCAACTCTGAGATTGTCATACATTGGAGAAGAGAATATTCTGAGAAATGGCATCTTGCACCTAGTATCTGTAAGCCCATTCTTGTGGCCATTCAGTCTACCTATTTCAGGCCTTGCTCTAGGGGGTTCCAGCAGTTCATATGGTTACTCATTACTTCATTTCATATCCTGTGCAGTTGAACTTCATACTGTTACTTTTACTTCTTCTATCCATTCAGCATCCTTTATATTCCACAGGGTCTTCATAGATCTTCTTCTACTTTCAGCTGTTCCCACTACAGGTTGCCACGGCGGATCATCTGTTTCCATTTTTTCTTGTCCTCTGCATCTAGCTCTGTCACACCAACCACCTGCATGTCCCCTCTCACAACTTCCATAAACCTTATCTCAGGCCTTCCTCTTTTCTTCTTATCTGGCAGCTCCTTCTTAGCATCCTTTCCCCAATATACCCAGCATCACTCCTCAGCACATCTCTAAACCAATGTAATCTCATCTCTCTGGCTTTGTCTCCAAACCATCCAACCTTGTCACAAGCAATGCAAATCTGAAAATCTTAAACTCTGCCACCTCCATCTCTGACTCCTGTTTTTTCATCAGTGCCACCTTCTCCAACCCATATAACATAGCTGGTCTCACTACCATCTTCTAGACCTTCCATTCACTCTTACTGGTACCTGTCTGTCACAAATCACTCCTGACACTCTTATCCACCCACTCCACCCTGCTTGCACTCTATTTTTCACCTCTTTTCTACACTCACCATTACTCTGAACTGTTGATCCCAAGTATTTAAACTCATCCACCTTCACCAAATCTACTCCCTGCATCCTCACCATTCCTCTATCCTCTGTCTCATTCACACACATATATTCTTAGTCCTGATGACCTTCATTCCTCTTCTCTCTAGAGCATATCTCCACCTCTCCAGGGTCTCCTCCACCTGTTACCTACTCTCACTACAGATCACAATATCATTCACAAACATCATAGTCCACAGGGACTCCTGTCTGATCTAGTCTGTCAACCTGTCCATCACCACTGCAAATAGGGCTCACAGCTGATCCTTGATGTAATCCCACCTCCACTTTGAACACATCTGTCACTTCTACTGCTGACCTCGCCACTCTCACACTGCCCTCGTACATATCCTGTACCACTCTTACATAGTTCTCTGTCACTCCTGACTTCCTCATACAATACCACATCTCATCTCTAGGCACCATATCATATGCTTTCTCTAAGTCCATAAAGACACAATGCAACTCCTTCTGACCTTCTCTGTATTTCTTCATCAAGACCTTCAGAGCAAACATCGCATCTGTAATGCTTTTTCCTGGCATGAAACCATATTGCTGCTCACCAATCATCACCTCCCTTCTTAACCTAGCTTCCACTACTCTTTCCCATAACCTCATGCTGTGGCTGATCAATTTTATCCCTTTGTAGTTACTACAGCTCTGCACATCACCCTTATTCTTAAAAATTGGTATCAATACACTTCTCTGCTCCTCAGGCATCCTCTGACTTTAAACAATCTGGTTAAAAACTCCACTGCCATCTCTCCTAAACACCTCCATGCTTCCACAGATATGTCATGTGGACCAGAAGCCTTTCCATTCTTCATCCTCTTCATAGTTGTCCTTACTTCCTCCTTGCTAATCCGTTGCACTTCCTGATTCACTATTCCCACATCATCCAACATTCTCTGGCACTCATTCTCTTCATTGATCAGCCCCTCAAAGTAATCTTTCCATCTGCTCAACACACTCTCCTCGCTTGTGAGTATGTTTCCCTTGTTATCCTTTATTACCCTTACCTGCTGCACATCCTCCCAGCTCAGTCTAGCCAGGTCCTTTTTTCCCTCCTTAGTATCCGCCTCCTTAGTATCCAACCCTTCATACAACTCGCCATACACCTTATCCTTAGCCTTCTACACCTCTCTCTTCACCATATGCCTCATCTCCTTGTACTCCTGTCTACTTTCTTCATCTTTCTGGCAATCCCACTTCTTCACCACTCTCTTCCTCTGTATACTCTTCTGTACTTCTGCTTTCCACCACCAGGTCTCCTTGTCCTCCTTCCTCTGTAGAGATATCCCACCAAGCTAGCTGTCTTCCTTACCACCTCTGCTGTAGTTGTCCAGCTATCTGGTAACTCTTCACTGCCCCCCAGTGCCTGTCTTAACTCTTCCCTGAACTCCACCTCACAGTCATATTTTTTCAACTTACACCATTTGACATTTCTCCAAAATGTGTCTATTTCTTCTTTTTTTTGCTTTTTCACCCAAGTCTCTATAAAACTTGGGTCATCAGTGAATTGCTTATTTTGTAATTTCCCTTTACATTTATCAGCATATCTTCTAAGTTTTTCTGCCTGTGCTGATAACCTTAGTTTATTATTTGCAGTAGTGTATGATAGATGCTGGTCCATTCTGATATGGCACATTGCTTTTATTACATCTTTCTAAGTATTTTTGTCGATCTGTTCTCTCTTCTATACTCTTCTAACAGTGACACTTCCTGTCTTAATTATATTATAGTTTTCTCTGTTCAATGCTTCCATGATGGCATTTGATTTCTTCCCATCCTTTCCCTTATTGCTCTGTGTTTTTTTAGGTAATACTTTATATGTTATTAATTTAGCTGTACAGTAATGTATCCTGTTTACTTTTACTTCACATGAATTTCTATTAATAGTCTTAATAACTGTGTTCACCTGTTTTATCAGACTTCCAACTTTCCGGGTCTTATTTACTTTCTGTAATCTATTTCTTTCATCAGTCTTAATAAATCCATCCATCTCTGTTAAATCAAGCAACTCTTCCCTTAGATCATTGCCTTTTAAACTAAGGGCTCATTCTTTGCTGTCGCTTTCTTGCAGAAATTCTACATAAAGTTCCAGACCACCTTCCAGTGATATACTCTCTTCAACTGCATCCTGTGTCATCTTTTACTCTATCATATGGGAACTCCTTGGCCCATTGTTGTTGTTGTGTCTTTTGGCTTTTCCCGGTTAGGGGTCGCCACAGCGGAACTCTGGTCCGCTAATGATTGGCAGATTTTTATGTGCCGAGTTGCTGGCCCTGACGCACAACCTTCAACGAAGGTATGCCCATTCACGCATGTCTCCACACAGAAGATGCTCTAGCTGAGAATCGAACAGGACAACGTCTTACTGTGAGGTGACAATGCTACCGCAGCACCACCACCACAGTTACTCCACAAAATTGACTGTTTCAGAGTTGCAACTATTTCCTACTCCTTCCCTTGCTGTGCAACTTCAACTGAACCTTTGTACTGGATTACAACTGAAAGTTCCAGAGAATCTTCATGTGGCAAGTGATTGTATATTTCCCATTCCACCTGCTTCACCATAATTTGGGGACTCATTGTTCCATCGTGCTGTGACATTAACTGATTTGAATTTTCTACATTAAATCCTCCATTCTCAGATAATCTATAATATCAGTTTCAATTTCTTTAACTTCTCCATTACTAATCCTCTATTCTACTTTCCCCCTTTGTTTTCTTATTTTTTTGTATTGAGAAATTTTCCATATCTGGATGTCTTTGTCCGTATTTCTCTTCAAATATCTTTGGATCTGTTTTTTATGTTGCTTATTTTGGCTTTCTCCTTTGCTTAAATATTGCACCATATCAAATCTCTTTTTCTTCCTCATGTCCATGTTTCTTTTACATACCTTTCAAAAATCTCTTAGTTTCATTCTTTATATTTTCACACTTCATCTGTCACTACTTTTGCCAAGCAGCCCAGAGTTTTTGTCTATATAATGATTTTCATGGATCTGTTGTACTAATGAACACAAATTTGCATTTGAAGCTTTTGACAGTTTTTCCTTGCACTCATACCTCTCAACCTGGAAACATCAAAAATCTGGACAAAGCCCATGAAAAATAGGTACAAATCTGTACACTGATTAACATCTAATTTGCATACACAATTATGTAACCCCACCCACTCCAATGGAATTGTGGGATACCAAATTTCGAACGCAAATTGAAGAACAGACAACCAAAACATGGCACCAGAGTCCCCCTGCAGCCATTCCAGTGTCCTGTTACCTGGCTATTTTGCCCCATTTACCATAAACACTACTAATGTATGCATACTGCTTTACTTCTACAATGATTTTAATTTTATTTTTATATTTTACAGCACAACAATGCAGAAACACTAAAAGACATCATCTGGTAAACAAAGCAATACTGTCTCACAATGAAAATAGGCTTGACATTAAACTTTGCCCTTGAAACTCACATTCATTGAAGCAGCATTGAAACCCACACACACCACATCCAAGGAAAATGCATCTGGCCAGTGGTGGATAAAGATTACCTTTGGGCTGTTTTCAAATCATTGGCCCCTTGCACATAAAACAAGAAACATACATGTGTTCTTTTCTTTATACACCTTCCTGACTTTATTAAATTATATTCCTTGTATAATACAACACACATGTTAGAGCGCATTTTAAATTTATTGTTTGAACATTTTACCAGTAATCTGTACTGTAGGCAATGAAACAAAACACATGAACCAATAATGACAAACTGCCCAATTCAGAACTTTTCCATCATAAAAGTCTGCTTCCACACCCTCACTATAAATAGAATGACAGTAGTGTAAGCCATAGGCATCTTGCACAGCGTCTCGCACTTATTTTCAATTTCATTTTTTTTTTGGGGGGGGGGGGACAAAAGGTCAAAAACCAGGGACACATTTTAAACATTGCTTGTATAATTTTGTAAAGCTGCTAGAATAAAATGCTGTGCTACAATCATGCATTTCACTGGCAGGTTTTGAACCCAAGACTCTATGCACTACATTCAGAACAACATACCACTACCCCAAATCAACAGCTGCCTGAAAAACAGGAAGACTGAAATCATTTAGTGAATTCATTTCTCACTTCTCAACATAGCTCTTAACCTCAACACAAAAAACATGGACAAACAACAAAGCCAATAATGGGGGAATACAAATTCAGTTCTCACTTCTCACTCATCATATCTCTGAAGTGAACTGTTAGCACAAAAATGTTCTTACTTCTCATCATAGCTCTCTCAACTCTTAGTACAAAAAAAAAAAATCTGGACAAAGCTCAGAACATAACTTTCAACTGTTAGAGAAAAAAGCTCTCAACTCATTCAGAAATGGTGGTGGCTAGGGATAGTAGGCTCTTTTTACCCTCTACTAAAGGTACAGGGTTTGAGCCTGAATACCTCTAGCCACCAAGTGTATTATATGGGGGCATTTTCACACACACATACGTACGTCTTGAACCAAGCAAATCTCTTTGAAAAGGTTAAAGATGCTGTGGGCAGTGGCTACTTAGTGTAAACTGTTTATTTCATCCTATCCCTCACCTTATGTTTGAATATTAGGCACACAATGTAACCTCATACCTTGTTTGGTTGCAATTTCGCTATCAAACAGATCCCAATTTGTCAAGAATGATTGCAGATTACATTTGTGATCTCACAAGAATAATAATTTATTTATTTTATTTATTTATTTATTTTACATTTGTTGACCGGGCTAGTCTAGCTGGATATATATCCATTTTCAGTAGAGGCCCGGGGAGAAAAGCTCCACACAGATATACAAAAATATAAAAAGTATAAAAAATATCGTTACATGGCAAATACAGGATTAATAAACCAAAATAAAACAGGAAGTTTTTTACATTTCAAAGATCAGAACACAATTAAGAAAAGTAACAGTGAACATAATATTGCTTAAGAAAGCTAAAACAGTTATAATAACCAAATGGAACAGGAAGTTTATACATTTCAGAGATCAGAACACATTAAAAAAAGTAACTGAACATAATATTGCTTAAGAAAGCTAAAACAGTTATCATACTGTAAGAGTTATGTACAATGGATCACAACAGGTTCAAGGATATAAGCAATAAGTTGATTAGAGTTTAAATAGTGTCAGTCATAATACAAGACTGAGTATTTAAATGTTTGAAACTTTGGTTAGAAGAGGAAGAAACAGGGGTGGAGATGGTTGTTAGTCAGGATTACTACAAGGGCATAGCCAGTGCATTTGGAGGTGTTTTTTGAGTTTTTGTTTAAAGAGTGGCAAGGATGTAATTAGTGTTAGTTCATTGGGTAACAGGTTCCATTTTTTTCCTGCTGTATTTGTAAACAGAGAGTCACCAGCTGTATTATTAGACTTTGCTATGCTAGCAAGGAGTTTGTTAGAAGAACGTAAGGAGTTCAGATTATTATATGGGACTAAGAGTTTTGAGAGTATAGGGGTATTATTGGGTTGGTAAAATATTTTGTGGGCCATTGTGAGTTAGGGGATTATCAGATGGTTTTGGAATTCCAGCCAGTCTAGTTGCCTAAGATTAGAACAGTGGTGAGTTCTGAAGGGATTGCCAGTAGCGAATCTGGCAATATTATTGTAGGAAGTTGCTAATTTGTTGAGGTTAGTTTTTTTGAGGTTGGTAAATATAGGTGAGGCATACAGAAGGGTTGAGATAAGATGGGAGTGAGCAATCTTGGCTCTGGCTGTTGCGGTTAAAAATGGTTTTATTCTATATAATGATCCTATTTTTCTGTTGACTACTTTAATGGTGTTGTTTATATGATGATCAAATGTGAGGTTATTGTCAATGGTTATTCCTAATAGTTTGGTGGTAAAGTCAGGGTAAATGACAGTGCCATTATTTGATGAGACTGAGAAGTCTAAGGGGGTGGACCTAGTAGTGGGTGTAAAGAGAAGGAGTTTTGTTTTTTTGGCATTAAGAAGGAGGCAACGTTTGGTAAACCATGTTTCTACAGTGTTGAAAACATTTTGAGTAAGAGAACATAGTTCAGATGGAGAGGTTGCTGAGCATATTAGTGTGGAGTCGTCTGCATATTGAATACAGGTGGCTTGAGGAATTGCTACATGTAGATCATTAATGAATAAAGAGAAAAGAAGTGGACCAAGAATGGAGCCCTGAGGGACCCCGATAGTGACAGGTAAGAACGAAGAAATTTGATTTTCCCAGAGAACTGCCTGTTGCCTATTGCTGAGGTATGATCTAAACCATTTAATAGCCAGAGAATCAAAGGAGAGAGATTCAAGAATATTGATAAGGAGGGTATGGTTAACCATGTCGAAAGCTTTAGAGAGGTCGATGAAGAGTACAGATGAGAGTATGTTTTTGTTGCGGTTTCTATTGATGGTATCTGTGAAGGATAGGAGGGCAGTAGTGGTACTATGTGATGGCCTAAAGCCATGCCGACAGCTTGCTATTAAGTTATGTGTAGAGAGATGATGTAAAAGTTGTTGGTGAATGCATTTCTCCAGAATTTTCGCTAAGAGTGATAAGAGAGCAATTGGCCGATAGTTAGAGTACTCATTAGAGTTCCCACCTTTATGTAAGGGGATAATATGGGAGATTTTCCAAATATCTGGGACGGTTCCTTCTTGGATTGTCCTATTTATAAGTATAGATATAGGGTAGGCAATTACTTTAGCTGCTTTTTGGAGATATTGGGATGGAAGTTTGTCGGCGGATGGAGTACATGGCTTGAGTTTATGAATAAATTTATAGATGAGAGAAGTAGAGATGGGTTGTAGTTTGAAGTTAGAGTAAGAGTATGGTAAGTTGATGGGAAGGTTAGAGTTTTCAGAGATAAGTTGCCTAGCTAGAGATTGTATAGTCTCAGTGAAGAAAGAGTTAAAGGTACTGGCAGTTTGATGTGGAGTGTTTGGATCCGCATCAAGTGGGGTGGGTGTTCGGGAGTTACCTGGGGAAAGGAGCTTATTTATGCAAGACCAGAACTTTTGAGGATTATTTTGATGAGTTTGTTGAAGTTTACAGTAGTAGTTCTTTTTGTCTGTAAGTATTGCCTTTTTTGTAATATTTCTAAGCTGCCTAAAATGGAGATGATCAGAGCTATTTCTGTTAGATCTCCATTTGGCCCAAACTTTGTTCCTAAGTAGAATTTGATTTCTAGTTTCATTTGAGAGCCAAGGGGCTGGGTTGGACTTCATTCTGATGGAACGTATAGGAGCATGCTGATCAAGAATAGATAAGAAAGTAGTGTTAAAATACTTTACTGCCTCTTCACGTGAAAGGGATTTTAAAGGATTCCAGTTGCATGCTCTGAGCTCAGTTTGAAATAATTCTGCGTTAAAGTGTTTGGTAGAGCGTGCTATCCTAAAGGTGGGGGGGTTTGGAAAGTCTTTCTTTTCTCTTGTGATGTAGGTCAAAGAATGATCACTTACATCATCTGGTAGGGTTCCTACTTTGTAAGTTTGTTTTACTTTGTTTATGAGTATCCAGTCTAAGGTACTCTCTTTCTTATTAGGTTTGTTAATTCTTGTTGTAGATGTTATGGTTTGGGTAAAGCCATGGAGGTTGATATGAAAGGTAGGATTTTCAGCACTAACACTTTTCCAGTCAATGTTAAAGTCGCCTAGTATTATTATTTCTTGGGGGTAAGTAGAAGACACCCAGCTAAGAAAAGCCTCTAATGTAGTTATATTATTGCCAGGTGGTATGTAAATACAGATAATGTATAAAGATTTGTTAGCATTAATTTGGAGCTTAGTTATGAGGACTTCTGCGTTGCTATCCTGGGTTGCATAAGATGGTAGGGTAGAGATGTGAAGCCCATTTTTAAATAGAATTGCTACTCCACCACCTTTACGTTTTGTTCGGTCTAGTCTTACTATATTATATCCTTGGGGAATAATTTCATTATCTTTTGTTTCAGGTTTTAACCAGGTCTCAGTGAGGCAGAAGATATCAAAGGAGTGAATAGCTAGGAGGGCATGAAGGTGAGGTACTTTATTATTGATGCTTTGGATATTCAGATGCCCTATAAGGAGAGAATTATTGAGTTTAGGGTGAGTTGTTTGGATAGTAGGGCTGGTAGGGCCAGGGTTGGGGTGGATGCCGCCATCTATTAAGGAGGGGTTATTTGTATTTGTTGCAGGATTATTTCTAAGGTAAGTTAGAAGTTTAAATTTTTTGTCTGAGGGTAGGTTATGTTTAATATGGGAGAGTCTGTGGTATTTAGGTAGTAGGTATCTGGGAGTGGAAGTTATGTTAGAATGTCTATGTAGGGATATGTGTGTATATATTGTAGTTTGTTTGTGGGAATGGTTAAGCTGATAAAAGTGCGTTTTTTCAAAGGAGGTAAGAAGGTAGGCTGAGAAGAGGGTAGTTAAAAGTATAATTGTAAGTGTTAAAATGGCTAGATTAGGGAGAGGCATCTTTGAGGAAATAATAAAATAAGAACTTTAGTGAATGGATAAAAGATGGAGTAAGATGTGGAAGAGAGGAAGATAAGAGGATACAAGAAGAGAAAAGAGAGGGTACTAAGATATACAAGTTAAAAGTAGGAGGATATGGTAGAGGTACTCTAATGAATGGCTTAATTGTGAGTGAGTGTTAGAGGGTAGGGGTGTGGCTAAAGTATGTGGGGTGGGGTGAATTATGGGAGTGATTGGAAGGGAGAGAGGGTGTGGTTAGGGAAGTATAAGTGTAGGACCCCTGGGGGTGGGTGAGAATTGGGGGTAGGGTATGGGGAGCGGAGTGAGCCCGTACGGAACGAACGGAGCGGGTTTCAGCTGAGAGAGGCTGGGAGGCAATCAGTTATGGAGAGGGACTGTATGTATATTAAAATTCATTAAAATGAAATACAGGCATGAGAAAGGTAAGAGACATAAGCTGTTACTAAGTAGCAGAGAAAACAGGAGAACAAAGGTATAGCTGTGCTGGGGGGATGGTTAAGTAAAATAGTTGTACAACAGAGAGAGAGACTTTTATAAAGAGTGCCAAAAGGCAGGAAAGGAAGTTTATACAGAGGGATAATCAGAGGTGCCAGTAGGAAAAACAAAAGAGGTGATAGTCAAAGGTGTCTATTTAGTAAAAAAAAACAAAAAACTTCCAGACTTACCTGGGATGATTCCTATTGTGAAGGAAACATGGGGTGGGGGGTAAGTACATAAATAGAGGGTACAAGCACTGATATCCGAGTTTAGCTGGTCTACAGAGCTCGTTGGTTTCTACAACCAGTGAGAGATGGTATTCCAAAGCCTAAGATATGCTGCCCCCTAGTGGATGACATAGGGAAAACACAGATTCCACTAGGATAGTAGGTAAAAGGGAGATAAGTTAAAAAAGAGATGGTAGGAGGGGTAGGTCCACGGGTGTGCAGGCCCTTACAAAATAGAATAAAATTTAATGCAGTCCCTAGTAATTCCAAGTTATCTCACTCACAAGGTTAAAGGTAAATCAATACATATACTGTAGGATAACTACTACACTGGGAGGCTGACTGTAGAGGGTCCAGATAGATCCTGAGGGGCTTCTAGGAATGAGTTTCCCTACTATTCAGTAGGATATCATTAGCCTTACAGGATTTCAACTAGAGGGACTGGCTATGTCTCCACACAGGACTTAGAAGACTGGGAGGCTGACTGTAGAGGGTCCAGACAGATCCTGAGGGGCTTCTAGGAATGAGTTTCCCTACTATTCAGTAGGATATCATTAGCCTTACAGGGTTTCAACTAGAGGGACCGGCTATGTCTCCACACAGGACTTAGAAGACTGGGAGGCTGACTGTAGAGGGTCCAGATAGATCCTGAGGGGCTTGTAGGAATGAGTTTCCCTACTATTCAGTAGGATATCATTAGCCTTACAGGGTTTCAACTAGAGGGACCGGTTATGTCTCCACACAGGACTTAGAAGACTGGGAGGCTGACTGTAGAGGGTCCAGATAGATCCTGAGGGGCTTCTAGGAATGAGTTTCCCTACTATTCAGTAGGATATAATAACGATGGGCAGTCCCTAAATCAAAAACACTTCATTTTAATATAACTGTTATTAACTTAGCAAGTTAATAGATTACTGTGATCTGCATCGACGTGTACTTTCTGATGCATAAGCGGTCTGTAATTCAGAAGTCCAGCATTCTTTAATGCGTGCAGTTTTCAGTAACTTTCCAGAAAATACGTAGGATTTTATGGGGGACATGGGACACGCTGAGAAATCAGCTATGTTATGTTAAAGTAGAGATAGATGAGAGGTAAGTGTCTCCATTGTTTTTTTCTGTTTGATTTTTTTTTTTGGAGGGGGGCTACGGGGCAGGGCACTGAAGGCTAGTAATACAAATTTAGATGTTTCTAGCTACTAAGCTGGAAATAAAATTACTGTCACTCAGAAAAGCGAAAAATTAAATAAAACTATAGTAAGTTGTGAACAGCGTCACACACACACACACACACACACACACACACACACACACACACACACACACACACACACACACACTTCCAAGTTCCTTACCTGCCTATTCCAAGCTCTTCTTCTGTTCGTTCGGCCCACCAGCTTGCTCCATTAATCCTGGCCGGCGAACTGCTCAAGCTTCCTCCTGGCTGCCCGGCCACCGCCATTAATCCCGCCGTTTCAGGCGAACTGCTCAGCTTCCTCCTAGTGTTGCTGCCCGGCCATTAATCCTGCCGTTTCAGGCGAACTGCTCAGCTTCCTCCTAGCTAGTGTTGCTGCCCGGCCGCCGCCAAGGCCCGCCATTAATCCCGGTTCGAATTCCCGCCGTTTCAGCCAGCTGGAAATGATGATGTGAGCTCAGGAGCTCAATTCTGACTGGCTGGTAGCCTGGCGGAGCTGACGTCATTTCACACGTGATGACGTCAGCTCCGACAGCGCGAAAATTTTAAAAAATTCAAAGAAAAATCGGAAATGAAGGGGTGCCACTTGGGAATCGTGGCACCCCTTCATTTGGACCCCATAAATCAGTAAAAACCAAGTAATTCGGAACGGTTGGGAGGTCTGCTTGCACTGTATTTTTCTATCTTTCCTATAACTTCTCTCTCAATCTAGAAATTCTGGACTGGAACATAATTTCTTTCTTATTCTAAGTAGTCCACTCTGTCATCTTTATTGCTCTTTTTGACCTGTCAATTTTTGTGGTTTTTGTAGACTACTACTTCCTTGTACAATGGGGTGGGGGGCATCCTCCCCCTGAGCCCGATCTAACTCCATTGTAAGAGTATTTCTGTGTCTTGAGGATTCTACACCGTAATTTTTTCCAGTCCTGGCACCAGTACACATAACAGAATTTGGCATTTTTTTATCCTGGGAATTGTGCATACAACTGTCTTTTTTATATTTTTACCCTACCCCTCTCCATGATATATGCTATATAAAATACAGTCATATATCAAATATCAGTATTGTCTTGGTGAGATTTCGTGAAAACTGGGTCCACCACATGAAGATACAGACCAAGAGTTGAGGATGAATTCAGTTCCAGCAATACAACTCTTCATTTCTTGCTGATTTGATCATCTTTCCATTTGGCCCCCTTGCTTATGCTTTCAAAATATGTAAAACAGAATGTCCTTGGTTTAATTTCTCCAAGTTTTTTGGGGTTTCTAATACCATGACAAGAATGGACCCCATTCCTAAGTCGAAGTATGATTGACGTTTGTGAAATTAGTATGGTTTCAATTTTTGATGTTAGCCAAGAGTGCTCTTTGCAGCACCCACAGTGTGCCCAGAACTGACTCCTGCAATTCATATGGAGTTACATGTATTGGTAACGTATCTAAATACGACTGTAGATTTTTTTATGAGATCCATTGCTCCTACAACTGTTGGAACTATCTGGGGATCCTTCTTCCACACTGCCCTCGTAAGAGTCGTGATGTTTATATACATTTTGTTGGTTTTGTGTAACATAAACTGGAACTGCCATACATTAAGGGAAGATGGAAATATTGAAAAATTACCTGAAATTCAGGAGTACTGTTGGCAAACAACTGCTTACAGCTGATGCTTATCAAGAGCTAAATGAAACAGTGTCAAGCCTTTTTTTTAATCTAGAGCAATTACACATTAGCTTATTATTTGACTGAATTCCTATATGACTTTAAATTACGACAAACTGACCTAAAGAATTGACTGTCTCTCCCTGCACTGACTGATGAAACACTTTGTATACAAAAAAAAAATACTGTTATCCTTTCGTGCAATGAGTGGAGTTTTGAATGTATTTGGCCTTCTTGATAATATTAATGAAGAAAGATAGCTTAGCACCAGGCTGCACTAAATATTATAGACCTGATATAGATGAGGTATAATGAATTATAGGTTATGTACTCACCATAACTAGGCATCTGTGCTGTCCACTTTCATTCTTCCTCACTTATGGGTTACAGATCCGATCCTCGGATCCAACTCAGCTGCATACTTCAGACTTTGGATCCAACTCTTAAGCTCCACCTTCTACCCATAATGCTCCAGTCCATCCCTATTGCCTGGGATCGAGTTTGCTGCTCTATTTCCCAACAGCTGAAGAGAAACTGATATATCCAGATAGAATAGAGCCAGAATAGACAGGGCTCAAACTTGGAATGGTAGGTTCCAAAACACAGTCCAATAGGTCCTTCCAAATGAAAAAAGGATGGGGATGGATGGGAGGGGAGATGAGGAAGAATGAAAATGGGCAAAACAGATGCCTAGTTATGGTGAGTACATAACTTATAATTCTGATGCTGTCCTTTTCATTCTTCCTCACTTATGGGGTAGAGTCCCCAGCTATGCTGACCTTGGGTGGCCCTCATGGAAGGATATTCCGGAGTATTGCCAAACCAAAGGAGGCCCTATTTCTAGATATGATGTCCAATTTGTAATGTGAAACAAAGGTATGAGTCTTGTACCATGTAGCTGCTGCACAAATGTCATCAACAGACGTTTTTTAAAAAAAGGCAGTTGAAATAGCCATGGATCTAGTTGAAGGAGTTTGGGGAGGTTTCAGTAATGTCATACCCTTCTTGGAGTAAATCCATGAAATACAGTCTGTAATCCATTTAGCTAGGGTAACTTTGGAAACTGGTTGGCTTAGGTGATTTGGAGAAAAAGATACGAAAAGATGGTCTGACTTTCCAAAGTGTCTTATCCTATGCAAGTAAAAACATAATTGTCTGTGCATATCAAGGAGGTTTTGCATGTACTCTCCTTTATTGGAAAAATTAGGAAAAAAATCTGGCAAGTGAAAGGACTGGTTTATGTCATTTTCAGAAGCCACTTTAGGTAAAAAAGAAGGGTTAGACCACAAAGAAACCCTATCTTTATGAAAAACAATGTAAGGGATCTTTACCAAAAGAGACTGGAGTTCAGATATTCCTTTTCCTGAAGTAACAGCTACCAAGAAAACTGTTTTCCATGACAGAAATTTGAGGTCAGATTTGTCTGACAGTTCAAAGGGTTTTTGTGTTAAGCCTTCAAGTACTGCAGTAAGATCCCAAGGTGGTGAGGGATCTTTCGTTGGTGGTCTCAGAAGAAAAATGCCTTTCATAAAGGCCTTACACAATCTAGAAGAAGCCAAGGGAAGGGATTTATTCCCCATGTGGAAATTTGAAATTGCTATCAATTGAAGTTTCATTGTAAAGAAACTAACCCCCTCTTTGAAAAGTCATCAAAAAATGAAGAATAGCTGAAACTGGTGCAGAAAAAGGATCAATCTGTTTATCTGACACCCAGATAGGGAACCTTTTCCATTTCCTTTTATAAACTTTTTTGGTAGAGCCCTTTTCAGAAGTCAAAATAATGTCATGAACTGTTGAAAGAGCCTGGACTGTCTAAGTATTACTAAAAGTAGATACACCATAAGGTCAACTTGAGGGCCTGGATGTTGGAGTGCTGAATTCCCAACAGGTGAGAGAGGAGATCCTGAGTAGGCTCCAGTATCCATGGAGGATAATGAAGATGAGCCTGCAGAAAAGGGAACCATACCTGTTGAGGCAAGAAGGTGGCAATGAGGATAACTCAGCTCTTCAGACTGCTTGCTTTCTGCAAAAATCTTGGAATCAGGGGAAGAGGAGGATAAGCATACAGGAGCCCCGAGGGCCAAGTGTAAAGATCAGCATCTCTCATTGACTCTTCCAGAGGTGGTGTACTTGTTGCATTTGTTGTTGAGAGGGGTGGCAAACAGGTCACAGCAAGGTTGGCTCCAATGCTTTAAGATCATATTTGCTACTGAATGATTGACAGACCAATGGTCAGGCATCAGAATGGATCTGCTTAGCTTGCCCACAAGCACAATAGTTTTCCCCGGAATGTGAGTCACAGTTAGAAAGTGGTCTAATGAGATCGCTCATTCCCAAACTGTCATGGCCTGTCTGTCCATGTTTGATGATCTACCAGACTACAGACATGTTGTAGGTCTGAATGGCAATAGTCGCCAAGGGAAGAACATCTTGAAATGTCTGCAGTGCTAAAAGGACTGCTCTCATCTCTAGGACATTGATATGCAAGTCAGTCTTTTGTGGGACCACATGCTTTACACAGTTATTCCCAGGAAATAACCCCACCCCCACCCCAGTTGAGAAGCATCTGTGGTCACTGTAGCTACTAAGTTCAGTGGAACAAAGGGTCTGCCCAGAAAAAGATCATTGGATTGTATCCACCAGTGAATGCGTTGTCTGCAAATTGGGCAGAGTTTGACTTGAAAGGACAGGGGCTGATCTAGAATAGACCATTGTACAGCTAGAGCCCATTGGAGGACCCACATAAAGAATCATGCAAGATGGAGTAGTACTATGGCAGTTCACATCGACCCAAGTACTTGCAGTAGTAACCATGCTAGAGGAGATGGATGTGAAAAGATAGCCTGAACCCGTTTCTGATGGAAGTAACTCAGTAGAGGGGTACAGATGCTATCTGTGTTTTTAAATGACCTTAGAGAGAAAGTAGCTGAGATGAACACTCAATTTCCAAATCTGTCCAACACTCTGGACTCCCTGTTAGGCATGTGAGGATGTGAGGTATTGCCAGCTATGCCAGGAGAAGTAGAGCAGTGGATGTGTAATATATGCCAGCATAGGTTGCTGGAGTTTTGTAAAGAATTATATGTCATTTGTATATCAAATTGATTTGTACAGGTGCTTGTGTTGAAAATGTATTTGTAAAGTTGCTTGTGTTAAAAAAATGTATGAACAGTGGGTCCTGCTGGACAGAAAAGAAATACATCTGTATGTCAGACTGTATTGTAACTGCTGAAATTGATATATTGTAACAGATGATATTGGAAGATAAGAAGTTAATCTCAGTTCAGCTATCTTTGAAAAATAGTCTGAAATTAAATTACCTGTAAAACGTCACTTATCCAAGCCAACAGGCCACAAACAAAGAACAAAATAAGAAAAATAAAAAACGATCACTGCCATGAATGTAAACGAAACACTGTTTAATACATCCACAAGACTGAGCACTTTCACCTTCATCACATAGGCTTTTTCAGAGTCATTGTGAGCAAACAATTTTCCTTGTTTAAAATAAGTGTAAAGGTTACATGTAAGCAATCAAAATTCTTTCCTAATACAAATTAAATCAACATTTAAAAAGACATGACATAAATAATATGTATTGTATACACCACAGTTTCCCAGCTGAAAAAAACTTGCATACTTTCCAAAGTTACTGAACAAAAATGTGTCCATAACTTTAAAAATTTCTATACATTTTGTTGTGTTTTAAAACACAAACTTTTATTTTTCACATTTTAAATATGATTAGCCCGCTGTTTCAGAATAGGTACCATACTAATGCTGTCATTCATACCTGGCATTGTAGTAGCATTTAGCCTTAATTGTCATTTTGTTTCCCTTGCCTCTACTTTCAGGTTGAAGTCACCTCCTCTTTCATTTTTTTGTACCCTCTCAATAACAAAAAGATGAATATCCTAAAGTTAGGGCACTTGGCACTATGAATGTACAAAGCATTGTGCAGGTCCTTGTTCTTGATGGACCTGATGTGTTCACCTATTCTGTCCCTTAATCTATGTGTCATCTTCCCAATGTAAAACGTTGGGCATGACGTACACGTGGCAAGGTACACCAATTTCTGAGAGTTGCAATTGCATCTCCCCAGGCATTTCATGGTAAACTTGTAATGACTGACTGTGACATAATGTCCATCATTAATATATTTGCAGTATTTATAACTGCCCCATTTACTCATGATTGACCTATGTCTTATGTTTGTACCCTTCCCTGCAGGTGCCTCAATGATGTTCTTTATGTTCTTACCCCAGCTGAAAACTATTTGTGGTTTGTCACCCAGTGTTTCCTTTGTTCCTTGCTCAATGCATTTGTGCCAACAGTCATTCAAAATTGTACTGATAACAGTAGATTGACCGTTGTATCTCAGAACCATCATATCACCACTCTTGTCACTAACTACTGCTTGCATTTGACACCCAGTCATCTTCAAACACTGTGTCCCTTTTAAACATTATTTTCCTCTTGATTTTAACTAGTAACTTTAGAGGATAGCCCCTCTCAATAAACAATCCTATCAGCTTAAACAATTCTTTCTCAAAGGTGGCATCACTACTCACTAACCAAGACAACCTCACCATCTGACCCTTTATGATACTTTTCCTTTGATGGAAGGGATGACAGCTATTGAAGTGAAGCAGACTGTTCGAAAAAGTTGGCTTCCTGAAATTTGTACTGTTAACTTCCTCACTTCCATTGCTTTTAGTTAATAATATATCCAAAAATTCCATTTCATCTACCTTCCATTTGTGTGTAAACTTTAAGAAGTTTGTAGTGGAATTTAAATATTTAACAAAAGCTACTGCTTCATTCTCATCACCTTCCCACAGGATGAGTATGTCATCCAGGAACCAATTGCAGGACTTGATTTTATTTATGTGAGGTGACTGGAAAATAAATTTCCTTTCCCATTCCAGTAGTACCAGGTTGGCATACACTGGGGCACACTTGGCCCCCATAGCCACACCTGAAACTTGATGGAACAATTTATCTTCAGATCCTAAAAAATTGTTCTTAAGAACCATTTCCAACATTTCTGTTAGTCTTGTCCCTGCCAATTTTATTGCTTTTCAATAAACTCTCTTGGAACATTTCTAGACCCTCAGTGTGAGGAATTACTGAAAATAAGTTAATAATGTCAATCATAAGAAATGAAAATTTTTGTCCTTACGAAAACTTTTTAACCTCTCTAGACAGTGCCAAGAATCTCTCAGTATATGTTCGGTCTCCTTCACAACCATATTGATATTCCTGTCCACCCATGCTGCCAAGGTCTCAGTCTTAGATCCAGTAGCTGCCATTATCGGTCTAAAGGGTGAATCATGGGGGTCTTTATGTGTCTTCGGAACACCGAACATCTGGGGGATCACTGGGTATTTTACTGTCAAGTCAGAGCATCTGACAGAAATTAAATTACCTGGTTTAGGCCATAAAGATAGTACCTTACAGTTCTGACTGCATATGGAAACAAAATGCTTGTGAAAACCAGTACTAGGAATAATGCTGTATTGTCCTTAGGGGTGAACTAATTGCTAGCCTGGAAGGGAGGAAGTTTCTAAAGTGGTTTTATAGCTTCCAGATGCTATAACACATATTAGTAAAGCTCTATGTGTGTGTGTATTATGACACATATGTTCTAGATTCTGGTTCAGTTGCTAGTATAGGGGGCGGTGTGGGACCCAGAAATCAGATGACCAGATGTGTGTGTGATGTCATTCTGTAAGCCAGCACTGAAATGATGTTTTAATACTAGATGAGACATAACTCTCAGGGCAGTCTGGTTTTGAAACCTGACAAAGAAGAACCACTCACCCACATCATTTTGCCTTGCTCAGTAAGTGAGGAGACAGTAATTCTTTAGATCAGTCTGGAAAATATAGTGAGATTAGTTAAGTATTGTTTTTCTATATCTCTGTGAAACTTTCCATCTATGATATTTTTAATATTTCCTGTGATTGAAACTCTATTGTTTACTGTAAATAGATATTCAGTATTTTCATGTTCTTATTTTTTATTAAATTTATTTAAAATTTTCATTCTGACTGGCCTTTTAGAGAATATTTTAACCTTTGAGAGTACTTATATTTATTTGGTGGCACTGTGGCAGCTCCTGAAAGCCTTGCTGCATTGGTCAAACACTACCATTTGTATTAGTGTTTATTTTACTCAGTATAATTGGGTACCCGTGTAAGAGCCTTATATTACCTGGTTGTGGAGTGTTCTGGTGGCAGTATCTACCTTATAGTCTGAGCATAGGGGACATAGCTGGTAAATCTGTGACAGTCTTTCCCAGCTGTGTGTGAAAATGAGATCTCAAAGATTGTGCCTGTCAGCTACTTGGATGAGGGGAAAGAACACTGGTTTCATAGAGAAGGTGATGGAAGACATGGCCGAACACTCAGCTGAGGACTCAACTCAACAGCTGTAGTCAGTGTGGAGTCTTATTTGGGGCCTGGTAAGAGAAAGGGAAACCCAGCCCCAGGAAGGGAGTGTGATCCCTATGTGCTCTTAAAGGAAATTGTGCTTGGTGCAGACAGCTGCATCTGGAAATACTGTGTGAATCTATTTTTTTTCCAAATGAATATCCCTCATCTGTGTCTGTGGTGAGGATTGAAACTCCTTGATCACTGGCCCAGAGGAGGGACATCACATATTGGTGGCAGTGGTGGGGTATTAATTGAATTTCTGTAGCCTGTAAGCAGTTGTTACTGAAGGTGTGCCTTCTCTCAGCAGCCACAAGGTAAAAATACAGAGTGTCATTTTCACAACAGTTTTATTTATTTTTTGTTAGTTTAGTTTAGTCAGAGAAAGTAGGCAAATATGTCAGCAGAGGATTATGGCAAGCTGACAAGGAACCAGTTGGCCAAGATTTGTGAAGCCAAATGACTGGTACATGCCAACCTGACTAAAGAGGAGAGGATTTCAGCCTTAATCACAGCTGTAGCCCACACCAGCAACAAGGAAGACAACCTGTCTGTCGATGGAGTTATGCAGCTCTCCGAAACAGGACAGTTCCCCTTTTCCTCAGAGGACTTAAAAACCTGGCTGGATTTAAAGAGACTTGAACTGGAGGCCAAACGTTTGAAATTAGAATCAGCAGCGAGACTGCGACATTTGGAGGCTGAAGAAAATGAGAGACTGTGGTGTTTGGAGGTTGAAGAAAATGAGAGACTGCAGCAGGCAAAACATATATAATTAGAATCAGCAGAGAGACTGTGGCATGTGGAGGCTGAAGAAAATGGGAAACAGTGTCAACATGACAGGGAGATGCTGACTCTTTGGCAGGGTCATGGAGGTAATGGGGAAGGGAATAACCAAACCCCAGAAGCAATAAAAGTCAGTAAATGTTTTCCACGGTTTACAGAGGGTAGAATTTTGATAATTTTATTCACATATTTGAAAGCATATGTAAAATAGTATAATACTGACCAAGGGCTCTGGGTACGGTTTCTGAGCCCCTTAATCTATGGTAAAGCTGTAACTGCTGTTTCTAAATTGTCTGACACTGACTGCTTAAACTATGACAAAGTTAAACAATTTTTATTAGAATGTTTTAAGTTAACACCTGAAGCTTACAGAAAAAAAGTTTTGTGAGCATAGACGCAAGACAGATGAAAGTGTATGTGAGTATATTGCTGACTCAAGCACTTATTTTTATAGGTATCTGAGTGGGTGCCAGGTCACTACTTTTGAAAGGCTGGCAGACCTTTTGGTGAGGGAACAACCCCTTAGCACTTTGCCTGAGGAGGAGAACCTGGTTGGCAGACCAGGAGTATAACTCTGCAGATGAGCTGGGGAAAAAGGGGGATCTCTACTTAGCAAGCTGGATATCACTGCACACGAAGGGGATACCCAGTGCTGCACATGGACATAAGGAAACCCATGGAGGGCAGCCTAAACCACCCCAACAGAGTCCACCAGTAACTGGGCAAGCCATTAGTTCAGGTATATAGCCAGGATTAAGGTTTAAATGTTTTAAATGGAACCAGTGGGGTCATGTACCATACAGATGTCCACAGAAGCAAGGTGGGGAAAAAAGGTGGGGGAGCCAGCAAATGGGAATAACAGTATGCCAGTGGTAAGTTGACGGGAGACAATAGGGGTACCAGACTACCACCAGAGTTTATATCCTATTTTGGTGGATGGAAAACAGGCCACTGCCAACAGACACACAGCCTGTGACATAACCACTGTGAAGCCTGTAGTAGTTAGAGAGGATCATTACTTGCTTGGGCAGTCTACTCCAGTTAGAGCTTTAGGAAGGATGCCTTTCCAAATGATTCTGGCCAGGGTTCACCTTGACTGGGAGGGTGGAAAAGGAAACAAGCAAGTAGGTGTGTTGTGTGTTTGAAGCTAGCCCTGCAGATGTCTTGAGAGGGGATGATCGTGATAATGCAGTACCTTCTGTGCATGCAGTTACATGCAGTCAGGCTTGAAGACAGGCATGTGGGTCTGGTAGCCTTGGGTAGACCCAGATAGACCCCACATCTGAAGCCAGGGCTGATTAGGTGGCTATTTTAGGGAGGGAGCTACCCTATAGCAGACAGCCTGAAGGTGAGTCACAGTTGCTTGAAGGTACTGATGTTCCCTTGGACAGAGTGACTGCAAGGGCAGAGATGAGTTGTAGCACCCAGGCTGACAGTGAGGCACTGCTGTCAGAGGACACTAGACTTCCTGTGGAAGGGGAGCTAGGAAGAATCACAAAGATAGAGTTGAGATAGGCTCAGTTCTCGGACCCTACATTACATGGCTTGAGAGAGGTAGATAGGGAGCCATGTGATTCTCAAGGAAAAGGGGAGTTTGTATACTGGAACAAAGAGTTACTGTACAGAGGGAGGACCCCTGAGGGAAAGCTAGAGGGTGAGGTAATAAAGCAGTTGGTAGTGCCCAGAGCCTACCATCTGGCATTTCTAGCCATAGCCCATGACATTCCTTTTGCAGATCATATGGGCATAAAGCATACAAAGAGACATATTATGCAAAACTTTATTGGCCTGGGATTGCAAGGGATGCAACAGGGTACTGCAGGACCTGGGAGTAGTGCCAAAAGGTAGGCAAGGCAGGAGACAAGGTCAATGTTCCTTTAATGCCTTTGCCTGTGATTGAGGAGCCATTTCAGAGGGTAGCTATGGATATTGTCAGGCTTCTGAGTACTCCAAGTCCCAAAGGGAAGAAGTATATCCTGGTGGTAGTAGATTATGCTACTAGATACCCTGGTGCACTGGCTCTGTCACTGAAGCAGAGAAAGTGGCAAATGTTTTGTTAGAGATTTTCAGGAGGGTAGGTTTCCCAAAAGAAATACTAACTGACAGAGGTGCCAATTTCATGTCAGACCTGCTGGCTTGTCTGTGGAAGTGTTGTGGGGTGAAGTACCTAAAGACCACCCCTTACCAACCCCAGACTAATGGTCTTGTGGAGAGGTTAAACCCTACACTAAAGAGCATGCTACAAGTATTTGTAGACCAGTTTAAAATAGAGTGAGGCAAATATTCATCCCATCTGCTGTTTGCATACAGAGAGATACCCCAGGAATCCAGAAGTTTTTCACCCTTTAAGTTGCTGTATGGGCATAGGGTGAGGGGGGGGCCTTTAGATTTGATTTGTGGTTTAGTGGGAGGGTGTGAATCACACAAGGAGTTTGTTGTGGCATATGTCCTAAACCTCAGGGAAAGGATTAAGGAGCTCATGGGCTTGGCCCAGTAGAACCTGGCAGGAGCCCAACAGCAGAAAAAGGTCTGGTATGACAGGAATGCTTGAAGCAGAGAGTATGCTGTGGGACAACAAGTGATGGTGCTCATTCCTGTCAGACACAATAAGCTGAAAGCAGCTTGGTAAGGACTCTTCAAAGTGGTAAGGAAGATTAGTGATGTTGACTACATGGTAAACTTAAAACCAGAAGCACAATTCACTGAAAGCAACTAATTTTCTCAACAAATTAATACGAACAATGATTGGGAAGATGCATACATTTTGGACTTTAATGGAGACTCAGGTGTTATAAGAAAAGTTATTAGTAGAGAATGGGATAAATTCAAAGACATTTCTGATCTAGATCAATTGTGTACAAGCCAGTTAAAATTTACCTATAGAAGGGACATGAATTTTAAACATTTTTTTGAGTTTGGACATGGTTCTGGAGTTCCATTTAATGGCACAAGGACCGGCACTTTCAAATGTGGTGAATGTTCGCAGTGCACCTATATTTTTAATGCATCTATTCCGAGTAGGAACAGAAATATTAGGAGCAATTGTTATTCAAACTGTAATACAAGTGGACTGGTTTATCTTGCCCTGTGCAAGGAGTGCAAATCCTTTTACATTGGCAAGACAGAGAGAAAACTCAAAATCTGTATATATGAACATCTTTACGAGATAAGTAAGGCAAATTTAAATAATGCGCTTTTTCGCCATAAGACAGTATGTCATGAAGCATCATTTTTATTCTTTGTTTTGGAAGTTGTGCCTAAGGAAATAAGAGGGGGTATGTGGGAAGCTAAGTCAGAATATCGTGAGCACTAATAGCAAATAGTGTTGGAAGCCACTAAACAGCCAGGGCTAAACGATATGCTTTCTATTTTGCCTGTTTTGAAACTAAGAGCTGCCAAATTGTAAAAAGTTCTAACCCCCCAGAGGGCAGCATACAACATGTCACGTCACTGACTATGTATTTACTTATTTTTAGTTCGTACAAATCAATTCTTTTTATGCTAAACATTGTATAATCAATTGTATATGTTTTCAAGTATGAGTATATTTATGTTTTATACTGTATGTCAGGTTAATATTCATTCATGGATTTTAATAGTTTTTATTTTATTTTTTAAAACAGTTCAAGTTACTTTCATCGATGCTATTTAATTAATTAATTAATTGCTTCACCAATAGTGCTCTGTTTCACCATTACCAGTTTATTATTTAAATAAGTGTAAGGCATTCAAGTGTGTGTATCTGATAAAGTTTTTTACGAAAACGCATTTTTTATTTATAGCGTTAATCACACATCACTTGTTACTTTTGTGGATTGAATAAACATTCTACTTCGGCTTTTTCTCCATTTGGTTGCTTTCAGTGAATTGTGCTTTTGGTTTTAAGTTGCTTTTATTCACTGACATCTACTTTTGGTACATGGTAAACTTGTCAGGCAGGAGACAGGGGCACAAATTCGACCATGTTAACATGAT
Source organism: Protopterus annectens (assembly GCF_019279795.1). NCBI lineage: Eukaryota > Metazoa > Chordata > Ceratodontiformes > Protopteridae > Protopterus > Protopterus annectens. The sequence goes on along the minus strand of NC_056731.1, from coordinate 802,766,023 downwards.
GAAACCTTACCATGATAGGGAGGCCCTGGTGCTGATTATCTGCAGTGGATGGCAGGAGGAGGCTGAGGAGGATCTGGTGACTGATCTTCTCAGGGAGGCTCAGAATGACACCTCAGTGGAAGGGGTAGCAATGTCTCAGCAGCTATCCCTTTCATAGGTTCGAGAAATCTGAGCAGTGTTACAGAAGTTTGGGGACATGTTCACTGGGAAACCTGGATGCACCCACATAGTGCAGTACCATAGTGAGGTCAGCAATGCCAATGCAGATGGAATCTCAAGACAGGGTATGGGTTAATGTCTTTCCAAACAGCCTCATTTCTCTCAAGCAACGTTCCACAAGGGTCACTTGAAAAACTAGCGTGAGTCTTCAAACGGGGAGAGATTTGATGATGTAAGGTATTGCCAGCTATGCCAGAAGAAGTTGGGCAGTGGATGTGTAACATATGCCAGCATAGGTTGCTGGATTTTTGTAAAGAATTATATGTCATTTGTATATCAAACTGATTTGTATAAGTGCTTGTGTTGAAAATGTATTTGTAAAGTTGCTTGTGTTAAAAAAATTTACCAACAATGGGTCCTGCTGGGCAGAAAAGAAATACACCTGTATGTCAGACTGTATTGTAACTGTTGAAATGAATATATTGTAACAGCCAATACTGGAAGAGAAGAGGTTAATATCAGTCCAGTTAACTTTGAAAAATAGTCTGAAATTAAAATACCTAGTTTAGGCCATAAAGTCTGTATCTTACAGTTCTGACTGCAGCCGGAGATGAAATGTCTGTGGAAACCAGGACTAGGAATGCTACTGTATTGTCCTTAGGGGTGAACTAATTGCTACCATGGAAGAGTTGAAGTTTTTGAAATGGTTTTATAGTTTCCAGATGCTATAACACATCTTAGCAAAGTTCTGTGTATGTATTATGACATATATGTGCTAGATTCTGGTTCAGTTGCAGTAAAAGGGGTAGTGTAGAAACCAGAAGTCAGACGACCAGATGTGTGTGATGTCATTCTGTAAGATAGCACTAAAATCATGTTTTAATACTAGATGAGACATAAGTCTCAAGGCAGTATGACAAAGAAGGACCACTCACCTACATCATCTTGCCTTAGTCTAGTAAGTGAACTAGGGGACAGTAATTGTTTAGATCAGTCAGGAACATATAGTGAGATTAGTTAAGTATTGTTTTGCTTTATCTGCTTGAACCTTTCATCTGTGTTATTTTTAATATTCCCCATATCTGAAACTCTGGTGTTTATTGTAAATAGATATTCAGTATTTTCATGTTCTTTTTGTTATTTATTATAAAATGTATTTAAATTTTTCATTCTGCCTGGTCGTTTAGGGAATATTTTAATCTTTGACAGTACTTGCATTTATTTGGTGACACTGGCCAATTCTGAAAGCCTTGTTGCATTGGTCAAACACTACCATTTGTATTAGTGTTAACTTTACTCAGTATAATCAGGTACCCTTGTAAGAGCTTAGTGTAGCTTGCTTTGGAGTGTTCTGCTGGGAATATCTACCTTCTTGTCTGATCAGAGGGTCATATAACTAAATTTGTGTGTGTGTGTGTGTGTGTGTGTGTGTGTGTGTGTGTGTGTGTGTGTGTGTGTGTGTGTGTGCGTGTGTGTGTGTGCGTGCATGCGTGTGTGTGTGTGTGTGTGTGTGGTTAAAATCAAATCTCAAAGAGTATGTGCATCAGCTACTTGAAGCAGGGACACAGAGCACTGGTTTCAAGAGAGGGTATAGATGACTTGGCTTGGAACACTTAGCGGAGGATGCGGCTCTACAGCTGTGGTCACTGTGGAGTCCTACTTGGGGCCTAGTGAGAGAGAGGGAAACCCATTCAGGACAGGAGTGTGTTTCCTGTGTGCTCTTAAGGGAAACTTTGCTTGGTGCAGAGAGCTGAATCTGGAAATACTGTGTATATCTATTTTCATTCCAAGTGAATGTCCCTCAACTGTGCCCATGGTGAAAATTGAGACTCCTTGATAACTAGCCCAGAAAAGGGACATGACAATGTGGATAGACAGAAGACCTCTGTTCTGCTAGCTCTTTCTTAGTGACTGCCGCCACCACCATAGTATCAACCAGGACTCCTTTGCTCCAGTGAGGTCTCTCTGCAGGAGGGGCCAAAAACTTGTCAGGGTGCTTGGGGATAGGCTCGATAGTATGTGGCTCTTTCTATGACTGTCAGGAAACCAGATCAATAAGTTCATCTGTCGGGGGATACCTAAGACATAGATGGGCCAGACGCTTCCAGGAATACCAGTTCTTCAGGAGAGGGGGTTTTGGATGACCAACCACCCTTCTGCTTCAGGAGCTCTAGAATATCTCCAAAGGATAAGTCATCTGGTGGTGATCTTGTGGATCCCTCTCCTTCATCAAAATCAGTGTCTTCTATGAGAGACTCCATGTGGGAGTCTGTGTGTCTCCTCTTACACGTCCTCTTCCGGGGTACCTTTTCACTGGAGGTTCTGGAGAGGTGTTAGAAGAGAGGGGAAGTTCCACTACTAGATCTGAATGGAGACTTCTTAGAACTGGCTGTCCCTGTGGAATAGGTCTGACCAAGTCAGAGCCTGGACCAATGAAAATAAGGGGGTAGGATCAGGAAAAATGAGGAGACGGCTCTCTCTGGAGAGTAAAAGCCCCGTCCGCCATCTCAAAGGCCAAGGGCCCAGAAGAAACCCCTGCCCACCCCCTTGGAGCCAAAGTTCCCAAAGAATGCAGCTCTGGGCCACCTCTGAATCCAAGCTTCAAGGAGAGAATCGAATCAAAACTGTCCAGGGATGAACCTCTGAGGGGAAGAGATGGATCCAATAAAACTGGAAATGAACCTACTCCTCAGATCCGACACTGGTACTTCAGCTCTGAGACCCATTCTGGACTAAGGGTACCAGGGCAGAACCAGTCAGAGAAACAGTCTGAGTAAGGAAGAAACTTTCCTCTGCTCCAGTGTCAAGTCTGTTGGGGACACCAGATCCTTACACTCTAAAACCACTGGAAGGAATGAAGAAAGAGAAATAATAGTCTGAGATGTAACAAGCATGCTCACAGATCTAGCAGCGGACGGAGCTTGTAAGACCCCATCTGGATCTGAGCTCTGAGAAACTTTTGCATCATCCTATCCATGTCTACTTCTGACAAGCTTTCTTCAAGCATTTGAAGAAAGAGGTGGAATGGGACCTGGAATGCTTCTTTGGTGTCTGGAGTAGCAGTGATAGCAGGGTATCAAAATTGGCTTCATAATATATTTGAGGTACTCCGAAAAGAAATACTTGACTTCAGATCACAGGTCTTAGGATACAAGGGGGAGCTGTTGAAATGATAGTGGGAATTGTAGGAATTGAAGTCTTAGTATCCAAAAGCTTTGGATCTGAAAGTTGAAAAGTCTTCGGATTCAGAGGGTTCAGATTCGAGATTCTTCTAGAGTTTTTCAGCGGCTCCGACAAAGACCTGGGGGACTTTGAGGGAGAATGCTTTTGGTGCTCCAAAAAAGCAGATTTACTAAGTTTGGAGGGGGTGTGACCCCTGAGTGGAAGAAGAGGGAAGGAGACCCCTTAAAATAAGTTTATTTCATCCGTCGGCCAGGGCTCTCGAATTAAACGTGGTGCATATACTGCACAACATGTCCAAGTGCCTAGATCCGAGGCAACAAACACACTCCTTGTGGGCAGTTGAATTTGGGATCTTATGCCCACAAGAAGAGCATTTTTTTAAACCTTTGTGTTTGTCTCACATATTGTAGATAGAGAGGAAAATGAGAAGAGACCAACAAGTCAAACAAGATTTTTTTTTGAAAAGCAAAGAAAAGAAACAACCAACTATGGTAGAAAAGACTACTCAAAAAAGGAGGATAATAGAGAGAATCCTACCAGCAATGGTAGAGACAGAGAGTACTATAAAACAGTACAGAAAAAAGGTAACAGAGACAAACAACCTTAATGACAACCAAAAACTAGAACGAGGAAGAAAAAAAAGATAATCAAAAAATCTCTTAATAGAGAATAAAGAAACTCACAATGCCAATAAATGCACACAGGAGTGGAACCTACATCTGTTTGTGAAGGCAGCAAACAAGATCTGAGGCAATGGGATGGTGTGGGGCATTATGGGTAAAGGGAGGGGCTTGAGGGTTGCATCCAAAGTTTAAATTATGTTGCCGAGTTAGATTTGACCGAATCCATAACCCATAAGTGAGGAAGAATGAAAACAACATCAGATTAACCCATTACACCACACAAACTCAGTTTAACTGTAGCACAGTATTGCTGACACCCAATGTATCTATCTCATTGCATCCTATTAGGTTGGCACAGTGTCAAGTGCCTTTGCAACCCAGCATTATAAAAGAAAAATGTCGGAAAGCAAAAGAAAGATGAAGATGCAAAAGAAGCATTCAGAGGCACAGCTAATCCGTTTTATGCAATCTGTAACACTAGCCACCAACAAAACACACTGCTACAAGAAGCAGGAATGAGACTGCTTACCTGCTGGGGCCACACCACCTGCCCATCTACCACAGTATTATCTTGTATCCAGGCATAACAATATACAGCTCCTTATTCTGTAAGTCAGGAGCAGGGCTGGTGTGATGCAGCAGAATGCATATTTCTATTTGTTGTACTACATTTTGCTATATAGTACTAGTCAGTGTAAGACATTTGTGCTGAATTTTTACTATGCAGCACTAATGTTGATGTCATTTCTATGAAATGTATTTTCAGACCGCCAATAATATTTCATAGTGTAGTGTGGCATAAGGAATTTCATGTTAATTTGCTTTACGTAAATGTTTTTTCATAAATCCCATCTACAGTCCTTATATGGGACTTTTTTATAGAATATTCACAATTTTGAGTAAGGGTAAGGGTAGGTGTCATCCTGAGGCTGCTGATTTTCAAGTGCCGTACATGTCATATATTCTGTTGCTTCAAAACTTCTGTTATCAAATATACAGAAATTCTGCATGTTTTCATGAATCCCATCTGCAGTCTTCATACAGGACTAAACCAATGTTTTTGTTTTATGTTTTTTTTTACAAAATATTCACAATTTAAAAAAAAGGTAGCTGTCATCCTGATGCTGCTAATTTTCTGGTACCACACAAAAATTCCGCATGGTTACACTGTACTGAATTAAATTTCTCCTACTCCGATGAATGTGTGAAAAAAAAAAACGTTAATAGATGTCGGTTTGGATACCATCCCCTGGTTCCTCATCTGTTTTAGCAATCACTTCGCTGTCAGCATTAACTCCTCCACCTCTGACACTTCCCCTTAAAATTAAGGTGTCCAACAAGGATCCACTCCTGTCCCCCCTTTATTCTCTTTCTACATTAGCAAATTTCCTCTTGATCTTCCTTACCTTCCTCTCCTATTATATGCACATAATAGGGTCCTTTACCACAGCGTGACCTTCAATCACACTTTCACTCCCTTATCCACTGGACTGAGACTAAAAGCCTCATATTTAACTCTTCAGAAACAAATCCTATGCTATTTGGCACCAAATGAAAATTCCTTAGAATTCATAACTCCCTTATAATTCATGATCACAGCAACATTCTGCTAGAATGTGTTCCCTTTTTCGAATATTTTGGACTATGTTTAGACCTCCCCTCACTCAGTTTCAATATATATCTTGACAGCACATATAAAACGATTAATTTTCTCCTGTTTTGGGCCAAAAAAAATCTCATTTCCCCTTTTCTCTCCTGCTTCTCCAGATCAGCCATATATACAGGTATTCTACTCCCTCAGCTTGAATATAGCTACTCACTTGTCATTACTACCTCTAAAAAACAATACAATCATACAATCTATCTCAACAAAATTTGCTGCTTTATCACCCACTCTCCTAGATATGAGCACTACAGTTTAATGTTGAAAAAAGCCAAACGGCTTCCTGCTAAACAAAGAGACCTGTTTCTTGGCTCGTGGTTGTTCAGACTTCAACTTGAACAGTCTCTCTCTCTCCCCCTCCTCTAACTTAAAAACTAATAAGACAACCCCCCCTACAACTTCAAAAAACAAAATCATTCAGATCCTCTTTCACATCTCCTTCAATCCAAACAACATATTTCTGACCTCTCGTTCTCAATACTAGGCCCCAACCTCTGAGAATCTCTTCTTCCAATCTTAGAAACACCTCTTCTTACCCCAAATTCTATGCATTGTTAAAATACCATGTTAAAATTAAAGTCAAGTGTACATGCATCCAAAGCAGTCATATAACCTAAGTACACCACTTCATACCTCTCAGCTGCCAGATTTTTGACTCATATTTTTGGGCTATTTCTCATAAAATATGTGGTTTTCTGGCAAATCACTGTGACGATCTGAGGACTGAAGCCACTAAATAATGAAATTCATTTGAGTTTCAGGATTCATATCCTTCAGAATATGTATGTTAACAAAAACTCCGTTACTATAGCAACATTTTAAGTTTATAAGAGCAATATTTAAAATCTGCCCGTATTTTTGGGCCTTTGCCCCCCCCCCCCCCATTTTGTCAGAATTTGTTCAGGTTTCTTGCACTAAGAGGTTGAAAGGAATGCACCACTTAATTTTTTCCTGTCAACCTCTCTCCTCTATACCCTTTGAAGTTCAATATAAACCAGAAGATCAGCTTTCTTGTTATAATCCATATAGATAATGTACATTTTGTGTTTACTTACTGTATTATGTAATTGTACCATTGCTGGCTTGTTAACCATTGTAACTAATTTTCTTTATAGATCCCAGACTGAGACAGCAGTTGATTAATGCCCTACCTCGGTTACAAATTCAAATAAATAATTAAATCAATAAAAAAACAAGTTATGTACTCACCATAATGTTCCATGTGTTTTCTCCATCTTCGCCTTCATTCTTACCAGGTTGGGTTTGGATCCAATCCTATGATCCGACGCGGCCTTTATATGCAAGCTCAATTTCTTCCACTAGCTCATGGATAAACCCTATCTCAGCATGCACTAGATAAACCCCCCAGATCTCATTTGTCACTAAACAAGATCGGGTGCTCATTCTACTGGCTCTAGCCAATTTCCTTTATCACTATCCCTTTTTCAGGATGTCTTCTAAAGATTCAAAACCATCAGGGTTCAAAAAATGTGGACAGAAAATGTCCTTAACTGATAGACAGACAACTTGTGTCTATTGCATAGGAACTGTCCATCTCCAGGAGTCTTGCTCCATTTGTCATTCTTTTAATCCCAGGGCTCTCCTGGAGAGGAAAAATAAATTGATGCTGAGAGGACCCTTGAAAACCCCCTTCTCAGAAGCAATACAAGAAGGTCCGGGTTTATCAAAGACTGACCAATCTTCAACTTCAAAATTAGGCAAGTCTGAGAAGAGATCTTCCTCTTCTAGTGCTCTATCTGAGCCTTCAAAAAAGTTGCCAAAATTTCAACACTGGATCCTAAGTCTGTAGCATCCAGCTCTGACACCACTGGTCTTGGTGCAGGTAGAGTTTCAGTTGCGGAGCCGGTCCCGTCTTGGAGCTGTTCTCCCCTACTCTAAGGTCACCAATACTTCAACATTCCAAGTCTCCAGCCCCCTCCACTCAGTCCTCCAGGACTTTATCTGACAACAATGTGGATCGAGTGATACAGAGGCTATTAAGGACACCGGCGCTGGCCAAGCTGTTATCGGATCCAACCCCAAGGGCTTTGGATTTGAGCGCATCCTCCCCTTCTGCCCCGATTCCTCCTCTGATCCAACCATGGATTTTGGAGTTGGAATGTCCTGAGCTGATATTAGTGGAACCATCAAACCTGAGACCTGTAACGGGATTGTTGGATCCAACCATTGCTCCGATGTCCTCAGCTCCATCAGAGCTCGAGGAGTCTAGGATCCAATGATCTCTAGTCGGGTCCGGGGAGGCAAGTCGGATCAGACAGTTGTTGAATCCAACCTTGCTTCTTGGGGCATCGGCTTGGGTGAGCTCGGCTTCTACCTCATCTTGGGCCCATCATCCTTGATTCCAGGGTTTCCCTCAACCTCTTTGGATCAAGGGATATCCTTGTATTAGGGACAGGGGGCTTTTGAGGTGATGAGGACAGTACTGTCTCTACAGACAGTTCCACTGTCATTGCTTGATGTTCTACCCCCAAAAGCACTGGTGTCTGCCTCTATATCCTTGCATCCACAGGGATGCGGAGATCCTAGGTCTCAGAATGCCCCACAGGGTATCCCACCGCTCTTCTGAAACCTCTCTAGAGTACCCCTCTGAAGAGGTCCCTCAGAAGAGATTATGCAAGAGGAAGCATTTAGACTCCCTGGAGGAGTCCATCACTTCTGATATGGACCTCGATGAAGCTGAAGGGACCCCACGGTCGCCTCCTGATGATGTCTCCTTCAGAGGCATCTTAGAAATCCTGAAACAGGGAGGTGGCTGGATGTCCACTAATCCTTCAGCAAAGGAGTCCATATACCTGAAGGCCTTCGGATCTCACCCTTCCTCCACTTGGGTGTCTCCACCTTTCGAAGAACTTATGGACCTAGTTTCTCAGAAGGTGTGGGAGTCTCCAGATTCAGTAGAACCTGTTCTTAGGAGGCCAAACAAGTTTATAACATCCCCACCAGACAAAACCTTTTTAACTAAGGGTGTCTCAGTAGATCCTGTGGTGGTGGCGGCAGTCACCAAGAAGGAACTCTCAGAGATATCTTCTTCTGTTCATCCACTGAGCAAGGGTTGCACAATGGACAGATATGGAAACCTCTTTTTTCTTCAGTGACTTTTGCCCTCAGATCGCTGAATTACCTTACCCATTTTACTAGATTACAGACAGACCTGCTGAAAGAGCTAGAAGATACTCTCCAAGGTTCAGTAGCTGAAGGGGTTTCAGATAAAGTTTCCTCTCAGCTCTCTACCTTAAACTCAGTTGTCAGCTCCTCCATGAGGCTTTCATATGCAGCGGATGGAGCAAATAGAGCCACGGGTTCAGGAATTTCCTTAAGGAGACATTCTTGAATGCGCTTGTGCGACTTCACGGAGCCCTTTAAATCTTCCTTTGTGAATGCCCTATTTGATGGGTCATCACTGTTCGGGGCCAAAGTCGAGGACACACTAACCAGGTGTGAGCAAGAAGGAAAGACTATGTCTGCCATAGGAGTCCATTTATCCCTACATACCAGGCCTTATCCCAAAGGTCAGAAATGAAGTGGAAAAATGTGGTTCAGAAAATCTCCGAGAGCTTTCCAGGACACATGTGGTGAATCTTCCCCCAGGGGCAGAGGCGGAAGTAGCAATGGAAGACACTGGCCACATGGCAAAGGGGGTCCATAGAATCAAGTCAACAGAGAATCTTTCTTTGGTAAGCCCTTTTAATGCTCCTGAAAGGAGGCCCGCCTGTCCATCTCTGGAGGCAGTCAGAACCGTTTATCTTTGTACCCAGAGGCCTGGCAACAAATAACCAAAGACAAATGGGTACAAAGCATCATATCCGGAGGTTACTCCATATACTTTTCATTCCCTGTCCCAAATTTAAAAAAGATCCCAGACATTCCACCCAGTCAAAGGGAACAGGCAATGTTAGAAATTCAAAAGTTGCTAGAAAAAAGAGTCATCCAAACAGTCCCCACAGACCAAATAGGATCTGGAACTTACTCAAGATTCTTTTTAGTTCTATCCACCACCCCAAAGGCCAGGGGCCCAGAATAAACCCCTGCCCACCCCCTTGGAGCCAAAGTTCCCAAAGAATGCAGCTCTGGGCCACCTCTGAATCCGAGCTTCAAGGAGAGAATTGAATCAAAACTGTCCAGGGATGAACCTCTGAGGGGAAGAGATGGATCCAATAAAACTGGAAATGAACCTACTCCTCAGATCCGACACTGGTACTTCATCTCTGAGACCCATTCTGGACTAAGGGTACCAGGGCAGAACCAGTCAGAGAAACAGTCTGAGTGAGGAAGAAACTTTCCTCTGCTCCAATGTCAAGTCTGTTGGGGACACCAGATCCTTACACTCTAAAACCACTAGAAGGAATGAAGAAAGAGAAATAATAGTCTGAGATGTAACAAGCATGCTCACAGATCTAGCAGCGGACGGAGCTTGTAAGACCCCATCTGGAGCTGAGCTCTGAGAAGGTTTTGCATAATCCTATCCATGTCTACTTCTGACAAACTTTCTTCAAGCATTTGAAGAAAGAGGTGGAATGGGACATGGAATGCTTCTTTGGTGTCTGGAGTAGCAGTGATAGCAGGGTAGGCAAAATTGGCTTCATAATATATTTGAAGTACTCCGAAAAGAAATACTTGACTTCAGATCACAAGTCTTAGGATACAAGGGGGAGCTGTTGAACTGATAGTGGGAATTGTAGGAATTGAAGTCTCAGTATCCAAAAGCTTTGGATCTGAAAGTTGAAAAGTCTTCGGATTCAGAGGATTCAGATCCGAGATTCTTCTAGAGTTTTTCAGCGGCTCTGACAAAGACCTGGGAGCCTTTGAGGGAGAAAACTTTTGGTGCTCCAAAGAAGCAGATTTAGTAAGTTTGGAGGGGGTGTGAGCCCCTGAGTGGAAGAAGAGGGAAGATGACCCCTTAAAATAAGTTTATTTCATCCGTCGGCCAGGGCTCTCGAATTAAACGTGGTGCATATACTGCACAACATGTTCAAGTGCCTAGCTCCGAGGCAACAAACACACTCCTTGTGGGCAGTTGAATTTGGGATCTTATGCCCACAAGAAGAGCATTTTTTTAAACCTTTGTGTTTTTCTCACATATTGTAGATACAGAGGAAAATGAGAAGAAACCAACAAGTCAAACAAGATTTTTTTTTTGAAAAGCAAAGAAAAGAAACAACCAACTATGGTAGAAAAGACTACTCAAAAAAGGAGGATAATAGAGAGAATTCTACCAGCAATGGTAGAGACAGAGAGTACTATAAAACAGTACAGAAAAAAAGGTAACAGAGACAAACAACCCTAATGACAATCAAAAACTAGAATGAGGAAGAAAAAAAAAGATAATCAAAAAATCTCTTAATAGAGAATAAAGAAACTCACAATACCAATAAATGCACACAGGAGTGGAACCTACATCTGTTTGTGAAGGCAGCAAACGAGATCTGAGGCAATGGGATGGTGTGGGGCATTATGGGTAAAGGGAGGGGCTTGAGGGTTGCATCCAAAGTTTGAATTATGTTGCCGAGTTAGATTCGACCGAATCCATAACCCATAAGTGAGGAAGAATGAAAACAACATCAGATTAACCCATTACACCACACAAACTCAGTTTAACTGTAGCACAGTATTGCTGACACCCAATGTATCTATCTCATTCCATTCTATTAGGTTGGCACAGTGTCAAGTGCCTTTGCAACCCAGCATTATAAAAGAAAAATGCCGGAAAGCAAAAGAAAGATGAAGATGCAAAAGAAGCATTCAGAGGCACAGCTAATCCGTTTTATGCAATCTGTAACACTAGCCACCAACAAAACACACTGCTACAAGAAGCAGGAATGAGACTGCTTACCTGCTGGGGCCACACCACCTGCCCATCTGCCACAGTATTATCTTGTATCCAGGCATAACGATATACAGCTCCTTATTATGTAAGTCAGGAGCAGGGCTGGTGTGATGCAGCAGAATGCATATTTCTATTTGTTGTACTACATTTTGCTATATAGTACTAGTCAGTGTAAGACATTTGTGCTGAATTTTTACTATGCAGCACTAATGTTGATGTCATTTCTATGAAATGTACTTTCAGACAGCCAATAATATTTCATAGTGTAGTGTGGCATAAGGAATTTCATGTTAATTTACTTTACATAAATGTTTTTTCATAAATCCCATCTACAGTCCTTATATGGGACTTTTTTATAGAATATTCACAATTTTGAGTAAGGGTAAGGGTAGGTGTCATCCTGAGGCTGCTGATTTTCAAGTGCCTTACATGTCATATATTCTGTTGCTTCAAAACTTCTGTTATCAAATATACAGAAATTCTGCATGTTTTCATGAATCCCATCTGCAGTCTTCATACAGGACTAAACCAATGTTTTTGCTTTATGTTTTTTTACAAAATATTCACAATTTAAAAAAAAGGTAGCTGTCATCCTGATGCTGCTAATTTTCTGGTACCGCACAAAAATTTTGCATGGTTACACTGTACTGAATTAAATTTCTCCTACTCCGATGAATGTGTGAAAAAAAAAACGTTAATAGATATCGGTTTGGATACCATCCCCTGGTTCCTCATCTGTTTTAGCAATCACTTCGCTGTCAGCATTAACTCCTCCACCTCTGACACTTCCCCTTAAAATTAAGGTGTCCAACAAGGATCCATTCCTGCCCCCCCCATTCTCTTTCTACATTAGCAAATTTCCTCTTGATCTTCCTTACCTTCCTCTCCTATTATATGCACATAATAGTGTCCTTTACCACAGCGTGACCTTCAATCACACTTTCACTCCCTTATCCACTGGACTGAGACTAAAAGCCTCATATTTAACTCTTCAGAAACAAATCCTATGCTATTTGGCACCAAATGAAAATTCCTTAGAATTCATAACTCCCTTATAATTCATGATCACAGCAACATTCTGCTAGAATGTGTTCCCTTTTTCGAATATTTTGGACTATGTTTAGACCTCCCCTCACTCAGTTTCAATATATATCTTGACAGCACATATAAAACGATTAATCTTCTCCTGTTTTGGGCCAAAAAAAATCTCATTTTCCCTTTTCTCTCCTGCTTCTCCAGATCAGCCATATATACAGGTATTCTACTACCTCAGCTTGAATATAGCTACTCACTTGTCATTATTACCTCTAAAAAACAATACAATCATACAATCTATCTCAACAAAATTTGCTGCTTTATCACCCACTCTCCTAGATATGAGCACTACAGTTTAACGTTGAAAAAAGCCAAACGGCTTCCTGCTAAACAAAGAGACCTGTTTCTTGGCTCGTGGTTGTTCAGACTTCAACTTGAACAGTCTCTCTCTCCCTCCTCTAACTTAAAAACTAATAAGACAACCCCCCCTATAACTTCAAAAAACAAAATCATTCAGATCCTCTTTCACATATCCTTCAATCCAAACAACATATTTCTGACCTCTCGTTCTCAATACTAGGCCCCAACCTCTGAGAATCTCTCCTTCCAATCTTAGAAACACCTCTTCTTACCCCAAATTCTATGCATTGTTAAAATACCATGTTAAAATCCAAGCCAAGTGTACATGCATCCAAAGCAATCATATAACCTAACTACACTACCTCTCAGCTGTCCAGATTTTTGCCTCATATTTTTGGGTTATTTTTCATAAAATATGTCGTTTTCTGGCAAATCACTGTGACGATCTGAGGACTGAAGCCACTAAATAATGAAATACATTTCAGTTTCAGGATTCATAGCCTTCAGAATATGTATGTTAACACAAACTCTGTTACTCTAGCAACATTTTAAGTTTATAAGAGCAATATTTAAAATCTGCCCATATTTTTGGGCCTTTCCCCCACATTTTGTCAGACTTTGTTCAGGTTTTTTGCACTAAAGATGTTGAAGGGAATGCACCACTTAATTTTTCCTGTCAACCTGTCTCCTCTATACCCTTTGAAGTTCAATATAAACCAGAAGATCAGCTTTCTTGTTATAATCCATATAGATAATGTACATTTTGTGTTTACTTACTGTATTATGTAATTGTACCATTGCTGGCTTGTTAACCATTGTAACTAATTTTCTTTATAGATCCCAGACTGAGACAGCAGTTGATTAATGCCCTACCTCAGTTACCAAATTCAAATAAATAATTAAATCAATAAAAAAATAAGTTATGTACTCACCATAATGTTCCATGTGTTTTCTCCATCTTCGCCTTCATTCTTACCAGGTTGGGTTCGGATCCAATCCTCTGATCCGACGCAGCCTTTATATGCAAGTTCAATTTCTTCCACTAGCTCATGGCTAAACCCTATCTCAGCATGCACTAGATAAACCCCCCCCCCCGATCTCATTTGTCACTAAACAAGATTGGGTGCTCATTCTACTGGCTCTAGCCAATTTCCTTTGTTACTATCCCTTTTTCAGGATGTCTTCTAAAGATTCAAAACCATCGGGGTTCAAAAAAATGTGAAAGATGTGGACAGAAAATGTCCTTAACTGATAGACAGACAACTGTGTCTATTGCCTAGGAGCTGTCCATCTCCAGGAGTCTTGCTCCATTTGTCATTCTTTTAATCCCAGGGCTCTCCTCGAGAGGAAAAACAAATTGATGCTGAGAGGATCCTTGAAAACCCCCTTCTCAGAAGCAATACAAGAAGGTCTGGGTTTATCAAAAACTGACCAATCTCCAACTTCAAAATTAGACAAGTCTGGGAAGAGATCTTCCTCTTCTAGTGCTCTATCTGAGCCTTCAAAAAAGTTGCCAAAATTTCGACACTGGATCCTAAGTCTGTAGCATCTGAAAAAATATACAGCTCTGACACCACTGGTCTTGGTGCAGGTAGAGTTTGAGTTGTGGAGCCGGTCCCCTGTCTTGGAGCTGTTCTCCCCTACTCTAAGATCACCAATACTTCAACATTCCAAGACTCCAGCCCCCTCCACTCAGTCCTCCAGGACCCTATCTGACAACAATGTGGATTGAGTGGTACAGAGGCTATTAAGGACACTGGTGCTGGCCAAGCTGTTATCGGATCCAACCCCAAGGGCTTTGGATTTGAGCTCATCCTCCCCTTCTGCCCCGATTCCTCCTCTGATCCAACCACGGACTTTGGAGTTGGAATGTCCTGAGCTGATATTAGTGGAAACCATCAAACCTGAGACCAATAATGGGATCGTTGGATCCAACCATTGCTCCGATGTCCTCAGCTCCATCAGAGCTCGAGGAGTCTAGGATCCAATGCTCTCTAGTTGGGTCCGGGGAAGCAAGTCGGATCGGACAGTTGTTGAATCTGACCTTGCTTCTTGGGGCATCGGCTTGGGTGAACTCAGCTTCTACCTCAGTCTCGGGCCCATCGTCCTTGATTCCAGGGTTTCCCTCGACTTCTTTGGATCCAGGGATATCCTTGGATCAGGGACGGGGGTGCTTTTGAGGTGATGAGGACAGTACTGTCTCCAGAGACAGTTCTGCTGTCATTGCCAGACATTCTACCCTCAAACGCACTGGTGTCTGCCTCTGTATCTTTGCATCCACAGGGATGCGGAGATCCTAGGTCTCAGAATGTTCCACAGAGTATCACCCCACTCTTCTGTAACCTCTCCAGAGTACCCCTCTGAAGAGGTCCCTCGGAAGAGATTATGCAAGAGGAAGCATTTAGACTCCCTGGAGGAGTCCATCACTTCTGATATCAACCTCGATGAAGCTGAAGGGTCCCCACGGTCATCTCCTGATGATGTCTCCTTCAGAGGCATCTTAGAAATCCTGAAACAGAGAGGTGGTTGGATGTTCACTAATCCTTCATCACAGGAGTCCGTATACATGAAGGCCTTCGGATCTCACCCTTCCTCCACTTGTGTGTCTCCACCTTTTGACGAACTTATGGACCTAGTTTCTCAGAAGGTGTAGGAGTTTCCAGATTCAGTAGAACCTGTTTCTAAGAGGCCAAACAAGTTTATAACATCCCCACCAGACAAAACCTTTTTAACTAAGGGTGTCTCAGTAGATGCTGTGGTGGTGGCAGCAGCCACCAAGAAGGGACTCTCAGTGACATCTTCTTCTGTTCATCCACTGAGCAAGGAGTCTCGCACAATGGACAGATATGGAAACCACATTTTTTCTTCAGCAACTTTTGCCCTCAGATCGCTGAATTACCTTACCCATTTTACTAGATTACAGATAGACCTTCTGAAACAGCTAGAATATACTCTCCAAGGTTCAGTAGCTGAAGGGGTTTCAGATAAAGTTTCCTCTCAGCTTTCTACCTTAAACTCAGCTGTCAACTCCTCCATGAGGCTTTCTTATGCAGCGGATGGAGCAAATAGAGCCATGGGTTCAGGAATTTCCTTAAGGAGACATTCTTGAATGTGCTTGTGTAACTTCACGGAGCCCTTTAAATCTTCCTTTGTGAATGCCCCATTTGATGGGTCATCACTGTTCGGGGCCAAATCGAGGACACACTAACCAGGTGTGAGCAAGAAGGAAAGACTATGTCTGCCATAGGAGTCCATTTATCCCTACCTACCAGGCCTTATCCCAAAGGTCAGAAATGAAGTGGAAAAATGTGGTTCAGAAAATCTCTGAGAGCTTTCCAGGACACATGTGGTGAATCTTCCCCCAGGGGCAGAGGCGGAAGTAGCAATGGAAGGCACTGGCCACATGGCAAAGGGGGTCCACAGAATCAAGGCAACAGAGAATCTTTCTTTGGTAAGCCCTTTCAAAGCTCCTGAAAGGAGGCCCGCCTGTCCATCTCTGGAGGCAGTCAGAACCGCTTATCTTTGTACCCAGAGGCCTGGCAACAAATAACCAAAGACAAATGGGTACAAAGCATCATATCCGGAGGTTACTCCATATACTTTTCATTCCCTGTCCCAAATGTAAAAAAGATCCCAGACATTCCACCCAGTCAAAGGGAACAGGCAATGTTAGAAATTCAAAAGTTGCTAGAAAAAAAGAGTCATCCAAACAGTCCCCACAGACCAAATAGGATCTGGAACTTACTCAAGATTCTTTTTAGTTCCAAAGAAAACAGGGGACTGGAGACCAATTCTGGATCTCAGCAATCTAAACAAATCAGTAAGAAAGTCCAAGTTCCGGATGGTAACACTGCAGTCAATACTCCCTTTTCTGGGAAAAGATGATTGGATGTACTCAATAGACATTCAGAATGCATACCACCACATAAAATGGACAGGTGATCCAGGAGACAACAGTGCATTTGACTAGGAGCCAGTCACTACCAGTTTTGAGCTCTATCCTTTGGCCTCACTACAGCCCCCAGAGTTTTCACCAAATGTATGGCAGTAGTCATGGCTCACTTGAGATGCCTAGGATTCCAGGTGTCTCCATATATAGATGACTGTTCCTAGCCGCTGCCACCAAGCATCTATTAATAAAAGCAAGAGACAACACCTTGCAGCTCTGCTCTCACCTAGGAATTATAATAAACTACGAGAAATCTGTCTTGCTGCCTTCTCAGCATATCATATTTATAGGAGCCGAATTGGATTCAACAAACATGATGGCCAGACTTCCTCCAGAAAGAGTTCAAGTTCTACAATGTCAGGTTTTAAATCTTCTTACAAAGAAAAAAGCTCAAGCAAGGATAGTCCTAAAAGTCTTGGGGATCATGGCAGCAGGAATACCCCTGATCCCCTTAGCACGTCTACACATGAGAATTTTCCAGTGGCTACTGTCCACTCAGTGGTCAATGCAGGAATTGCTGATGTCCCACAAAATAACGATAACAGAAACTTGCAAAAAAGACTTTCATTGGTGGTTTTTCTCCACTCATGTGATGCTAGGATGACCATTTGTACTTCCCCAATCATTGTACACAGTGACCACGGAAGCCTCTCAGATGTGTGTGTGTGTGTGTGTGGGAGGGGGGGGGGGGCATTATCTGGGAAAGACAGTTGAAGGCACCTGGCAGGATCATGAGGCCCATTTGCACATCAGTGTCCTAGAGATAAGAGCAATGCTTCTAGCACTGCAAGCATTCCAGGACATTCTTCTGCTGGGAACTATAGCAATACAGACAGACAACGTCAGTTGTATGGTACATAAACAAACAAGGAGGAACCAGATCTTACCCCCTTTGTTGAGAGGCCTAACATGTCAGTTGTATGGTACATAAACAAGGAGGAACCAGATCTTACCCCTTTGTCGAGAGGCCCTGAGAGTATGGCAGTGGGCGACCTCCACCCAATGCTTTCTGATAGCAATGCACATCCTGCGGAAATCCAGCGTGATAGCAGACAGACTCAGCAGAGCAATTCTGATGCCTCATGACTGGTCTCTAAAACAGGATGTAGCGGAAAATATTTTCCACAAATGGGGCCAGCATTGCTGCGACCTTTTTGTGACATCTATGAATGCCAAATGCAGCAGCTATTTTGCCCTTATCTCCCCCCTGGGGGAGTCACCAAGGGATGCACTTGTTCATGATTGGACCTTGGGTCTCCTCTGTGCTTTTCCTCCCTTTCCATTAATACCCATAGTTCTTCAGTGAGCCAATTCATTGGGAAGGGACTTGATACTCATCACCCCATACTGGCCTTGTCAAATCTGGTTCTTCTTCCTGTGACCTCATCTTTGGGAGGAGCCTTGGATTCTGGACCCAGTTCCAGACCTGTTGACTCATGCATCAGGAACGCTCCATCCTTCCCTTCAGACCATCAACTTGACAGCTTGGCTGCTCCAATTCCAACCATAGCCTGGTTTCCTAACCTCTCTTCATCAGTTAAACACATCCTAATTTCTTCTCATAAGGCTTCAAGCAAGAAAAATATATAGAAGCAAATGGAAAAGATTCTCATTATGGGCTCCTTGTAACCACATTGATCCCTTTACTGCCCCAGTCAATTCCATTCTAGAATTCTTAGCAAAATTATCCAACGAGGGTGCAGCTGCGACTACCATTAGAGTTCAACTAGCAGTGATATCTAGTTTTCATATAGGTGAGTCTGGCCTCAACGTTATGTCTCATAGGCTATGCAAGGGATTTTTTAAAGGTACTTTATTACTACAACCACCTATCAGAGACCCCCCTAGCACCATGGGACTTAAATTTTATCCCATCTCGTTTAATTTTTTTCCCCTTTTGAGCTAGCATCATCTTGCGAACCGAAGTTTTTAACATAGAAAACTATTCTCTTGATAGCAATTGCCTCTGCTAGGAGGGTGTTAGAGCTGCAAGCCTTGTCAATAAAGCCCCCCTACTTGCTTTTCCACAGAGACAGGGTATCCTTATGAACAAACCCTTTCTTTTTGCCAAAAGTATGTTCAGAGTCTAATGTGAACCAATCTATACAGCCACCAGTCTTTTACCCAAATTATGGGACTAAGGCAGACTACATGTTATATCAATTGGATGTGCATAGACAATTACATTTCTATTTACACAGGACAAAGAACTTCAGAAAATCTGACCAGCTTTTTATATCTTTTTCAGCTTCAAAGAAAGGTACTTCAGTCTCTAAGGTGACACTTTCAAAATGGCTTTCAGATTGCATAACCTTCATCTATAAGTCCCAGAACAGAGATCTTCCCCATAGAGTTAAAGCCCACTCTACAAGAACCATTGCAACCTCTTCACTTTTCTGGCTAAATTACCAATTGATACCATTTGTGCTGCTGCAACGTGGGAAAGACCACAAACATTTATCACTCATTACAAAGTCGAATTGGCCTCCAGGAACAGGGCCTCTTTTGGTTCCATGATTCTGAAGAATATTCTCCCTTGGGCCACCCAAGAAAGATGGTGCTAGGGATGCTGTCCCAACCTGGTAAGAATAAAGGCGAGATAGGACAACAACACATAAAGAAGTTATGTACTCACCATAATGTTCCATGTGTGTTGCCCATCTTTGCCTTTGTTCTTACATACCACTCTCCTTTCCCCCAGCCATTTTTACTCCTGGAAGACTGAGTTGGTACAATTGGATATCAATATTCCCTGGCCTTCTTTATTGCACTCTGAATTATTAAACTGTATTTATTTTTCTTACTGTTATTATAACTGCAAACAAGATCTAGGAAGTTTACCTAGTGCATGCTGGGATAGGGTTTAGCCACAAACTAGTGGAAGACCTCGAGCTTGCATAAAAAGGTATAGGACAACAACACATCATATAGTATCCTCCTTGTGTTTCATCCTTTAGTGATGAAGTCTCGTCAGACATATAACATTTTGACACATCAGTATGGAATAACTGCAGTACACAGTTCTGATGCATAAAGTACTGCACATAAAGCAGCTTTCTCAGATGCCACAGTGCATTATGGGATGTATCACCAGACTTCTTTGGATAACTCTGCGAGTGGTAACATTTGAATTACACTCATGTATGAATTTTGTAGTACAGGTTTATCCAAAAATGTGTTTACAGCTGTGTCTTGTGATGTTTCAGAACAGTGTTTTTGTAAATTCAGCAAAAGTAGTTTGAGAAAGTCTTATTTCTGATCTTTACAACATGCTGAAAGGTGTGGGTTTATGGCCTGCTTGACTATCACTTGTCTGATTTTATCAAAATTAGACTTTAATAATTTCTGGCATATCTGTATTTGTAGATTTGGTACTGAAATCCTACTACAGTCAAAATAAAACTAAAAATGAAATACTGCAGCTGTATGGAACATAGAAGGTGCGACTTTCAGAGAAATATAGGCACAGTCTGCACAGACCCTCATTTTAAGACATAAGCTCACCAAATTCTGTTATCTAGCTATGCATAGTAAAGAAACAGATGAAGGCTCTGTTTTTTTACCCATGTAATCAAATCCAAGGATGATTTATGAAGCTAGACCACAGCATATGCACTGATGTTGTTACATGGACCAACCAAGTCACTGCGTGCAGCAACACTAATTTTAAAACGTATAGGTTGAGCATTTCTTGACAGTACTCAGCCTTGGGCTCTAGACCAAGTAGGTTGTGACTGGTACACCTTCCACTCCCCCTTAACTGACTGTTCTCAACAGAGAGAAGCAAAGGGAACACTCCCCCATCCTCTCAGACTACTAAGCTGCTCCTTCCACAATGGACAACAAGCCCAGAAACTAATGCAAGGAAATTTTATTTCCGCATCTTGTATCCAAGAGTTCATCCCATCAGCCACTTACCAAACTTTGTGACCAGAGGTTAGGAGGGGACACAGACTGTCAAAGTAAATTGTGTTTTATTATATTAATCTTTTCATGCTTCACCACCAAAGTCCAGTGCAACCAATGCACCCACCTGCTGGTTAACCTTCTGATTCCCTCCATCTCTCTTGTAAAGACTAAAGATAGTTAAATTCACCACTTGGGGTAGTCCCCCCGCCTACTCAATATAATTTACTTCTTCCTGTTCTAATTTAGGAAAAGAACACTCAGAACACCCATTCATCTACCTATGTAACTGGATAAGCTACTAGAAACTTCAACAAGGCATATTTATTCCTCCCACAGGGAGGGAACCAAAGAGAGAGTGTCTCCTAGAACTGCTAGCTAAAGTGATTTTAGCTACCTTTTTACTGTTTCTCTCTGAAATGGGGATCACCACCCAGACTGCCAATGTAGAAGAAATAACTGACATTCCACACAATACTGAAAAGCATATCAACCATCACATTCCAAAAATAACAAGCACTTTTAGCATTTCCAGCCAGATGCCACCTACTTCTGTAACCTTGCCACTATGCAGCATACACAGAAATCAACATCTTCTCAAAAGATGTTTCTGGCACTATCTCCTCAAAGGAGGGCACCTGTAAAAGTGTGCCTTCCACCTTAGATCACTGACCTCAGATGAGATCAGCATTTCTTCACCTCTGCTGGTAAAATTCTCCCTTCCAACTACCCCATGTCACCACAAGGTTTGTCAGAATCCCTGTAAGGCCATCTAAAATCATTCTATATGTTCTTACCAAACTTCTTCACACATAAACCTACACTTTGGCTATTTTTGCAGCTATTACACATCACTGGCCTATCAATTCTCATTAGTCAGGTCTGGAAACTCTCCTGCTAACATTGCACAGAAAGCCTCATTCATTAATCAGACGGTTTTCCTCAAAGCTGCTGCATAATAGTGCTTCCTAGGGCTACTGCTATAATAAAAAACAACATTTGGCCACTGTTCCTTTGTAGTCTCAACTACTAAGTCCTGAACACAATCCACTCAAACTTTATTTCCTAATCTTCACTTGTATATGGATGAAGCTATACTGGAGGTGAGAACTGAATTTTTTCCATAAAGAAGCAGCTGCCAGATATTCCCAGAACACCGAAACTACATGTTAGTTCACTTTTTTCAGGTGTTTCTAAATGTTCCACTGGTCATCTGAAGCAACTCATCACCAAATTGTGGTCAGTTGACAGCACTACCTCTCTCTTTCACTATAGCATGACAGAAATAAATAAATCAAAAATCCGCACCATATGGAAATTCAAATGTGTATTTTATCACCCATAGCACTTTGGCACAACAAATGCATTTTTGAGGAAACAGTCCTCCCTTTATCAAAGTGCCAAGAACATATATTCGCATACCTCATCACACAACTCCAAGGGCATATTTTCTCACACCTTATCACACAACTCCAAAAATCATTTAATGACCTTTGCCCTAAAGTGCTCTCTTACTAAGTAAACTTATAAGCACATAATAACAAACATTATAATGTCCATATTGGACAGTCAATGACTTGCAAAAAGTCCCCAAAAATTCTCTATTTAGGTTTAGATTAGGTAAGCTGTTCCTCCCAAATGTGCTCTTCCAGATACTTTCATTCACTTATGTGAGTGATGACATCTCCCAGTAAAACTGATGAGTCATTGGGTGTTACCCTAATGCACACTGATTCCACTGTCCCTAACAAGTCTAAATACTCATAATAGCATCTGCATAGAAAACAGATGGGTCCAAATGGAGAGATGATAAGTCAGCAAGCAAAGGACAGCAGTATTGCTGGAAATGAATTCATACTCAAGTCTTGGTGAGTACCTTCATGAGGTGGACCCTGTTTTTCACAAAATCTCACCAAGACAACACTGATATATAGACTGTATTTTACAAAGCATATATCACAGACAGAAGTCGGTTAAAAAGTAAAAAAAAAAGATAGCTGGGTACACAAGACCCAGGATTAAAAAAGTGCCCAATCCTGGCAGGTGCACTGGTGCCAGAACTGGAAAAAAATGACAGTGTAGATTCCTCAAGACACAGAAACATTCCTACAATGGTGCTAGGCCAGGCCCTTGGGAGGATAGCCCCCTGTTGTAGAAATAAGTAGTAGGCCACAAAAATCACAAAAACTGATAAAAAAGAGTCAAAAAGAGATCAGAGTGGACTATTGAGGATAAGAAAGAAATTATATATTGTCACTATTATGCAAGAAGTCCAGAATTTCTAGACAGAAAATATACAAAAGATTAAGGGAGAAATTGGAGGAAAGAAAAATACTTGCACAAAAAAAGGTCAGAAGCTTCAAATAAAAATGTGTGTTCATTAATACAACAGATTTATGAAAAGCATTATATAGACAGAGCAACAAGAAGCAACTGAAGTGTGAAAATATAAAGAACCAAATCCTGAGATTTTTGAAAAGTACAAAAATAAATATGGACATGGGAAAGAGATCTGATATGGTGCAAGATTTATGCAAAGGAGAAAGCCAAATTAATCAATACAAAAAAGCAGTCCCAAAGATTTTCAAAGAGAAATACAGGCAAAAGCATCCAGATGTGGAAAATTTCAAAATACAAAAAATAAGAACACAAAGAGGGAACGTTTAACAGAAAATTGGCAAAGTAGACGTTAAAAAAAAATGGAAGCTTAAGTTATGGAACACCTGAGGAGTGAAGGATTTAGTATAGAAAGTCTAACACAGGTTATATCACAGCATGATGGAACAACGAGTCCTGCAAATAAGGGGAAGCAGGAGACATCTGAAGAAGAAATATGGACATGGGAAAGAAAAAGATCTAATATGGTGCAATATTTATGCGAAGGAGAAAGTAAAACTAATCAATACAAAAAGAGCAGCACCAAAGATATTTGAAGAGAAGTACAGGCAAAAGCATCCTGACATGGAAAAGTTTACAATACAAAAAATAAGAAAACAAAGAGGAAAACTAGAAAAGAGGATAAGTAATGGAGAAGTTAAAGAAATAGAAACCGAGGTTATGGATAACCTGTGAAGTTAAAGATTTAGTACAGAAAATCTCTGATAACATCACAGCAGGATAGAGCAATGGATCCCAAAATTAAGGAGAAGCAAGTGGAGAGGGAAACATCTGATCAGTTGCCATATGAAAATACTCTGGAGCCTTCCATAGAAAACCAGTACAAAAGTTCAGTTGGAGTTGCACAGCAAGAGAAGGAACAGGAAACAGTGGTAACACTGATTCAGTCAGTGTTGTGGAGTGATAGCCCAGTAAGTTCACATGTGAAAGAGCAATGGATGACACAGGATAAAACTGAAGAGAATGTGGCACAAGAAGATGCTCTGGAACTTTCTGTAGAATGCCCACAGGAAATGGACAAAAAAAGAATGTGCCCTCAGTTTAGAAGAAAACGATCAAAGAGAAGTGTTGCTTGATTTAATAGAGATGGACAGACATATTAAGATCAATGAAATAAATAGACTACAGAAAGTCAATAAAACCCAAAAAGTTAGACTTTTGATGAAACAAATGAACACAGTAAATAGGACTGTTCATAGAGATTCATGTGATATAACAGAAGTAAACAGGACACATTACTGTGCAGCTAAATTAATAACAGATAAAGTCTTACCACAAAAACACAGGGCAGTATGGTAAAGGAAGCAGAGAAATCAAATGCCATCACAGAAGTATTGAATAGAGAAAACTACAAAACAATTAAGACAAGAAGTGTCATTGTTAGAAAAGTATAGAAGGGGGAACAGATGAACAATAATACTCAGAAAGATAGACGTGATAAAAGCACTGCACTGTATCAGAAAAGATCAGGATCTATCACAAATAATAAACTAAAAATATTAGCACAATTTGAAAAACTTAGAAGATATGCAGCTAAATATAAAGGAAAAGTACAAAATAAGCAATTCATTCATAATCCAAAAAAGTTTTATAGAGAACTGGGAAATGAGGCAAAAGAAATTGAAATACAACCAAAAAAAGAAGAAATATATACATTTTGGAAAACTGTTTATGAAGATCCTGTGGAACATAACAAAGATACTAAATAAGAAGTTCAAATTTGAAAGTTATGTACTCACCATAACTAGGCATTTGTGTTGTCCATTTTCATTCTTTCTCAACCCATGAGTTCGGATCCTATCCTTGGATCCAACTTGGCCACATACTACAGACTTTGGCTCCACCTCTCGTGGTCACTGTGGCCATTGGGAGTGGTAGGACAAAGGGTGAACCTAGATGAATATCCTCCAGTTGTATCCACCACTGGGTATTTTGTTTGCAAATTGGAGTAAGCTTGACTGGAAAAGATAGGGATTGATGCACAACTGACCACTAAACAGCTAGAGTCCACTACACATATACAGAAACATGCCAAAGAAAGTAATAAACCTGACTTCTGATAGTGGAAATGGAAATGCAGTGAGGAGGTAATGATGCTACCTGTGTTGTATCTAGAAGGTACCA
The DNA here is from genome assembly GCF_019279795.1 of Protopterus annectens. Classification (NCBI taxonomy): domain Eukaryota; kingdom Metazoa; phylum Chordata; order Ceratodontiformes; family Protopteridae; genus Protopterus; species Protopterus annectens. Next base: position 802,740,779 of record NC_056731.1, on the reverse strand, counting down.
CTGAACTCCAGGCTCTGGACTGGCATTAAGTTTGATTTGGTATAGGTTACTCTTATACCCAATGACTTGCAAATCTGGAGCAAACAGTCCCTGGCATGCATAAGGAGATGCTTGGAGGGGGCAGTGAGGAGCTAGTCATCTAGGTATGGAAACACTTGGAATCCTTATAGTTTCAAGTGAGCTGTCACCACTGCCATACATTTGGTAAGCACCCTGGGGGCTGTAGTGAGTCCAAAGGGCAGGTGACTGATAAACGAATATGCAGAGTAGTAGAATGCAAGATGGGAAATGAGCAGTTCGGATTCAGATCAGGATGCAGCACAACTGACGTGATGTTTTCAGTGAGACAGTCCACAGACCACTGGTTTTGGTTTCCACCCTAGAAAAGTATATCTCCAACAGGAGAGGCCCCAAGACCGATCCTTGGGGTACACCACTCATTACAGGTCTACTACTAGAGGTGACTTACCCAATTTTTGGCTGAGTGGGTTCTATCAGTGAGCCAGTTAGCTACCCATCTGGTAACATATGGGTTGATGCCTAGCTGGGAGAGTTTATCTATTATGCTTGAGTGGGGAATATTGTAGAAGGTTTTGGCTAGGTCAAGGTAGGTGGTGTGCGCAATCTTCCCCTCATCCATGGCTTTGGTGACTGTTTTGAAGAAGTCGACCAGGTTTAACAAGCATGATCTCCCTTTGACAAAACCAAACTGTGGTGGGTCAAGCATTTGGAGGTTGCCAATATCTTTGTTTATAAGGTCCATGATAATGCATTCCATGGCCTTGCAGATCAGGCTAGTTAGGCTGATGAGCCTATAATTGCCTGAGTCAGTGGACGCACCACCTTTGTGTAGAGGAATGACAGTGGCTGTCCTCCATTCAGTTGGGATGAAGCCGGTGCTCAGGCTTTGGTTGAATAGGGTGCCTAATGGAGCTGAGGGCTCATGCCTGAGTTCATGTAGGATACGGCCAGGGATGTTATCAGGTCCTATGGAGACTGTAGTTTTTGCCTTTGAGAGGGCATTAAAGACCTGCTCCCTGGTGATGAGGGGAGGGGGGCAGGTGCTGGGGATGTCCTGGTTTACTGATGGGGGGGGGCATGAGGGTGAAGTTTTCACTGAACCTGTCTGCCAGCAGGTTGGCTATATCTATGGCATTTGTGTATGTGGTGTTATTGACCACCAGTTCAGAGCAGATTTGGGTGTTACCTTTGAGATTGTGGACATATGTGAAGAAGGCCTTGTGATTGTCCTTAGTGGATGTGGCTAATTTGGACTCAAAGTTAGCCTTAGAGAATTTCACCAGTGACCCTATTTGCTTATTCAGACAAAGAAGAGATTGCTTCCAACTTGGCACCTGCTCCTTCTTAGTCCTGGACAACAATTTTTTTCCTTTTATTAGAATTTGTTTATTGCTGATGTCCACCAGACAGGTTTATTCTTCCTTGAGGAAGATGATTTGGTCCTGACAGGTATTGCTGAGTCCATACAGCTATGTAGGTGCTAATATAGTTTTTTGGTGTAGGCTTGGACATTAGTGCTAGTTCCAACTGAAAGGACGGTGGCTGTGAAGCTGCTTATACCTGCTCTGAGGAGACTGTAGTCAGCTTTAGAAAAAATGTTTTGTTTGACCCTGACAAGGATCTTACCAAGGAGGATGACATTGTAGGGGTCTACAGTGGCTACTCATATTGGTTTGAACAGGGTCCAGGATATTTTCACCTCTAGTAGGGGTGTTGACCAGCTGATCCAATGCATTGGCATTGATGAAGTCGAGGAATCTCTGGGTGTTCATGTTTGGGCTAGAATAGGTCTTCCGCTTTATGGTTGGGTAGTTAAAGTCACCCAGGATCACAGTAGAGGGTTGAATCTTGATGAATTTAAGTAAGTCCAGATAGGTGGAGTGGGCGTCTTGAGTCATGGTCGATGGTCTGTAGTTGGCTATGATTTGAATAGGTGTTTTGTCAACAGTTAACTGAACTTGGAGTGTCTCCTGTGCATCATACCGTTTGACCAGCCTGGAGGTGTGTATGTCATTGATAAATATTGAAACTCCACCTCCTTTGGCTTTGTAGCCCTCAGTTTGGGATCTGAAAGTATGGTAGGATGGGTAACCTGGTAAGGCTGGGGTGCTCTCTACAGCTTTGAACCATGTTTCAGTGACTGTATAAATGTCAGCATCCACCAGGGCCAGGAATGCTTGCAATGAGTGCAGTTTCATGCTAAGACTCCTAGCATTTAGCAGCATGACCTTTAAATTTCGTTCAGAAGAATTTTTCATGTTGGTAATTTTGTCCTCATGACTTTGCCTAAAAAAGACACTATGGGGGAGGCAAGAGCCATTGCCAGAAGCCTGACGCCCAGTGAAGACAGATGAAGGCCATCTCTGGCAAAGCATCATGGTCTGTCAATCATGTCCTCCCAGGCTGTCAAGTACTGGATCCCCTTGGAATGACACAAGAAACTAAGCCAATTTTTAAAGTCAATCACTTTCTGTTTGTATTGAGGCATCACGCTGGGTGATAGTAGAATGCTACTTAAGGCTAGGCACATACCTGATTACGACACATATTCAGCAAGCTCAATCATGTCTCTCTTCATATAGTCCAGAGAGGGACGTTTCAAGTCATTCACACCAACATGGACTATGACAGAGTCATAACAGTACCTGTTGTTAAGAGACTTGAGTGCGTGTGAGATATGGAGGGTTCTAACACCTGACAAGCAACTTACTGTGACTTTCTCCTTGTCTATCCTGGTGAGGGGCACATCTGTGTCTCTCACAATAGTCTCCTATGACTAGTATGTTGGGTTTGTGGCTTTGCCTTAGAGGCTGTGAGACACAGAAGTGTGTACTATGTGTGATGCTTGGTGCTGTGGGTTGTGATGTGCGTGTGTGTTTTTGCTTCGGAGGTCTCTTTTGTTTAGGTATGTTTTTGTTGAAAACCCATGCATATGTAGGAGTGTGTTGTACAGATGTGGGTGGTGTTAGAGGTATGGTATTTGTAGTGTTTGTGCAGATAACCTTCTCAGTGCCAGATGTACTGGCTTGTGACTGAGATGGCAAGGATTCTAGGTTCTTAATGTAATTGCATCTCTCACATATTGTGTTCCTAGGTGGTAGTAGTTGAGGGTTGTCCGTGTACATAAGGCAATTGCTACACTGTCTCAGGATGCGCATATCAACCAGACTAGCAGGAGAAACCATACGAAAGTGTCCGTCCAAGATTATCAGAATCTGTGGGAGAGAGGTCAGGGGTAGTAGAGTGGGTACAATCTGAGGAGAGGAGAGTACCTATACGTGTGATTAGGGCTGGATAAAATCAATACAGTAGCTGCAGGCGATGGGGCTCACTTACACAGGAGTCCTGGTAAGGGAAAAAATGCAACTGGGATTACCTTGCAAAGGGTTAAAACAGCACAGAGGTGGTGTGCAACAGGCAAACAAATACAAACCCATGCAAATGCTGGGTTTAAATTCCACAAAAACGAAAGGAAAATAGAAACACTGGAATTGACCAATCAACCCTTGTCCCTGAGCTCTTAGCTCAACACACTATGCCAGACCAGTTCCAACCAGTTCACTTGCTCCCACTAAGTGCAGGCAGGCCCCAGTCAACACAAGATGGCATAGCAGGAAACACAGACATCACATAAATAGATCTGGATACAGCAAAACCTGTAATCAGACTATGCTAAAGATATTTAAACTCTGTTTAGGTTGATTTAACACAGGAGAACAGATACACACTTAAATATAACAGTAGCAAACAAGAGCAAACTGATTTAAATAAATTAACCAAATTAACCAATAAAAAAGCTCAAAACTGAGCCCCGTTCCAGCAGTCTTCAATTAGACTAGTTCTAACTGCCCACTCCTGTCACTAGGGTACAGGGGATCGCTCTCCAAAAAAAGATTGCCTGGATTAGTGCTCAAGTTATACAAAGCTAGATTCTGTAGGTCTGAATCTAGTCTATGCTACAGCAAACAAGGTGCACTGATTTCAGAAAGAAACAGTTCAAATAAGCAGGCACAATAAGCCATCAACGAGCAATTCCCAAATCAGAAGGGCAGAATCTGCCCTCTCCTCCCACAAGAGTGTACACCACAAGCTTTCTTAATGTAAAATAACTGGCTTGAAGCCCAAGTGCTTAAACCAGAACTAAGACACTTTCAGAATAACAGCCACTAAGCCTTCAACCAGCAATTCCCAACATAGACGGATGGAAGCTACCTCTCCTGCCACAAGAGTGTAGACCACAAACCTTCTTAATGTAAAACAAGTGTCCTGAAGTCCAATGCTTAAACCAAAAGTCTTAGAATAACAGTTACAATTTAATCAGGCTACTAACAAGCAGTAATAAATGCAGCAGAATAAATGCAATTCAGTACTTTTAAGAACAAGCAGCAAAAACAATATAAAGTAATAAAGCAGGAAGAAACACAAATACAGTAAAAGCAGATGAATAAAGTGCAATTTTTTTTTAGGTTAAGTGGGAAGGGATGAAACAAGATAATTCAAGGTTGAAAAACTAAGGGGATGGGCCTTCCCAAATGATCCCTCTCTCCTCAGTAGAATCAGCTGATGAGATGGGACTGGGGGGAGTGTCCAAAGTAAGATTTATAGTAGGGATGGGCAAATCAAAAGCCACCAAATTTAAGAACACAGCAAGGACTGGCTGGGTGGGAGAGGGAAGAATGCAGTCAGTGATGACTGATATTCAGTGTGCAGACCACACACACTTCAGCTAAAAATAGATATTTCTAAATAAAACAGCAATGCTGTTTCTCAGCTCACCCCACTAATTAACTGATGCTTGGAGCCGAAACTCCCAATGAAGGTACTTCTGGAACTCTGGGATTCATGCCTCGAGGATGGAACCAGATCTGAACTATCCAGGGCTGAGGCTGCAAGTTTAAGTGTTGGATCCCACAAAATTGTAGCCGAACATATCCCATCAGATCCAACACTGACACTTTGGCTCTGGGACCCATTTGGATCCGAGGGTATCAGAGCAGAAATAGTCAAGGATACTGTCAGAGTCGAAGAAGATCAACACTGGACCTCTTAGGGATTTACAAAGTTCTCCAATTCAGAATGGTGCTGGTAAGTTGACGCACACTGGTGAAAAATGGTAAATCCCGCTATGCAGCTCTGGAATAAATCAATCCTTTCTTATTCAAAGGTTATCCAAACAGTTGCCATGTTCAAGCATCCAAATGTAAATAGTGGACAAAAGGTAGAACTAAAACCAAACTGGACCAAACAGGGCCAGAAGTTTATTAAAACATTAAGCAACACGGTACAAAAATACTGCTTTTCGTCCTTTCACCATACAAAGACTTCTTCAGACAAATGGTTCTACACAAGAAACCAGCCTGTGTTATAAAGGCAATTTCAAATTCAAATTGTGCCCCTCCCCTGGTACAATCCGAATGACCTCATTTCCTGATCACAAAGCATTTGTCATTTCCTCTTCCTAGTTATACACCCATTCAGTAGTATACACAATTCACTTGCAAGAACAAAAATAAGGTTAAAACATTAAAATATTAAAATGAGTGAAAGTGCAATGGGTAAAAATACACAAAAGTAAATCCCCATTTCAAGTATAAACTCACTAAACAAGTATGGGTAATATGGACTATGAGAATAACAAGTCCAAACATACACATTAAAACATTTGAACATTATGTCATTATGTTATAAGGAGGGGGGGAGGGGGGAAGGGGGGGAGGGAGGGGAGGGGAAACATATTTGCAACATAATGATGAGTAACTCTGCTTTCTGTTGACTTAATGTTTTAATAAACTTCTGGCCCTGTTTGGTCCAGTTTGGTTTTAGTTCTACCTTTTGTCCACTATTTACATTTGGATGCTTGAACATGGCAACTGTTTGGATAACCTTTGAATAAGAAAGGATTGATTTATTCCAGAGCTGCATAGCGGGATTTACCATTTTTCACCAGTGTGCGTCAACTTACCAGCACCATTCTGAATTGGAGAACTTTGTGAGTTTGTGTATGTGTTCCCAAGTTTCCTCTTAGGGATTTCACATCCTAGGGCTCCAAAACCACTGGATGGATCAGAGAAGGAGATTAAATGGTCCTGAATGTAGTAGGCATACTCACAGATCCAACAGGGGATAGAGCTGGTAAGACCCCCATCTGGATCTGAGCTTTGAGAAATGTTTTCACCATCCTATCCACATATGCTTTCAATAAACTTCTGGAGGACCTAGAAGAAGTTGTGGATGGGGGCCTAAAGTGTTTGAATCCACTGAGTAGGCATGGTGGACGATATGGGTTTAATATGAAATTCTGTCACACGACTCCTGTGAAATGTACCAGTCTTCAGATCCAAAGATCTATGATCTGAAGGTGGTGTAGTAGGAGATGCTGAAATAACAATGGGAGCTGAAGCCTTCAGATCTGAGGAGTTGGGATCTGAGGGTCGGATCTTTGGATCAGGCAATGCTGGATCCAAAATTTTTCTTGTTTTGGTCAGAGGCTCCAACGAAGACCTTGGGGACTTCGGAGGAGAGCGTTTCTTATGCTCCAATAAAGCTGATTTACTAGGTTTTGAGGGGGTTTGAGCCCCAGAAGAAGTAGTAGTAGCAGGTAGCAAACCCTTTAAAATAAATTTGTTATGCTGATCTGCCAAGGCCCTTGGATTAAAAGAAGAGCAACCTGTACATGTATTGTCCAAGTGCCCATCACCAAAGTAATAACATGGACTCCTTGTGGGCATCCGAATTAGGGATTTTGTGCCCACAAGAAGTGCATTTTTTAAACCTGATCGGATTATCCAACATGGTTAAATACAGCAAGAAATTAAGACAAAGAAAGTTCTCTTTTTTTTAGAGAAAAAGAACAGTAAAACGTTTACTACCAACAGTGGTTGAATAAAGAAAATACTCTATAAGCTAAAAAGGGTAAATAACGGATAAAAGAAAATACCAACAATGGTATGCAGAAATACTACATAGAATAGTAAGGAAAACAGGGGAACTGAGAAATTCATACTGACTTTCAAAAAACAAAGAGAAATGGTGGCTAAAGTAAGAGAAATATCTTCTGAGAAAAAAATTTCAAATAACTCAACAAATAATCACGATGAAAAACTCAAGAGAGGAACCTGCATCTACTAGTGATGGTGGTAAACGAGATCTGAGGTAATCAAGATGGAATGGTGCATTATGGGTATAGGGAGGAGCTCGAGATTTGGATCCAAAGTCTGTAGTATGCAGCCACGTTGGATCCAAGGATGAGAACCGAACCCATGTGTTAAAAAACTCAATCATGGCAAAAGAACAAAAGGATAAAAAATGAAAGTCATATGGAACAAAGGATCCTTTGTTGTTAAAGTCATAATGGAGAACTGTAAAAAGGGGAAGAATCTAAGTATAGCATGGACAGACTACAAAAAAGCATTTGACATTATCCCAAATTCATGGATAAAACAGTACTTAAAATGTATAAGATACAACCTACACTGATCGATTACATTACAGCAGCCATGGAACAGTGACAAACCACTTTACAGTTAAGCCATGATAAAGGATAAATTATTATTCCAGGGATACAAATTCAAAGGGGGATGTTTCAGGGTGACTCTGTCACTGCTGCTCTTTTGTCTAACCCTTAACCCATTAAGCTGTCTACTTAACAGATTAGGTCATGGCTAAAATTTGGTTCCCAAAAAACAACAAAATATAAAAAAAATACCTGGATTTATAGGCAGAAATGAGGGCAATGTGGAAGGATACCCAGGCAGTTCCGATAGTAGTAGGAGCAACAGATCTTATAAAAAAGAATTTACAATCATACTTAGATGTGTTACCGATACATGTAATGCCATATGAATTCGAGAAGGCGTCAGAACTGGGCACATTGTGTGTGATGCGAACAACACTTCTGGCTAACATCAAAGATTGAAACAATACTAATTTCATGAACTTTAATCATATTTTGACTTAAGAATGTGGTCCATTTCCCATCATTGCATTAGAAACCCAAAAGATCTGGAGAAATTAAAAAAAAGCAAAAACAGAAGAAATTCACTTATCATAGACTGCAGTTCTGTAAGTAAACTTATCATAACAGATGTCCTAATCAAAACTTTATTCCATAACCTTCACCTATATATGGATGAAGCTCTTCTGGGGGTGAAAGCTGAATTCTTTCCACAAAGAAGCATCTGCTGGATATTCCCAGAACACCCAAACTGCATGTTTGTTCATTTTTTTCAGTTTCCAATTATTGCACTCGTCATCTGACCAACTCATCAGTTTTGATCAGATGAGAGCACCACTGCTCTCTTTCACTATAACATGACAAAAATAAATAACTCGAAAAATCCTTACCATATGGGTGTTCAAATATGTAATAGCATCTGCAGAGAAAAACAAAAGAAATGTACATGACTATAAACTACAGTTGTGCAAGTAAACTTATCATAACAGTAGATAACCTAATCTATCACTACTGCAGCAGCCTAAGCTATGTGGGTCTACCCACCTGCAGTGGCCATCTTCTGAAAGCTATGGGTGCCTTCCGGGTGTTTTCCCTGCCAGAAGGGCATGAAGTGCTTGTATAAATGGCAGAATGAGTGGCAAAAAGCTTCAGAGTATTTTTTGTCTAGAAAGAAGGCAAAAGCTGGTAATACATGTGCTACAAAACAAATAAAATTGTATTTATAACTATTTACAAAAGGGTTAAAGGTACCACACCCTGGCAACAAATCAGGGAAAGCAAGGAAAAGAGGGTTGGAGGGAAGGACAGATACTGTAATGGTGATGCATCAGAACTTATACTGACATGGTAAGTTTACTTGTATAACTGCACTATGTTCACAAAGATCACCACTGCAGTAGCCTAAGCTATGTAGGTAGAATGCCATAACTTAGTCCAGCTTAGTAAAAGAGGGAACAGGCCAATACCAAAGACTCCAGGAGCCAGTTCTAGATCTGGAAAAGGAATCCAATTTGTAATGGTTTGTAAAGGTATGTACTGAGGACCACATTGCTGCCTGTAAAATGCTTCTAGAGTCCACCCCTTTCCAAAAAGCCACAGAAGAGGCTAGTGCTCTTGTTGAATGGGCTGTAACCCTGTCTGGAAGTGGCTTGTTGTGGTGAATATAACAGAAAGTAATAATCTGAAGTTGTTAATCTTCTTCCTATTCATCACTGATGGGTTCGGTTCTGAACCCTCGGAACTGAGTTGGCCTTATACCAAGCTTGAGTGCACCAAAAACTCTCGAGCTAAGCTTCTACCCACAATGCCCTTTGCTCAGTTACCTCAGATCTCGTTTGCCGCACAGCCATATAGCAGCATTTCATCGAGCTCTCCAACTAAGTGATTTTTTTCTGATACATTTACAAGATTTTGTAAAAGTTTTTTCTTGTTTATAGTCTGTTATTGATATCTGTATAGTTTCAGCTCTACCTACAGGTATCTCTTTCTTACCATTGTTGGTATTTTCTAACTTTCTACCCTTGTGGTATCTTGTTACCATTGTTGGTAGTTCCTCTCTTTCTTCTTCATTTCCTCCACTTTCCTCACTCTTTCCCTTTTGCATGAGAGTGTGTTCTGGGATGTCTGAAAAGAAGGGAACTACGGGGTTTAAACACTGCTCTTCTTGCATTGGTAAACTGCCAAACAGTGACCTCCATGAAGAGTGTGTGTACTGTTTGTGGGTTCCGCATTTGTCGGCGAAACCCCCGTGTGATATTTGTGCTAGCTTCAGTCAGCAGATGCTGAATGAAAGTCGTAACAAACTGATTTTGAAGGGCCTGCTTGCTTCGCCTTTTTCGGAGGCTATTTCTGTGACGGAGGTCTCATCCCCTCCTTCTGTGGACAGGAAATGTCCTCGCTCAGACCCCTCTTCACCGGCCGGTGGCAGAGGTAAAAGTCATAAACACAAGGCCCATAAGTCCTCCTCAGAGCACCGTTCTGCCTCCTCAGTGCCGACTACTACATCGGCTCCGAAGTCAGTTCCAGCAAAGCTTACCGAGGTCGCCTCGTCGGCGCCCACCCCGGCACCGACAACTACGGCCCTGTCTACTGCCTTGTTTCTGATCAGCTTATCTGTTTCTGTCTTGGCACCGACATCGCCCATGTCACTGCTCTGATATCGGTTCCGACAACTACCTCGGAACTGTTTTTGTCATTCACCCCTGTTGTAACCTCGGCTTTGAGCCCGTTCACGGCTCCAACCATACTGTTGTTGCCGGTTTCAAAATTGGAATCATCGGTGCCATTCTATGATACACCACAGACCTGATATTCATTGATTGTGGACCCGTTTGCCAGACAAGCCTGCAGCCCCTTTTTGGACCAGCCTGATTCCTCCTCAGGGGCATCGGTGATATCCACCAAGAGCCTTTATGAATTGGAGGTGGTGCGCCTTTTTTGACCAGCTGCTAACCGCCAGGGGAATTTCAAATCTGCCTAGACCCTATCCCACTCCAGGCTTTGGGTCTATTACTCCAACAACCCCTACTTATTCTCCTCCCTTGGATCCCTCAGTTCCAAGGCTCATTTATCCAGGTATAAAATTCATAGCTTTGCTCAAAAGAGAATGATGATGGTCATTCACAACAAAGGAAGATAGATTTACTATGCCTGCTACTGCCTTCTGGCTAATTTCAGTTGCTTTGGGGGGCTCTCATTCTTCCGTTTATTGTCCTGCCCTACCATATTGTTCCTATGTTTACTTCTTCCCCTCGACGTTGACCTCGAGCTGTTTGAGCATTCTTTGATACGTTCCGCTTGCTGCAGTTGAAAAGGTTTAAAAAAATTATTTAAAGTTTGTTGTGAAGATCGTAAAGACAACCCAGGCCCACCTTCATTAGTAGCTGTTGAAACAGTGGATGTAGAAGCAGATTCAGTAGCTAGGTAGGTATGAATTTTATACCTACAAGTGTGGAAGACATGGTAAAAGTTATAACTGATTTAAAATTGTTTATTAGATCTGTAGCACTAAAAGTGATGTTTAAAAGTGATACTTTTGACTCCACTGCTTGTAAAAGACGTAGTACGTTTGTACCAGTGTATGCTCCAGTTTTACTGGCATTTAATGACTTATGTGAAACTGAAATAAGACATGTATATAGTAATAGAAAAGCTAATGGATGTTACAATCTCTCTTATGATGAATACAAAGCATTGTCTGAATTAAAAAGTGAACCTAATGTGGTAATAAAGCAGGCTGATAAAGGGGGCTCCATAGTTCTAATGGATAGGAACAAGTATATAAGCTCAGTATTATCTTTGATTGGGGATGCTACTGCATACAAATTGATACAATATGCTGATGCAAAAAAGTGTATTTGTTATGTTAACATGTGTATATATGACTTACAGTTGTCAGGTGACATCTCTTTGGATCTTCTTCATTTTTTTACTGTTTCTAGTCCTATCATTCCCCAACTATATGGCATTCCGAAAGTGCATAAATCATGTGAAAATCCCCCTATGAGACCCATTGTCTCAGGAAATGGTTGGATAACAGAACCTATCTCTCTGTATTTACAAAGGCAGTTACAACCACTTTTGGGTAAATGTGAAACTGTCCTTAAAGACAGCACTGATTTTCTTATTAAACTTAGAACATGGTATTTAAAAGTTAAGCAATCTAACATGGATTGTCAGAATATATACATGGTTGTGTTAGATATTACTTCATTATTTACTGTCATACCAAATGAATATGGCATCAATTCAATAAGGGAATTTTTAAGTCACTCTTCCACTTTTACTGTTAGGCACACAGAGAACATTTGCATGTTGTTGGATATAGTTTTAAAAACTAATATCTTTATATTCAATAAGGAATATTATTTGCAGCAAACGGGGGTGGCTATGGGAACCCCGGTAGCAAATACATATGCAAATATTGTTCTCTATGAATGGGAGAAATCTTATGTTGGTAATGGAACTACCTTTTTGAATGAAAATATAGTTTTATATCAGAGATTCGTAGATGATTGCTTTCTTTTATGGAAAGGAACATCCAGTGAGTTACAAGACTATATTATATATTTGAATAATACTACTTCCTTTCTACACTTTAAGGCTGATTATTCTAAGACATTCGTTAATTTTCTGGATATTTCTTTAACTAAGGAGAACAATGCTATTAACACTTCTGTTTTTAAGAAGGAAGTTGCATCAGGAAGATACTTGCATGCGTCTAGTATGCATGCACCCCATATTTTAGGGGTATAGTAAGGGGGCAACTGGCAAGAGTTAGTAGGTTAAACACTGACAATGTCAAGTGTTTACAACAAATTGATGAGGCATGTGGAGACTTTAGAAGAAGTGGCTATCCAGAAGGTATGCTGGTAGAAGCTAGAGAACATGTAGTATCTAATAGGTATACCATGTATTCATCTGTATTTTTGAATACAAGTACAGATGTTGTTGCCCCAATGGACAAATTAAATAAAAGGGTTAATGTAAGATTTATTATGTCTTACAATTCTCTTTCATATGCAGTCAGAACTATAATAAGGAAATACTGGAAGGTGCTATTAGCTCAGGAAGATATTAGATTAGTTGTAGGTGAAATTCCTTTGTTTACATACAGAAATATGAGGACTATTAAGAATGTCCTAGCTTACAAAGATTTTGAATATGTGAATGCTACTTCCCTTAATGGACTAGGTAATGGTACCTTTAGTTGTTATAATTGTAGTTGCTGTAGTGATATATACAAACAGAAAGCTGATTCTTCAGAATGTGGTAGTAGTTTTGTTCATCCTGTCACTAAGAAGATATTTACTTTTCGGTGCCATGCAACTTGTATGACAAGCAACATTGTCTATTTGGCAACGTGTGAGGCATGCGCTTGTTTCTATGTCGGCAAGACGACTAGAAAACTTAAGGAACGCATCATAGAGCATAAATCAAGTATAAGGAGGGGAGTGGAGACTAATGCTCTATCTAAGCATATTTTAAATTGTGGTTCTACACACAGTTTCAAGTTTAGAGTAATAGAATGTGTTGTTAGCTCTATCAGGGGAGGGGACTTATGTAATCATTTAGATAATAAAGAATATGAGTGGATAGTAAAGCTAGCAGCTAATACATCCCCTGGATTAAATTTTGATGTTTCCTTAAAACCTGTTCTAATAAAAATACAACACACTAAGTTAAAGTAACATAGGTAATATATTTGCGTATATATGTGTGTATGTAAACATAAGTACACAAAAGTAAGCAAATATATGTATGTATGAATTTTATCTAATTTTACTTGTTTATGTTTTGAAATTATAAGCAATGTAATTATTTTAATGCATTAGTCACATGACCATGGCTGCGGGTCACGTGATGTGTTGGGCGTGCATTTAATGTCTGATTTTAATGTACCTGTGTCTATCATTGAGAAAGGGTCTTGTACCTGAAAGCTTTGTGTTTGATAAAGGTGTGTGTTTTTTACCTCAACTTTTTCGTTGTCCATTGAGGCCATTCCCAGGAGATCAGACAAGGTACTCTCCCTTCCAGAGGATCAACACCATTGGTCTAGAGGTTTGCCAGTGGAAGCTATGGTGGTGGTGGCAGCCACGAAAAAGGACCTTGCAGAAGAGAGTCCTGCTGTTCACCCACCCAACTGAGAGTCCCGGGCAGTGGACAGGTTAGGGAAGCGAGTTTTTGTGTCAGCGACCTTTGCAGTTAGGTCTCTGAACTTTTTGGCACATTTTATGTGGCTCCAGAGAGATCTTATCTCCGAACTCTCCGGAAACCTCGCGGGCCAAGTATTGGATGGAGATAAAGTTGCTTCCCAACTTGCAACCCTAGAATCAATATCTAATTCATCCATGAGGTTGCTGTCACACGCAACCAAAGGAGCAACTAGAACTGCGGGTGCAGGCATAGTCATGAGATGCCAAGCCTGGATGGCATTTGTGACCTCGCGGACTCCTTCAAGTCTTACTTTCTAAATGTCCCTATCGAGCCATCAGCTCTGTTCGGTGCCAAGGTCAAGGATACATTAGCCAGGTGCGAGCAAGATGGGAAGACCTTGGCTGCCATTGGCTTATGCTTTTCCAAACCTCAGTGTTCCTTCTCCAGAAATCAGAGGAGCGGGAAGATGTGGCACAAGAAGTCTCAAGGTCCTTTCTGAGACGCACGTGGTGAGGACTCCTCCAGAGGCAGAGGGGGTTCCAATAATGGAAGACGTCCTTATCGGGGCAGAGGGGGTCCCCAGAACCAGGGCTCAAGAGATTCTTTCTCGGGTAGACCGTATCAGTGCTCCTGAGGTGCTGCCCGATTGCTTTCCTCTGGAAGCAGTCAGGGCACGTTTTTCTCTGCACCAAGCTGCCTTGCTCTCCATTACAAATGATCAGTGAGTGCAGAAAATCATTACCAGAGGCTACCATATTCCTCTAATAGCTTATCCAAGACCTCAGAAATCCCTTCCTGATGTTCCACCCAGTCAAAGGGAGGAGACAGCTTCTGAAATACGAAAGTTATGTCAAAAACGAGCCATCCAACAGGTCCCCCCAGATCAGTGCGGATCAGGGTTCTACTCAAGATTCTTTTTGGTGCCAAAGAAAACAGGGGACTGGAGGCCCATTCTGCATCTCAGCCAACTAAACAAATCGGTAGTTCAGACAAATTCTGGATGGTCACGAGTCAAACCATCCTCCCCTTTCTGCGGGAGGGTGTGTGGATGTGCTCATTAGATCTCCAGGATTCATATTACCATATCAAGATGGACAAGTGCTCCAGGAGCCTCCTTTGCTTCCGGTTGGGAGCTAATCACTACCAATTCAGAGCCCTGCCTTTCGGTCTCTCGACAGCCCCAGAGTGTTCACGAAATGCCTTGCAGTGGTAACAGCTCATCTGAGACTTCAGGCATTCCAAGTGTTTCCGTACCTAGACGATTGGCTCCTCTCTGCCCCCAGAAAGCATCTTCTGGTCAGGGCCCTCCTCTACACCCTGGTTCTAGTGGAGTCACTAGGCATCAGTATACACTGGGAGAAATCCAACCGTCAACCCTCACAACAACTGGAATTCATAGGGGCAATATTCAACACCCAGTCAAGCCTGATCTCATTTCCTCTCCACAGGCTTCAGAGACTAAGGGCACAAGTTCAAGTGATACTCTGTCGAACAAAGGTGTCTGCAAGGGAAGCCCTCCAAGCCTTGGGATGTATGGCTGCAGCCATCCCTATAGTTCCCTTAGCCAGACTACACATGAGATTACTACAATGGCTCCTTCAGGCCCAGTGGATACCCAATCTTCACCCCCTGAGTTCACAGATTCTCATCACCAACACTTGCAAACTAGATCTCCTCTGGTGGATGAGTACGGGACGTAAATCTTTGGTGTCCCCCCTTTCAGTCTCCCCAGCCCAGCGCCACTGTGACCACAGATGCTTCCCTGATGGGGTGGGGAGGCCACTTCCAGGGAAAGTCAGTCCAAGGCACGTGGTCCGATGTAGAGGTCAACTTGCATATCAATGTTCTGGAGTTAAGACCGGTGCTACGGTGCTATTGGCATTGCAAGCTTTTCATCTGCTCCTTCTGTCTGGAATAATTGCTGTCCAGTTGGACAACATGTCCATGGTCTGGTACATAAACAAACAGGGAGGCACCAAATCTTACCCCCTATGTCGCAAAGCCATGAGAATCTGCAGTGGGCGATAGCTTCCAACCGCCTTCTGATCACAACGCATATCCCGGGGAGCTCCAACTTGATTGTGGACAGGCTGAGCAGATGCATTCTTCATCCTCATGAGTGGTCTCTCAACCCGAGTGTGGCTGCGGAAATTTTCAGCCGTTGGGGCCAGCCATGCTGCGACCTTTTCACCTCTCCCTCAAACACAAAGTGCAGCAGCTACTTTGCCTTCTTTCCCCCTCTTGGGGAGTCACCGAGAGACTATTTGATCCATGATTGGCCCACGGGTCTCCTTTATGCTTATCCTCCGATTCCTCTAATTCCCCTTGTTCCAAGGAAAGCTATTCGGTTGAGAAGCATAGTGATCCTCATTGCCCCATTCTAGCCGTGTCAATTGTGGTTTCCCTTCCTTCTACCTCATCTGTTACAACCTCCTTGGATCCTAGACACTCATCAGGACCTCATATCTCACCCACAAGGGCTGACTCCCCCGAATCTGTCCACTCTCAAGCTGACAGCTTGGTTTCTCCACTTACATTAGTTGTCAGGCAGAAAACCCTCTCCTCACCCGTCCGTGATATTATCTTGGCCTCTCATAAACCATCCACCAGAAAACTTTACAGGGACAAATGGAAAAGATTCTCTATTTGGTCACGTAATCAGAAGCTAGACCCATTCTCAGCCCTCTTAACCACTATTCTTCATTATCTGGCTGAACTGTTCAACAATGGGGCCTCAGCTTCCACCATATTAGGGTTTCTGCAAAGAGATGGCCTCTGACTTATTTCTTCTTCTATATGTTGCATGCAAACTCGATCTGAGGGAACTGAGAAAAGAGGATTGTGGGTAGCAGCTTAGCTTGAGAGTTTTTGGTGCACGCAAGCTTGGTATAAGGCCGACTCGGTTCCGAGGGCTCGGAACCGAACCCATCAGTGATGACTGGAAGAAGATCAACAACTCAGATGGAACGTTATGGTAAGACATAACTTCTTTTTACAAGACAACCATGAAGAAATAGGTAAAGCTGATACTGGTTGCCCTTTCCTCTTACTTTCATAGGATAAAGAGCAAACCTGCCTGGTGGATAACTGCCATTAACAGGCTTTACAATAAGAGGAAGAAATTGCTGTCTAAGACTAACAGAGCAAGCCCTAAATTGGAAACACTCATTCCTCAGCTTAAACAAGCAAATAAGACTTCTTGTGAAGTCCTCCAAAGCTAACTATGAATCAAGATTAGCTTCCTCGACTAAAGACAACCATAAGGCATTCTTTAGTTATATCCATAACGTAAATGTAAAGGCTCAGATTTGTGCTGAACTAGTAGTTAATGATACCACATATGCTGAGCCTGTGGACACTGCTCCACTCCCCTGTTCCCACCACACATGCCCCATGACATCCCTATCCCTAATTAAATCAAAAGTTGCTTCAACAAAGTATTAAGTTAAGGGTGTGCACACTTATGCAACCAGCTTATTGTACATTTTTTATTTTTTTATATTTTTTCCCCCTAACAGGTTTGTTTGTTTTTCAATTGAATTGCACAGGTTATACGCCACATTAAAGGTGGGAAAAGTTCTAATCACTAGGACATCTATTGTTATGGTAAGTTCTTAGACAACTGTACTATATCCTGCCTTAGATCACTGTTCCAGATTTCCAATACTGATGGGCAATCCCCAAAGCTAAGAAGTTGGATAGGATGGATGGACCGGAGATAGGGAAGCTGCCTACTAATCTCAGGAGTATGGATCTGGCAAAATAAGTCCTTGATCTAGAAAAGGCATCCACTCTATAGTGTTTTGTGAAGGTGTGTACAACGGACCGGGTTGCTGCTTCAGAATGGCTCTGCAGTCAATACCCTTGAAAAAGGCACAAGAAGAGGATACTGCTCTGGTGGAGTGTGCTTTCACAGGTAAAGACACAGACTCACCATGGTAGGAATAACAAAAGGAAATGGACTTTTGGATTCACTTGAAGGTTGTCTGTTTATTGACCATGCTGCTCAACTTGTCTTCCTAGAAGGAAATAACAAGCTAGTCCATTTTCCTGACGTCTTTAAACTTATCAAAGTAGAATATGAATTGTCTATGCACATCTGGGGAGTGAAGAAGCTTCTCACCCCTGTTCTATGGGTTTGGAAAGACAGTAGGCAAATGAATAGCCTGATTGACAGACAATCACCTTGAGCATGAAAGGGTTAGCCCTAAGGAAGTCCCTATCCTTATGGAAGAAAAGGAAAGGAGAGGTGGCCATAAGGGTATGAAGATCCTTCTGACAGAAGTATATGACACTAGTAAAACAATTTTCCAAGTACAAAATTTTAGGGAGACAGAGGCTGCTCATTCAAAAGGTGGCAAGGTAATTTTTTTCCAAAATAAAGCTGAGATCCAGGAAGGGGTGGGGATACCCTGCTAGGTGGATTCAAGTGAAGGACACCATTTAGAAACCAACTTCAATTCCTGAGAGCAGGAGCAACTCTTTACAGCTGACTGAAGTCTTCAGGTGTTTCTGCATTTACATTCTTCTGACACCTCTAGGCATCAAATATTTCTTGTTCATATTTGCGCTAACAGTTCCAAAACCATGTTACAAAGTATTAACAGATTTCATCTTAAAGCTTAAGCAACGGCAAGCACAACTGTACTGATATTTGATCTCTGTCTAGTGCAGGTAAAGATAAATTAATTGCTGTTCACATAATATTTATTTTTATTGTCATAAATGTCACATTTTTCTAAATATTTCAGCAACCAAGTAGTACAGACAGAACTGCTCAGCCTAATATGAAAGCTCTCAGCTGGGTGAATAGAAAGCTGATGATAGTATGTGAGTAATCTGAGTGGTTGCTGAAAAAATTGTAAATTGTTTACACAATATTACAAACTTAATAGTGACTGTTTACTGTGATCTATAAAATCCATTTTAAGACCTAGAACCTAAAGAATACTGCTACTATAAAAATAGTTTGTGATGAAGAGTTTGCCATTTATACTTGTTTAGTAACCCCTATAGTTTCAGAGATTTGAACATTTGTTTGAAATATGGGGACATAATTTGATTCTATCAAAAAGCTAAGCTCCACCCATTGGAAATTATAAGTGACATGCAGGCAGAAATGACAGACAAGTGTGCCTTGTTGGAGGAATAGGCTAGTTCTGTTTTGAGTAGCTCTCACAAGAAGGAAAAATTGTAAAGATCCCATCCTAATTTTATATTTATATAAATATATTATATTAATATTCTTTTTATACTAAGACACCAGATAGAAAATCATTTCCATGCGGATATGTAAGACTTTATGTAGGTTTTAATGTCTCTTGAAGCAAGTCCTCATGAAACTGGTGCCTGAAAGGAATTCAAATTCTATCATCTACAGTGTCAAGTTGACAGCCTATAAATTGGGATAGAGCAGAGAGTTCTTTTTCTGTCTGAGTAAGTCTACTTTGTGTGGTAACTTGTACTGATGGCTGCTGGCAAGGTAAATAAGATGGAGAAGCAGTGCTGCCTGGGCAAAAAGGGAGTCACCTGCAAGATTTTTGGTGTGACGCACTGGAACTTTAGTAGAATCCTTGGAATTAGAGAGAGGAGGAAGAAGCATAACTGTACTTCCCCTCCCAGCACAAAGGCATGGCATCCATCCTCTAGGCCTGGGGTCAAGGAATCCTGGAACAAAACATCTTCAACTGTATGTTCCAATTGGAGGCAAACAAATCTATTTGAGGAATTCCCAAACTGTGGTCTATGTCCAAGAAGAAATCTCTGTTTAGCATCCTTTTGTTAGTGTCTTCCATGGATCTGCTTACAGAATACATGAATACAGTGTCTGCAGATAGAATGTAAACTACCTGCAGGAGTAGATTTGTTTTTATATCTTGATCCCATGCCAGAAGGACCAGCTAACACAGCTTGTAGGTCTTGGTCTCCCTCCCATTTGTTAATGTACTACATTACTGTGGCATTGTCTGCGAAAATGCTAAAAGAGTACCATACGTAAGTAAACACCTGAAGACTTGAATAAGAACTTTCATTTCTTTGACAATGATACTCTTCCCCATGTGTTCGGGGGACCACTGACCCTTAACTGTTGAAGAGCCTGAACAAGCCAGATCTGATGCACCTGTGTGCAGTTCCTAGTTAGGTGTGGGTGGGTGGAAGAGAAGGCCGGGATTTGGTTAGATATGAAACATCCACCATTGTTAACTCTTTCTTTAGAAAGGACAAGAGGGGATGTGGAAGTCCAGTGGGTGACATTGCTGAGGCCGAAGATTTTTCAGATACTACTGGATCTTTCTCATGAGTAACCTGGCAAATGGTACCATAGGAATGGTTGCTGCCATGTACCCCAGGGTTCTTAGAATTTTCCTTGCAGGAGTAGAATGAAGAGGGAATCGGGACTGGAGGAAGGTGGAGAGGGACTAAACTTTCTCCTGGGGAAGAAAGGTTGTCACAGATGGGTATGTAGTCTGCAACCCAAGAACACCAGATCCTGAGAGGATGTCTGAGAAAATCTGTGGAGTTTCAGGGTGAACCCCAGTCTTTACAGAAGTGAGACCGTGAAGCTGAGATTCAACTGTAGGGTGTCCAAAGAGAGAGCCTGGATAAGAAGGTTGTCTAGTTATGGGAAAATTTGTATTACTTGAGACTGAAAAAGGCAACGATCTGGGCAAGGCACTTTGTGAAAACCCTGGAAGTAGTAGATAAACTGAAGGGTAAAGCAGATAACTGAAAGTGTGATGAAAAAGCAGAGAACCTGAGGAAATTTTCAGACTGGAAGGGGACAGAGTTAGGATTTTTGACATGGGACTTCCTGGACTGAGGAGGGAGGGTGGGGGCAGCAGATAGTCAGGTTGAAGCTGAATTATCTGGAAAAGGTTGTTTTCCAGATTTGGAATCTTTAGTATGTTTGTTGTATTGATGTAGAAGTACAGAGAAGGTCAGAAGGTGCATTGTGTCTTTGTGGACTTAGAGAAAGCATATGACAGGGTGCCTAGAGAGGAGTTGTGGTATTGTATGAGGAAGTCAGGAGTGTCAGAGAAGTATATAAGAGTGGTACAGGATATGTACGAGGGTAGTGTGACAGAGGTGAGGTCTGCGGTGGGAGTGATGAATGCGTTTAAGGTGGAGGTGGGATTACATCAAGGATCAGCTCTGAGCCCTTTCTTATTTGCAATGGTGATGGACATGTTGACAGACGAGATCAGACAGGAATCCTCGTGGACTATGATGTTTGCAGATGACATTGTGATCTGTAGTGAGAGTAGGGAACAGGTGGAGGAGACCTTAGAGAAGTGGAGATAAGCTCTAGAGAGAAGAGGAATGAAGGTCAGCAGGACTAAGACAGAATATATGTGTGAATGAGAGGGAGGATAGAGGAATGGTGAGGATGCAGGGAGTAGAGGTGGCGAAGGTGGATGAGTTTAAATACTTGGGATCAACATTTCAGAGTAATGGTGAGTGTGGAAGAGAGTACAGGCAGGATGGAGTGGGTGGAGAAGAGTGTCAGGAGTGATTTGTGACAGATGAGTACCAGTATGAGTGAAAGGGAAGGTCTACAAGAGGGTAGTGACATCAGCTATGTTATATGGGTTGGAGACAGTGGCATTGACAAAAGGCAGGAGTCAGAGCTTGACGTGGCAGAGTTGAAGATGTTAAGATTTGCACTGGGTGTGATGAGGATGGCCAGGATTAGGAATAAGTATATTAGAGGGTCAACCCAGGTTGGAAGGTTTGGAGACAAAGTCAGAGAGGCAAGATTACGTTGGTTTGGACATTTGCTGAGGAGGAATGGAGAGTATATTGGGAAAAAGATGCTAAGGATGAAGCTGCCAGGTAACAGGAAAAGAGGAAGGCCTAAGATAAGGTTTATGGATGTGGTGAGAGAGGACATGCAGGTGGTTGGTGTGACAGAGCAAGATGCAGAGGAAAGGAAGAAATGGAAACAGTTGATCCGCTGTGGCAACCCTTAATGGGAGCAGCTGAAAAAAGAAGAAGAGTATGTTTGTTGTGAAATGTTTTCCTGGGCTGTTTCCTGCTCTTCTGAGAGGGCTTCTGATCCCTGTGTACCAAAGAAGTTGGCTTAGTGGAGTAATTGTTTTTATATATCTAGGCACTGAAAAATCTGTTTGAAGTCCAACATAATTTTACCTTTCTCTTGCAAAGTCTAAAAAAGTTCTGATACAGAAGGTCCAAACAAGACTTCCCTGTGATGAGGAGAATCCAAAAGCATAGCCTTAACATCTTCAAGGAGAGAATGTAGGCAAAGCTAAGCAAATATTCTAATAAAAGATCCAGTTGCAGCAGCCCTGCAAGGAGCCTCTGCAGCATCATAGCTACATTTAATGAAATGCCTTGCAATTTGTGTAGCTTGTCTAAGAATATAAACCACTTGTTGCTTAGTGTTTGGTAATTTAAGGCCCCAAAGGTAAACGTGGCAGAGATATAAATCCTCTTAACTGCCCATGACCCTACTTCCTCTGTCATATGGAAAAACAATAGCCACTGTTAGAAGCTTAGTAGGTTTATCAACAGACCTAGGAAAAAAAACAGTAAAATCTTCTATAGAGTTTTTATAAACTTTAAAACCTCAGGTACCTTATAAAATCTATCAGACTTGTTGGGATCTGGAGAATGAAAATCTGGAGACTTAGGGGTGTATGCAAAAGCATCTAGGAAGCCCTCCAAGACTCGACAAGCAAAGTATCTCTTTTGCATTGAAGTCACCTGGTTGGATTCCCAATCAAGAGTAATCAGTTTAGTTATAGTTTCTCCAAAAGAAATTTCCTCAATATGGGAGTCAGAGGACAAGGTGTCCTCATCGTGAAAAGAAAGCTGTCCAGGAGAATAGATTTGGGGTGAGTATGCAAAGCAATCTCCATCTGAATCAGTTTCCTCTTCCTCCTCCTCAGATGAAAATTCATGTTAACTCTTCTGAGGAGGGGCTAGGGAAGTAAAGGAGTAGAAAGGAATGAAATAGGTTTCAGAGACAAAATGGCCTTGTATAGGTCATATGAAAATTCAGGGCATTCCTTTACTTGAGACGTCTGAAGGACAAACATGCTGGGAATTTTGTTTCTTCTTCTTAGGGATAATGTCAGTTCTCATGAAACATAGTAGGTTGGAACCCTGATGGTGCCAGGCAAATCTTTCCCACAAAGGATTTGAAGAATGCCCTCCAGTCCCTCTGAAATGATCACCTACACTTCCCTCTTCTTAACCATATCAGTATGAAAAATCTTGCTGGATGTATGAGAGTCAGACACCATACTGGCATCCAGCAAAGTCACTGTAGCGGGTGCCCAATAAACAGTCAGGCATACCACAGATTCCTGCAGCATCTCAACAGATGCATCTGAATTAGACTGGACAGCATAACATTCAGGCCTAGGTTTTTTTTTTTTTTTTCTTACCATAACTTGGCATCTGTGTTGTCTATCTTCATTCTTCTTCACAATAGGGTCTCAGATCCAACCTACATATCCGGCTTGGCCACATTCTCCAGACCTGGATCCGACTCTTGAGCTCCTTCCTCTTACCCATAATGCACTACATCCACTCAAGCACCTCGGATCAAATTTGCTGACTCCATACATTCCCACACAGACAGCAAAGGAACAGCAGATGAGGCTCCAACATGGGACCTATTATGTGCCCTGTCATGTTCCATGATCCTCTAGAAGAATGAGGCAGGGGGATGGCTGGGTGGGAAAGTGAGGAGGAATGAAGATAGACAACACAGATGCCAAGTTACAGTAAGACAGCGTTTTAATCTGATGTTGTCTTCTTCTTTCCTCCTCACGATAGGGTCAGAGTCCCCAGATATGTAATTCCTGGGTGGCCCTCATGGAAGGATATGCCGGACACCATTGAGCCAAAGGAAGCCCTGCTCCTAGAAATGATATCAAGTTGTAGTGTCCCACAAAGGTGAGACTGTTAGACCATGTTGCTACTGCACAAATATCATCAACGGAGGTTCTAGAAGAAAAGGCAGAGGAAGTAGCCATAGCTCTGATGGAATGTCGTCTAGGAGCTTGAGGTAATTCTAGGCCCTTTTGTGAGTAAATGAAAGAAATTCAATCTGTTATCCATTTTGCTAAGGTAATTTTGGAAACCGCTTGGCCTACTTTATTAGCCAAGAAGGCTAAAAACAGTTGTTCAGACTTCCTGTGTTGTTTAGTCCTGTGCAGACAGAAAAGGAGTTGTCTATGAACTATGAGAACATGTAGAACATACTCCCCTTTATTAGAGAAGTTTAGAAGGAACACTGGTAAGTAGATGGACTGACTGATATTGTTTTCTGTGGCTACTTTAGGCATAAAGAAGGGACTGGTATGTAAACAGACCCTGTCCTTATGAACAATTATGTAAGGAGGTTTGGAGGATAAGGCTTGTAGTTTGGAAATTCTCTTAACTGAAGTTATAGACACCAAAAAGATTGTCTTCTATGACAAAAACTTCTTAACGCAACTGGCAGCTAGATCGAAGGGTCACTGAGTCAAAGCCTGCAACACGACAGTGAGATCCCTAAAGGATTTGCATAATCTAAAGATGAACAGGGAACGTCATTGACTTGCAATGTGAAAATTAGACATAGCAGCTAATTGAAGCTTGATGATACAGAAGCTAGCTCCTGTCTTAAACAAAGTACTAAGAAAGAGCAGAAAATCCAAGACTTGTGCTGAAAAGGGATCAATATTCCTATTTGTAGCCCAAATGATGAACTTTTTCTACTTACTGGTGTAGACTTTCTTAGTGAGAGCCTTTTGCACGGCTGGAAGTATTTTACAGACTGGGGAAGCGAGTCTCGACTGTCTTGCTAGGGTTGGAAGTGGAGAAACCAAGCTGTCAGCCTGAGGGGGTGAAGGTTCGGGTGCTGCATCCCTGATGGGTGAGACAGGAGGTCCAGTCTTGGCTACAGTATCCACGGAGGATATTTCTGATGAGACCAGAAGAAGGAGAACCAAACCTGTCAAGGCCAGAAGGGACAATGAGGATGAATGAACTTTTCAGTCTGCTTGCCTTTTGAAGAAACGTCGGGATCAGAGGGAGAGGAGGGTAAGCATACAGGAGACCCGGGGCCAATTAGGGACCAGGACTCCCCCTGAGGAGGGATAAGATCGAAGAATGTGCTACATTTGTTGTTGAGGGGAGAGGCAAAGAGGTTGCAGGAAGGCTGACCCCAGCGACTGAAGATCATGCTCACCACTGACTGATTGAGGGACCACTCGTGCGGAACTAGGATTGATCTGCTGAGTCTATCTGCCAAGTCATTGGTTTTCCCAGGATGTGCATTGCAACTAGAAGGTGGTCTAAAGATATCGCCCATTCCCACACCATCATGCCTTCCCTGCACAAGAGGTAGGAACGGGTTCCTCCTTGCTTGCTGATGTACCAGACAACAGACATGTTGTTGGTGTGAACTTCTATAGTTCCCAAGGGGAGAGCATCCTGAAAAGTTTGCAATGTTAGGAGAACTGCTCTCATCTCTAAGATATTGATTTGCAACCTGGTCTCAATAGGGGACAATGTGCCTTGGACCATCTTCCCATTGTAATGCCCCCCACCCAAAATGGGAAGCATCCCTGGTCACTGTTTCTATTGGAAGGGGGGTAAAAAAAAAAACGGTCTTCTTAGAATTAGATTGTCCAACAAAAGCCACCACCTGGTGCGCCATCTGCAAACTGGAGTCAAGCTGATGAGACTGGACAGGGGCTAATAGAGAATGGACCACTATATTGTCAATGCCCACTGAAGAATCTGCATGAAGAACCTTGCTAGAAGAACTAACAGAATTGTTGCTGACATGGATCCTAGAACTTGCATGACTAGCATTCCGGGCAAGGTGAATAGGGGGACTGGTGAGATAACAACTCCCAGAATTGATTCCTCAATGTTATCACATGGTGCAGGGAGTGAAGCTATTAGATCTCTCATATTCAGCTGCATTCCTATGAATTTCAGGTTCTGCACAGGAGCCAGGCTGGACTTATTTAGGTTTACAGTAATGCCCAATGAGTGTGAAAGCAGGATTATGTAATCTATGGCTTGGATAAGCTGATGCCTCAGGGGTGTGGTAAGGAGTCAATTGTCTAGGTATGGAAGCACCCAGAATCCTTTGAGTCTCATATGAGCTGCTACCACTGCCATGCATTTGGTGAACAGCCGGGCATTGCGGTGAGCCCAAAGGGCAGTGCTTTAAACTGGAAATGATTGGCTCCCAGCCAAAAGTGCAGCTATCTCCTGGAGTGGTCTATTTTGATGTTGTAGGTCATCCTTGAGGTCTGTTGAGTACATCCAATCATCCTTGTGCAACAATGGAAGAATGGACTGAACCGTAACCATTTGGTACCACGACTTCTTTACATAACCATTTAACTTGCTTTGATTGAAAATAGGTCTTCAGTCCAGTCCTTTTTGGCACCAAAAAGAAGCAAGAGTAGATTCTGAATCCTCTTTGTTCAGCTGGGACCGCTTGGATGCCTCTGTTTTGCAGAAATTGTTGGATTTCCTGTGCTGCCTGCTCCCTCTTACTGGGTGGTGTGTGAGGGAGGTTCTTGGAATTTGGAAGAAGAAAGGAAAAAGGAATGTAGTAGCCTCTGGATATTGTGCTTAGCATCCAGGGGTTTTGAGTCAAATGGGTCCAGGCTTCTGAGTGCAAAGTGAGTCGACCCCTGACTGTCTCCAGAGATGTACAGTCAGGCAATGCTTCAGGAGTGCTGATAGATCTTGCCAGAAATTGTCTCTGAAGCCCTGGTTTTGTGGGCTGCCTCTGCCTCTAGGCCGGCGCCTACCATTAAACCCTCCTCCTATGCCTCTAAAGGAGGGTTCCCTGGGCAGGTCCTGGAAAGGCCCTTGGGATTTACAAAACCACATTTTCTTGCCTCCACGTTGTTTCCTGGAGAAGGACCTCTGAGGCATTGAAAATTTGATTCCTACAGTAGAAACGGTCTTCTCATCCTTTTTTCTACAGGTGAGGGTATCTCTAACCAACAGCCCAAACAGTGAAGAGCATAGGGGGCATTCACAATAGATGCCTTAAAGGGCTCCACAAAATCACATAGCCTCATCCAGGCATGCCTCCTTAAGGAAAGTCCTGAACGAGCCACTCGTGAGGTACCTTCCGTTGTATGGAAGAGCAACCTCATCAAGGAGTTGGCAATGGACGACAGAGTGGTCAGCTTAGCAAAACTTTCTTAAATTCCTCCGCAGGCATGGACTTAGAGATAGAGGAGGAAAGCTCCTTTATCAGATCTATCTGCAACAAGGTAAAGTGATTTAGGTAAATTAACGACTGCAGCACAAAGGTGGCTGAGGAGTAAACATGCTTACCAATCCTGTCCAACTCTCTAGACTCCTTGTTAGGCAGATGGACATTGGCAGTCTCTTCTGCCAGTTCTTTCTTAGTGGCTGCCACAACCACAATGGCATCAACTATGGGACCTTTGCTCCAATGCTTTCTATCTGCTGGAGGTAACAGGAACCTGTCAGGGCACCTGGAGATGGGCTCAGTATGTCTAGTTCCTTCCATGCCAGGCAGGAAACCAAATCAATGAGGTTGTTCGCTGGGGGGGGGGGTCACCCAGGTCATAGATGGGCTCTCCCCAAACTCCTCCAACAGCAATGACTCCTCAGAAGAAGGAGGTTTGTCAGGCCACCCACCTTTTTGCTTTATGATTTCTAGAATGTCTCCAAAGAATATGTCCTCAGGGGGGATCCTTCCCACTCATCTAAGTCAGTGTCTTCGGTTAAGGACTCAAACGGGGAGTCAACGTGCCTCCTTTTGCATGTTTTCTTCTGGGGGGCATCCTTAGCGGGGTACTCTGGGAAAATGTCAGAAGAAGGTGATCCCTCCTGGGCAGAGACATCCTGGAGGCCACTTGGGATGGGCTGACTCAGGGCAGGATGAATGGGCTCAAGACCCTGAAGGGGATACAGGGGTGGATTGCAGGACATGTGGTGATGGATCTCCAGCTTGGGAAAAAACCCTCTCCACTACCTGAAAATCCAACGGACTGGGAAAGATCCTCCCCATCTCCCCCAAAGCCGAATCCACAGGGCAATACAACTAGGACCTACACCAGATCCAAGGCCTCCAGTGAGGATCAGACCTGAGCTGTCAAGTGCTGAGGCGCCTAAGGGAAGATATGGTTCCAACAAAGATGGAGCCATCCTCAGTCCCCCAGACCCAGCACTGATAACTCAGCTCTGAGATTCACTCTGCTCAGAGAGAATCGGAACAGGGCTAATCAAGGGTAACATCAGCGTTAAGGAAGGGAGCTTCCCCTGTACCAAACCCAACACACAAGAGAGTCCTGAACCCTGCAACATCAAAACCAAAGGTCGGATCGGAGAAGGATTTCTGATGGTATGGCCTGGGTATCTCATGGACGACAGGAGATGTAGCCGAGACTACCTCCATCTGGTCTGGGCCTTGAGGAATCTCCTCGTCAACCTGTCCATGTCCACCTAGGACGAGCTTCAAGAGGATCTGGATGAAGCCGACGAGGGGATCGGTAGTGCTTGGATTTAATTGAATGAGTGAGGGATTTGTTCAAAACTCTCAGATCCTGACCGACTGGATTCGACATGGGAGCCGACAGTGGAGGAGGTGATAAAGATATAATATCCCTTGGATCTGAGGAAGCTGACGGATCCAAGGGGGTAGACACTTTATTTGGGTCATATCCAAAGTTTTCCTAGACTTGATTTTGAGCTCTACAGGATCTCTTGGGAAGACAGGGAGAGACCTTGTTTTTGCTTCTTTAGCAGAAGACAACAAAGTGAAAGCCAAGGAGGGGCTCTGAGCCTCAGGAGCCAATGAAGGTAGAAGGCCACTCAAAATCAACTTATTACATCTGTCAGCTAGAGCCCAAGGATTAAACAATGCACAAACTGAACACTGCCTTCAAATGGTCTGCACCTAAGCAATACACGCACTCCATGTGGGCATCCTGATTAGGGATTTTATGCCCACAAGAAGTGCAACACTTGATGATGGGAGAAGGTTTGTCAGACATGACAATAACAAAAAGCTCACCAAAAACCAATGGACGGCAAACAAAAGGCTAAATGGAAGGGTAAGTAACCTTAGACTAGAAACTTCAACTAAGACTAATTCTACTTTTAACTTAACTTTACATATAAATTTTAACTACAGCAACTAACTTTAACTTTTTTTTTTTTTTTGTTACAGGAAGGAAAGGAGAAAGAAACTCACATGCACACACACAAAGGATTTAAGAAGAAAAACTACAAGAGGGAGAACTTACAACAAACTCTATCGAAAACTATCTTGACTTTCCTGAGAAAGGTAAGAACTGCTCGATAGCGCAGAGATCTGCATCCAGATGCTGAAGCGGTAAACGAGATATGAGGTGCTTAGGTGGATGTAGTGCATTGTGGGTAAGAGGGAGGAGCTCAAGCGTTGCATCCAAGTCTGCAGAATGTGTCTGAGCTAGATCCGAAGTTGAGATCCAAGACTCTATCATGAAGAGAAATGAACTCCACATCGGATCTTTTTTTAGGTAAAAGTAAGATGTCTGAGTCTAAGGATTCTGCCTTTTTGGTTTGCACAAGGCACTTCAGAAATTAAGCCACAAAGTTTATATTTAAACAAGAAAGTCAAATTGGGAGGGTTTTAAGAACAACTGGCAGATCTGACAGTTTCTGTAATCATGTTCAGCCACTAGACAAAATAAACATGGGAGTGGAGGTCCTTAAAATGCATCTGCCTATCACAGTCACACTTCCATCTCTTAGCTGACATTAACAAATATTTTTGAGAAAACCACAGGAAAAAAGGCTTCCCAATAGTGCACTTATCTGAATATGTGTAGGCAATGGTAGCAACAAACAGCAACACCATGGTTCACAGACTAAAAGGAGCAGAGATCCTGCATTCACACTGGCAGCAAAACAATCTAGAAGATTTTATGCACCTACTTCCACTTATGTATCCTTATGTCCATGGGCTTAGGTCATGCATTGGGCATACAAGCGTATAGAAGGTTTTTGCCTTTGGTGCACCAGCTGGAAGTCAGTTTACCTCAGCAAGATAATCCATCAGTATTGGAGTACAGTAACAGTGATCTAAGGAAGAACATCTTACTAAGACTATAATTTTGGAAGAGTCTGTCCTTCAGATGAAATGTCAAACCAAGGCCCCATTTGCCTGAGTTGGTGGTAGCTCAGGTGAATGTCAAAGACCCTACATCATTTATCAAAAACAGTAGGGGAAGCCCCCTCGTTCCCCTGGCCAAATTTCCTCTAATTATTATGATAACACTTTGGGCCTTCCCCTGAAAAGAGGCCATTGGCCTAGTGAGACTAATCCAGCCAACAAAGTTCAAATAAAAATTGTGCAAAAAAATTACAAGTACCACAGTTGAACTATTGCATATTACTTTAATGTAGATTTAAATGTTTGCTGGATTGTCATTGGTATGCTTTGCATATCTGCTTGGATTTTCCAACTAAAAAAAAAGTTATGTAATCACCATATCATTCCATCTTTGTTGCCCATTTTCATTCTTCTTCAACAGCTGGTTCTCCTCAGATCTGACTTGGCCGCTTCTTCCAGATTAGAATACTTGAACTCTTGAGGTCCACCCCTTACCCATAATGCCTTAGCCAGCTAACATATCTCAGGTCTAGTTTGCTGCCCATAAATATATATATATATATATATATATATATATATATATATATGTGTATATATATATATATATATATATATATATATATAGATGGATCTGGTTAATTTCTCCGAAATCACATTTTGCCAACTGTTATTTCAGCAAGACCAAATCGCCGAAAGCACATTTCACCGAAAATAGTAGCGGCAATGTATATGCCCTTTTCCCAACTGTAGTGCGATCCTGGAGTTAGAATATACAGTAGGGGGTGTAGGGGGTTCAGCCCCCCACAATGGGGGTGTGGTGGGCATAGCCTCCCATTTAACTTGCTTTATACTATGCAGTTTCTGTTACAAGGGTAAGTTTGTACTTTTTAATCAAAGTATATGGGGGGCTATGCCCTCCACATCCCCCCTACTATATATTCTAACTCCAGGATCGCACTACAGTGGGGAAAAGGGCATTTACACTGCCACTACTATTTTCAGTGAAATGTGCTTTTGGCAAAATGAGTTTTCAGTGAAATGTGCTTTCGGAGATTTGGTCTTGGTGACATGAAATTCGGCGAAATGTGCTTTCGGCGAAATGAATCAGACCCATACATATATATATATATATATATATATATATATATATATATAGAGAGAGAGAGAGAGAGAGATACAGAAAGCAGTGGAAATTCAGAAAGGAATGGAAACTGGAGCTCAAGCAAGGAAGATAGGTTCCTCCACAAATTCTTTGATCTATCCAGCAGTTCTACAAAGAGGGGGTAGATGGGTGGGAAGTTGAGGAAGAATGAAAATGGACAACACAGATGGAACATTATGGCAAGTGCATAACTTTTTTATTTGATGTTGTCATTTTCATTGATTCCTCAACATTTAGGAATGAGTTTCCAGCTACCTAAATCTCGGGAGGACAAAAAGGAAGACTATTTCAAAGCACAGCTGAATAAAGGCTGTTCTTCGGGTCTATATTATATCAACGAACGCTTGAAATTGCGAACGCTGTATAATCGGCCCAAACACTTCGAAAATCCAAAATGCCGAACACACAGATCAGCTGATCGTTAAGAAAAAAAAAAAAAAAAAAAAAAAAGTGGGGGGCTTCAACCCGAGATCGCCCACAGTGGAGGAAATGTCAAAGCCCTGAAAATGGCCCAGTGATTTTTTCCCCTGGGAAAAAAAAAATCGCTGTTCCGTGCTTTCGGAATTTTGCCATTTCGGGTAAACACATTTGATTAAATAGCGTTCGCTTACATAATAGGAACCCTACTCTTCCCCTGGAGACCAGATCCAACTTGTAATGAGCAATAAAGATATGATGATTAGCCAATGTTACAGCTGCAGAAATATCATCTAAGGAATTTCTAGAAAAGAAGGCTGAGGAAGTCACCACAGACCTTGTGGAATGGGCCCATTTGAAAAGTTAGGAAAGAAGACTGGGAAATCAATGACCTGATTAATATTAGATTCCAACACCCCCTTTGGCAAAAAGGAAGGATTTTTCCTTAATGAAACCCTGTCTTTGTGAAAAATTAAATAAGGGGGCTTAGAGGACAGTGCTTGAAGCTAAACACTCTTCTGGCAGAAGTGATAGCAACTAGGAAAAGAGTTTTCTAGGTCAAAAATTTCAGATCAAACCAAGCTGATGATTCAAAGTGGGGTTGAGTCAAGGTCTGAAGAACAAAATTTATATCTCGAGGAGGGGTGGGATCTTTTAAAGGAGGTCTTAGGTAAGTAAGTTCCTCTGAGAAATGTTTTACAAAGCTTAGAGGAAGTTAAAATAGAATTATTTACTCCTATATGAAAATTGGAAATAGCTGTCAATTGTACTCTGATAGCTAAGGAGCTGGCACCTTCACTGCAAATTATAGCTAGAAAGTCGAGAACCCTTGATACTGGTGCCATAAAAGGGTCTAAATTCTGTTGGTGGGCCCAAAAAAACAAACCTTTCCCATTTACTTTTATACATGTTCCTAGTGGAAACTTTATGGGAAGATAATATATGACAGACAAGAGAAGAGAGCCTGTGTCAACCTGAAGCCTGAAATGCCCAAATGAGTCAAGCCTGACGGCTGAGAAAGGAGGTCTGGGGTTGGATTCAGAATCCAGGGAGGATGTAGAAGATGAGACCAAAGAAAGGAAACAAGATCTAACAAAGCCATTAAGAATCAATTAGAATAACTGTGCTCTTCAATCCAGATGCTTTCTGGAGAGAATTTGGCATGAGGGGTAATGGGGGATAAGTATAAAGGAGACTGGAGGGCCAATCTTAAAGTACAGCATCCCTCAGGGACTCCCACACTGTGGGGATCAGGGCAAAGAACCTGCTGCATTTGTTGTTGAGGGGAGAAGCAAATAGGTTGCTGCATGGTTGACTCCATTGACAGAAAATCATCTCTGCCACACTGATATTTAGAGACTACTCATGAAGCATTAAAATGGACCTGCTTGACTCGTCTGAAATCATACTGGACTTCCCTGGGATGTATGTTGCTATCAGAAAGTGAGTGGAGGATATCCCCAATTGCCATACTCTCATAGCTTCTTGACAAGGAGGGTAAGATCTGGTTCCACCTTGTTTGTTGATGTCCCAGACTACCAACATATTGTCCATCTGAATTGAAATAATTCCAGTTGGGAGATTATCTTGAAATGCCTGCAATGCTAGCAGGATAGCTCTCATTTCCTGAACATTGATATGCATGTTGGCCTCTTTGGCAGACCATGTGCCTTGGACAGTCTTTCTCAAGAAGTGCTCCCCCACCCGATATAAAATGCATCTGTGGTCACTGTGACCATGGGTTGAGCGAGAACAAAGGGATGACTTTCTTGAATTTGACTGGAGTGAATCACCAGAGAAAGCCATTCTTGCAAGCTTGAGTTATCTTGACTGGGCTGGATAATGGGTGTTGGAGAATAGACCATTGAGTTGCAAGTGTGCATTAGAGGATTTTCATCTGGAACCTCACTAGCAATACGAGAGTAATTGCCATTAACATGCATCCCAAGGTTTGGATTGTCAGATGTGCTGATAGGGAAGAATTCTGAATAATCTTTTTGACTTGAATTGAATGGCTTGAATATGAGATAGAGGGAGAGAAGCTATTTGATTGGCCGTATTGAAATGAGCACCAATGAATTCCAAAATTTGAGTTAGACTGAGTTGAGATTTGTTGTAACTGACAGATGTCTCCAAATGAGAGCACAGCTGGAGGAAGTAGTCCCTTGCTTGAATTACTTGATGCCTGGTTGAAGCAGTCAAGAGACAGTTATCTAAGTATGGAAGCACCCGGAATCCCAGCAGTCTAAAGTGCGCTGCTACTACTGCCATGCACTTGGTAAACACACTGGGGGCTCTGGTGATACCAAAGAGCAGTGCTCTGAATTGGTAATGACTGTCTCCCAGTCAGAAGTGCAGATATCTTCTGGATCACCTGTTCATTTTGATATGATAGTACACATCCTGAAGATCGAGTGAGCATATCCAGTCATCCTTATCCAGAAACAGCAGTTTGCTGAGATCCAAAATTGGTCTCATGTCACCTGTCATTTTGGCACTAAAAAAAATCTTGAATAAGTTCTGGACTCTCTCTGGTCTTGGGGGGGGGGGGCTCTTGGATGACTCTCTTTTCTAGAAGCTTGTTTATTGCTAGTGCTGCTGCTTTCCTCTGACTGGGTGGAACATCAGGGATTTTCTTTGAAATTGATGGTGAGAGTTGGGAAAATGGTATGATAATACCTCTGGATATAATCCTCTGTACCCATGAATCTTTTGTCATATCTAGCCAGGCTCTCTGGTGCAAGGAAAAATTACCCCCAACTGCCTCCAGAGATGGACATTCAGGCTCCCTGTCAGGAGCACTGACAGATCTGTCTGAGAAGGTATCTCTATATCCCTGATTATATGGACCACCTCTGCCGTGGGGACTGCATCATCCATGTGAATTCCCCCTTCGCCAAGCGTATCTTGAACGAGACCCTGGGATTTCTTGAACCACATTTTTCTACCACCTTGTTGGTTTCTAGAAAAGGACCATTGAGGAGTAGAAAAATGTACACCCACAGCATACAGGGTTTTCCCTTCCTGTTTGCACCTAGAGAGTCTGTCTTTCACTATGGGGCCAAACAATGAGGTCCTGTCAAAGGGTTCTGCAAAATCACACAAGTGCATCCAGGCATGTGTACTAATGGAAATGCCTGAACCCACTGCCAGTGAGGCACTTTTAGCAGCATGACAGATAAGCCTCTTAATAAATTAGAAATAGACTGAAGGGTAGCCAGCTGTGAGGAAATGGTATTCCATTCCTCAGAGGATATGGTCCCAGAAAGAGAGATTTGTTAAGCTCCTTGATCAAATTGGTCTGAAGCCTTGTGAAATGTGCCAAATAATTCAGCGACCTAAGAGCAAAGGTCACTGAAGGATAGACACACTTCCCAAATCTGTCCAGCACCCTAGACTCCCTGTTAGGGGGATGGACAGAAAAACTCTGCTCTGCCAGCTCCTTTCTAGTGGCCGCTGCTACAATCATGGCATCAACAGGAACTCCTTTACTCAAGTGTGGTCAATCTTTAGGTGGCACAAGGATCCTGTCTGATCTCTTGGGTATAGGCTTAACTGGGTCTGGTTCCCTCCATGCACTACAAGCTCATTGGCAGTGGAGTCACTCAGGAGGTAGATGGGCCAGACTCGAAGGCCTCCAGTAACACTGATCCTTCTTGGGAAGGGTTATCAGGGGACCAACCATCCTTTTGTTGCAGGAGGTCTAACATGTCTCCAATGAGACATCACTGGGTGATCTGGGGGACCCATGCCCCTCATCAAAATCAGCGTCCTCAGTGACAAACTTTTGCAGAGAGTCTAAGTGCCTTCTTTTGCACTTTCTCTTCCAAGGAACCTCCTTGGTGGGATGCTCAGGGGAGATATTGGAAGAGATAACAACACTCTGCTGGGTGGCCGGAGACCAGATCAGTCTGGCTGTCCTCATGGAAAGGATGAACAAGGCTATGGACGCAAAATTGAATGCGACAAGGAAGCCGGATCTGAAGTGAACAGAGTTGTCTGAACTCTAGATATAGAGAATGCTCTCTCCACTACCTCAAAAGCAGAGTGCCTGGGAGAAGCAGAAACTGATGAATCAGATAAGGCAGGCTTGTGGATCGTCAGCTCCCACTGTCCCACAGGCAACCCACCTGATGAAGGAGTCAGATACAGGCTATCTAACACTAATGCTCAGAAGGGAAGAGACGGGTCCAACAACTTCAGAATCCAATCCAACACCCTACAGCTGGTGCCGATGCTTTGTCTCAGAGAGTCATTCGACTCCAGGGTACTCTGGGTCGGACAGCTCAGAGACACTCTGAGTCAATGAAGCCAATACCTTCGGATCCGAGGAAGATGACTCAAAAGGTTTAAAATCCAACAGCTCCAAAACCAAAGCACAGATTGAAGAAGGAGTTACGAGCAGAGATGTGGCTCTAAGGAGCGCCTTCGGACCCAATGGGGTCAGATCTAAAAGGACTCCCATTTGAATTAGCATCAAGAGGAACTTCCTGATCATCCTATCCACACCTGCTTTGGATAGGGTTCTGGAAGACTGAAGAGAGGAAGCAGAGGAAGAAGGTGTTGAGAGATGATGGGAAGACTGCTCCAGAAAAGGTGACAGAAGCCTAGATGTGATCGATTATGATATTAAAGGAGAAGAATGGATCCAAGAGGATTTTTCAAATCTGATACATTTGGATCCAACTTTTAGCTACATTAATGGGTGGCTCCAAGGATGGAGCTGATGTCGAAGCTGAAGAGCATTCCGGGGATCTCTTTTGAGACTTTTGAAAGTAGAATTGCCCTTTTTTCTTGTCTCTTGGGGGTTTGAGCCCAAGCACCCATTCAGGAAGATTTAGAGGGAAGTAAACCCCTAAGGATTAGCTTATTCTTCCTATCTATCAGGGCGCAGGAATTGAATCCCTTACAAATGTCACATTCAATGTACAAATGTCAAGGACCTAAACAATAAACACACTCAGGGAATGCGTCTGAATTAGATATTTTGTGGCCACATGCCACACGTTTCTTAAAGTCGGAGGGCTTATCAAACATTTTAAAAGATAAAAAAAAACTATAATAGAAAAGGACAGCAATTTTTTTATTTTTTTTTTAACAAATAAAGAAGGAAGGAAAAGGAAAGGTGAAAGAACTATCAGCTATGGTAATTAGGAGTACTACTGAAGTACAATAAAAAGAAAGGGAAATATCAGCAATAGTATTAATAGTACTCAGAGAGCACAAGGAGAAAAGGGAACTTAAATGTATGAAAATGTTTAACAGAAGGAAAGTGTAATAACTATAACAAAAAAAAAATGAAACTCACTGACTTCCAATAATTAGATCAAGGGAAAATATATTCAAAAACTCGAGAGTTCTCAATCTATGTCTGAACTCTATGGTGGCATACAAGACCTGAGGTATGTTAGGTGCCTGAGGCATTGTGGGTAAAGGGAGGAGCTCGAGAGTTCAAGTGTTCTACAATCTGGAAGAAGCAGCTGAGTCACATCCGAGGATTGGATCTGAACTAATTGTTGAGGAATGAATGAAAATGAAAACATCAGATCACCATGTTTACTGTTGACATGTAATAGTCAACATATATATATATATATATATATATATATATATATATATATATATATATATATATATATATATATATATATATATATATGTGTCATAGATTTGTAGCTGTGACAAATTTGTAACAGTATTGATATTGCACTGCAGCTGTTGCGTTTTCTTAGACCAACTATCATACATGGTGCAATGAATGTCACAGAACAGTTGATTGCATAAATACTGCATATATGACCTTTTTCAACTTTTGAATAATTGCAGTTAATGAGTATAGGTCTTCATCACTTTCATAGTACTCACTGTTTATGTTTATGTACATAGCAATTTCTGTCTTTGAAGGAATTATGTTTATACTATGCATTTTTTTGTCATTAAATCTTGAATATCTGAAGCTTTTGTACCTGGGATTCCAATGCAAATAGGCTCTGTCCAAGGGGCCTTCCAGTCAACAAAAATAAATATGGATCCTTTCTTCTGTGAAAGAAGTGGGGTCAGACCCCTCATCCCAGGTGTTAGCAAACACTGTTTTTGCTAAATGGCCCTTTTCTTGTTTCATGACCACGGATGTAGAATCCATTCATTTAGTAACTCTGCTTTCTCTTTAAAGTATTTTTCTTCCACAACCAGCTTAACATTTTAACCTTCACTATCCCTCTCTTTCTTTGTGCCATTATGCATTATTAAAATGTTTTATCTTCCTATCACTGGTAATCTTTTCTAAATAATCTGTGAAGATACAGAGGATTATGATCAGGTCTCTGATCATAACCAGGGTATAATATGTTTGAAACGTGACTGTCAAGAAATTCACCTTGAGAATGAATCTCTATCATGCCAAAAATACATAACCTTAGTTATTATTGGATAGACCCAGTCAAAATTCCTTGCAGAGCATGGAGTTTTCCTCCTTCCATGTCCTAGAAAGCTTGGAGAAAAAAAAGTGGAGTAGCACTAAACATTTTGCAGCTTGAAAAGCTGCACCATACTGCTACCACACAGAGTAGGCATCAAAGAAAAGTATACAAAATCTGTTAAATACTATATTCAGACTATTAAACAATTCATTTTGACTTTTAAAAAACTTTGAATGTGGTATTAAATAAGTTATGTACTTCTGGCTCAACAAATGGATTATTGCCTCCTACCAGATCCTACCTTGGCATTATTTTCCAAGCTTTTGGATCTGGGCATCAGGTTCCACCCCTCTATGTAATCCCCTCATGTTTCCTGCAATATCTCAGATCAAGTTTGCTCCATTACATCTCATCTGCAAATGGTTCATCTCCCAGGCCCCTGCTTGTAAATGTTTAATTTCCCAAGCCCCTGCATACACATATCAAGGGTACCAGAACTTGTCAGAGATATGCATGTCTACGCTTAAAAAGGCCCTTGTGGTTGTTAGCCTAGTAAACACCTATGAACTTGTGAACCTATGTGCCAGTCAATATACCCAAGAAGTGACTATATCATAACCCTGAAAAGTCAGTTCAGCGAATGGCATTTACATCAAAAATGCCATTCAAACTTGCTCTTGTGGGGGGCTGCTCCCCCCACATTTCCAAATAATTATATATATATACCAACTCCGAGATCACACTACAGTGCGGAAAGGGCAAATTGTCCGATCTTCACTGTACGGCGATCTCACTATAACAGTTCGCTGAATGGCATTTTCAATGTAAAATGCCATTCGCTGAACTGACTGTTCAAACATGTGATATAGGCCCACCCAAGAATACCATATTATATCCTGCCTATAGTGATAATGGGGAAATCAGCTCAGGGGCTGAGAATATGAGAAGGCCCTGGACAAGTCCAATCAGTCAGCTGAAAGCTGTACATGACAATTTTGGCAAAGGGGGGGTGGAA
Organism: Protopterus annectens; assembly: GCF_019279795.1. NCBI lineage: Eukaryota > Metazoa > Chordata > Ceratodontiformes > Protopteridae > Protopterus > Protopterus annectens. Next base: position 802,702,016 of record NC_056731.1, on the reverse strand, counting down.
CTGGACTATGGATGGATAAAGACAACATGGATCTAGCATCATGTTAACTGCATAACTTTTGTATCCAATGATGTCTTATCTGTCCAGCTCAATGACTGGAACAAATTCTTCAGCTACTACAAACTCCAGGGTGGTCATAAGGAAGGATATTCCAAAGGATAGTTGAGCCAAAAGATGCACAGGATATCGATTGCATATTCAACTTATAGTGAGATACAAAGGTATGAACAGTAGACCAAGTAGCTGCAGTACAAATCTTGTCTATGGGACTCTAGCAAAGATGGCAGCAGAGGCTGCCACTGCTGTAGCTGAATGAGCCTTGGGTTTATGTGGAAGTGCTAATCCTCTTTCTTCAATGACAAAGACAATGCAGAGAGCCACCTGGAAAGTGTGATTTTAGAAACACCCTGCCGGGCCCCAATTTTTCCTTTGAAAAAGAAATAAAAGCTGATCTTTCTTGAATTCTTTGGTCTGGTGTAAATAAAATCTCAACTGATGGTGCACATCCATCAGGTGCAAGATATATTCACCTTTGTTAGAAAAATTTGAAAATAAAACCGGTAAGTTAATAGTCTGATTCAGAAAAGTTTCTGATGACACTTTGGGAATTAAATCAGGATTAGTTCAAAAGGACACCCAATCCTTCTGAAAGATCAAGAGAGGTTTGCATGACAAGGCTTGTATTTCAGAAATTCTTCTGGAAGGGGTAATAACCACACAAAAAATAGTTTTTCAAGACAAAAACAAAGGTGGTTTGGTCAAAGCCTGAAGCATAAGTGCAATATCCTAAGGGGGAATGGGATCTTTGATAGGGGATCTGAGAAGAAACGCTCTCTTTAAGAAAGCCTTAGACAACTTTAAAGATGTAATAGGATTGTGATTTTCCTCAACATGTTCTTTCTTGTACTTTGTATTGTTTTGTTGCCTTCCTCTGTTTATATATTGTGATTTATTTTCTTTACACTGTGTTTTACTTATATTCTGCTTTTAATTGCATATTAAACTAGGAAAGAGACCACGGCTGTGTCTCTTGTGAATCACACAGAAATTAGAACATGTCAATTAAGGTTAATTACCTGTGAAATGAGGGTGGAGCTAGGAACTCAACCTTCTATCAAAGGGGTGAAATAAAACATTCAAGGCTTTACTGGAAAAGATCACTCAGACTCTGTCCCATCTTGCTCTGAGGGAAAGGTTAGTTTGTTTTTGCTTTCTTGAATTTCGTATTGCGTCATTGCTTTATTCTATTTTGTATGTTGTGATTTATTTTCTTTACACTGTTTTACTTGTATTCTTTTTTTTAATTGCATATTTAAACTAGGACCATTGCTCTGAGGGAAAGGTTAGTGTGTTTTTCTTTTGTTATATTTTGTATTGCTTCACTGCCTTATTCTATTTTGTATATTGTAATTTATTTTCTTCACACTGTTTTACTTATATTCTTCTTTTAATTGGATATTTAAACTAGGACCACAGTTGTTTCTCTGACGAGTCACACAGAAATTAAATTTTCCTCTACCCTCCCACACTGGTCTGCTTTTTTTTTAAACTCAATGGTCTTTCTAGTTGCCTGCCCCTTATGCTAATCTGACCACATGATTTTTCCCTCTCCTTTTTCATTGGCAATTGTGAGTAAGCACAAAATTACCATTTTGTGAAATCACTCCTCTTCAGTTTAAATTTATTGGTCATCCCACTGTATTCCATAGAGCCAGAATACAAATTGCTTACCCTTTCCAATGTATCTTGCTCTTATAAAATAAGCGGCTCTAAACTTAGATGGCTAAAGATTTTGTTACTCTCTCTTTCATAGCTAACTGCTTAGTGCACATTGCAACTCTTAGGATATTATCCCATTTTTCAGCTTACCTTTAAAATCTGCAACATCTACTCCAAGGCTACCAATTACTAGAGAGCCCACATTGTACCTCTCAGTCACTGTAGGATTACTGCTTCTGTTTTGCTCCTGGTGAGACAGGAAGCATAGGGACATCATTTCCTGGAGACTGCTTATCACTGGAAAGCCTAATACATGCCAGCTTGGAATTTGTGCTCATATTTTGCTCCTGGTGAGAGAAGGAGCAGAGAGCATTGATTTCTGACTGTTTCTGTTTGGTCAAGGAGTATTTGTGTTTGACCTTCCTGATTGGTCTAATTGCTATTCAAAGCAGCTATCAGGAAAAGGTTACAACAAGCCTAGAGGCCCTTGCATCATCTGGGACAAGACTGTTGATCACCAAAGAGCCTTTGACCTGCTTCTCATCTTGGGATTGGTGCTTCTAGTGAGAGAAGAAGCAAAAGAGCATTGTATCCCAGCAGCATGAAGCTGTGGTGAGACCAGCAAGGCAGTAGCTATTCAGGATAATCCCCTCTTTTCATCATTCTTGACAAAACTAATTGTTTCTTTTCAGTAAGCAGTGCTTAATTTACTGCTGCCTAAGTTATTTCAGATTATCTCCCTAAATACTTCATCCATAAATTATCAGGGTCTAATTATTAGTTTCCCCCTAAGTTTTTGGCAGTGCCCTGTATAGATGCAGACACCTTAAGCTGGCATTTTCCCTGTAAAAGCATCCTTGAAATTTCACCAACACCTGTTTGCACACAGGGCAGCTAGTTTGCAGTGACAAGCACTGCTTTCCACAGTTGCAAACCAGATACTCCTTACATTACTTTAAAGTCTCCCTCATACTGCCTAATCAATAAAAAGGGTTCAGGCACCTAGGCAGCGAGACATTTCCCTGTGGTACATTTGACTGGGGACATATGGCTGAAGTGACATCCAGCTGCAGAGAAATATGGCTGTTTGCAAATTCCCTGTGGGCAAAGAGAAGCACACACTGCCATGCTCACAGCTTTATTAACCAAATGCATGGCAGCAGATGAAGTAATGAGTGTTTTGCTCAGTATACAGTACATACTTATGTAACTACAACATGTAGAAGTGTGCTACAGCATGAAGAAAATTCTGCAGGATACTGTAGTCACATTTATGCTCCAGTATGTGTTTTAGGTAATGTTTCCTAGACACTGTGAAGGGGGTAGTGGTCCACACACTCCAACTGTAAAGGCACTGCCCATTGTCCACTGCATTTTACTGCCACTGACATGCCCTCTGGCCAGCCTGCTGCTGATACCTGCCATACTGCCTGCTGTCTCATGTTCCCTTGGGGACCATGGACATTGTTTTCCCCCTGTGCATTTGGTTACTGAAGTTGTGGGCATGGCAACATATTTTTCTCTTTGCCCACAGGGAATTTGCAAACAGCCATATTTCTCAGCAGCTGAATGTCACTTCAGCCATGTGTCCCCAGTCAAATGTACTGCAGGGAAATGTCTCGCTGCCTAGGTGCCTGAACCCGGTCTATCTATGTTACACAAATTCAACTCTGGGACATCCCGTAAAATGTGCCAGTATTTAATGATTATATTTTTAACCTTGTTGGAGTTTTTGTTATAGGTCAACATACATCTGATTTTATTTGTGGTATGTGTAGAAGTCTGAGAATCATTCCTTTCTGCTGAAAAAAATTGGTCTACCCATAGTTGTTCAATGGCTCTTCCCTTCTTCACATTTTTTCCACTATGTTCTTATTATATCCCCTATCTATAAAGTCAGTAACTACATTCTCAAGTTGAGTAGTCATGTTTCCATCCATCATACTACAAATCAATCATAATTTGAAGGAAATACTTCAAAGACATTTTAGTTCTCAGGTAGAAATAAAAATAGGCAGCAACACCATTCTACTAGAGCAAAGATAAAGCCTAAATTATGTCATAAGCTTACAGCTTATAAAATAATAGCAATTATTGCATTTATCGTTCCCTCTCTCTTTCTCAGAGTTAGAAGCAGGTCTACGTGCAATAGCATAATTCTGAAGATATCCTCAGTCATTAAATATTTTAATGATATAATCAGCTGACAGCAATGTGTTGTACAACAATCTAGTTAGTGATTTGTTCTCAATCCTATACTTGAAATTTCCAATAAATATTAACAGTTACAGCTTAGTACTTGACTTTAATGCATATTAAGAAGAAGGTAAATGAAACATGTCAGGATATATGAAATGACCAGTTTACTACTGTGTTTCTGATCATACTTCGTGTGATTTACATTAGTGTGAAACTACCATTTGGTAGAATCGGAAAAATGAATGCCAGAATGTAGAAATTTACAACAGCGAATGCAATACAGCATTCACTGTTGTGAATTTCTACATTTTGATTCAGATCGCATATATATAGTGGGAATCGGAAAATGTACCCTTTCCCTCACTATAGTGCGATCCCGGAGTTTGTATAACTAAGTAGCAGGGGGTGTGGGGTTGCAGGGGGGCTTGCTCCCCTGCAAACACATTTTTTACTATGGAACGCACAGTAATGCTGTTCCCGGAAGTGTGGTGAATGTTCGAATTATGTCGAATTCGAACATTCACCACTTCCGAGTTCGAGATTTTTGTCGTTCGCTGTAGTGAATTTCATTTTTATGTTTCGTAGAAACGATAATTCATCTACAGTGACCTCGACAAAATGATAGTAAACCGAAATGAGCTTAGCAATATAGAGCTATTTTAGGAATTCTCTTACTTAAAAATAATACTTGGTTCCCATCCAGATACTACATGATTTAAACAAATAATTGCAACAAATAGCAAATTATGCAATTATTTTGACAATGCTAAGTAATTTTTATATTTTAGAATTTTTGTCCATATTTTATGATTAACAGTAAATGAAGTAAACCATTTTAAACTTACTTCTCCTGTCTTCCTCTTAATTGATCTGAAAGTATTGTTTTAATGGCATTAATAACAAGGTTGCTTTAAATATTTAAATCACTTCATTCAAAAATTCTACTTTTGCACAGTTTCTCAAGCTCCTTTTTGTACAAATAATACTTCAGACATCTAATAATAATGGACTTGGTATTTCTTTATTTATCTTAGGTTTAAATGCTCTCTTTGCCCTTTCCATCAGTTATCTCTGGGAATTGGAAGATGCACCAGCTATACTGTAAGAAGTCTACATATAACTTTTAAAGAATTACAGCAACCTTCCCAGTTTTGTTAAAAAAACTTTTAATTTTTCTAATGCTTTTTACCTCCAGATTTTGTAATGCATTCACAGTCATTCAAATATTTAACCCATTTGCTATTCAAAACTAACCACAAACACACACACACACACACTCTCTCTAAATATACATGGGTTTACAGTAACTGCAAAAACACTGACAGACAATTCACCACTACCAACTTTTCTTTTGTGATCTTACCAGAAAACTTCCGTCCATTACAGGCAGGCTAAATTTGTCTGAATTGTGATAATGGTACAGAACGTTTTTTTTCTAAGGTAACATGCAAGGTTAAGGTTGGGGACAGGGGCAAATTTAGGGTTAGAGTTAGCAGGTATTACTATACCTGTTAATCTTAATTCTAACTCAGCACCTTTCCTTAGAAAAACTGTTTCTGTCACACTATCATTACACAAGATGGGGTCAGAAACATTGCACGCACCAAACACACGCACACACACACACACACACACACACACACACACACACACACACACACACACACACACACTCAATATCCTTACCCTAGCCTGCATACAACAGAATGCACATACACAGTCACACACACACATATTTACATATATACTCACCACTAATGCCATAGCTTTCGATAAATCCAAAAGTTGCACATTAAAACAAGCAACTCGTTACCTCTTTACCTGCAAAACAGCACACTCCTCCCTTTGATAAATCCACAGATCAACCAACAATGCACTTGACAGTCCTCACATTTGACATATTTACCCACTTTGGGACACTTGACAGATGCAACAACTGATTGCATCACATGGATCCACATATAAATAGATAAGTGGTTTGACAATTCCACAGTTCAGTCATGCACTGTTTATTCTACTCATTTTGAAACAAACCATTTCTAAATGGATAGCACACTGCATTCATTTCTGCTACAAACACCATGGAAAACCTACCCCACAGGGGATCAAGCCTCATTCCACTAGTGCTACCTCAACCTCTACAGCTTTTCTCAGGGAAATCCCTACCAGGGACATCCTGGATGCTGCAACCTGGAGTTCTGTACACACCTTCCCCAAGCATTACCACTTAGCTATCTTTTCCAAATCTAGAGCTGAATTTGCCTCAGCAGTCTTACAAGGCCTGCTAGCCATCCCTACTACTTCTTGACTGCCTCCACCCTTCCTCAGCTTTGGGAATCAACCCAAGTGTGATGACTGCAACAGTGAAACAAGAAGAACATAGTACAGTTGTGTACACTTACCATAAATGTAGATGTTCGAGTGTATTCACTGTTGCAGTCCTGGTTACCCTCCCTTCAGCCCCCTGTCTTTCCATACTTTCTACCTATCATCTTTTTTGGTCATATCTTATGGAAATGGTATTTACATTTTACTGGAGGTGTTCCACACCATTTGATTGCTTCCTATTTTGGGGACTCCTGATATCTGGGGCAAGAAAAACTGATGTAATGGCATTGGCTGCATGTTTTATACCCCTGAAGACCTGACGTCATGGATGAGGCGACAGCATCCCACGCAGAAATCCCAAGACTCTGGTATTCGGGCCAACTGAGGGCTACCTGCAGGCAGATAACCCAAGTGCGATGACTGCAACAGTGGAACACGAAGAACATCGGGTCTTATAAAAATTAATCTACAATCGTATTAAATATGTTACCAGTACATGTAACGCCATATGAATTGCAGGAGGAGTCATTACTGGGCACATTACAGGTGCTGCGAAGACCACTTCTGGCGAACATCAAAGACTGAAACAATACTAATTTCATGAACTTAGGAATGGGGTCCATTTCATCATGGTATTAGAAACCCAAAAGACTTGGAGAAATAAAAAAAAAAACCGAAAAAGTAGCACTGATCATTGAAATTGCTACACCCAGTTATTATGGTGTCTTACATTTAGAGAGACAAAGTCATAAAATACCAGGATTTGCAGTCAGAAATGAGGGCAATGTGGAAAAATGACAGCCAGACAGTTCCAATAGTAGAAAAAGCAATGGGTTTCTTAAAAAATAATTTACATTCGTATTTAGATATGATATCAATACATGTAAATCTGCAGAAGGAGTTAGTTGTGGACATATTTTGGGTGCTACAAAGAGCAGTTCTGGCTAACATCAAAAAATGAAACAATACTAATTTCATGAACTTTAATCATACTTTAACATAGGAATGGGGTCCATTTCCATCATGGTAATAGAAACCCAAAAGACATGGAGAAATTAAACCAAGACAACAAAAGAAACAAAAGGGGAAAGTAGAATAGAGGATTAGTAGGGTAGAAATTAAACAAATAGAAAAAAGAAGTTATGTACTTACCATAACGTTCCATGTGAGTTGTTATCTCGCCTTTATTCTCACTGATGGGTTCGGAGCCTCGGCCGATAGCAAAGCTCAAGGTTTGCCAGTAGCTCGAGACCAAGCCCCTTATCCCACAATGCACTGCTGGAATTACCTCAGATCTTGTTTGCTGCAAATATATATATATATATATATATATATATATATATATATATATATATATATATATATATGCAAATCAGGAACGTCAGGAAAAGAAATGAAAAACTCAAGAGACCAATGTAAATTGATTTACGCGTTTCGTTCAGTTTTAATCCACTTTGAACTTCATCAGAATGCCATTTAAACCACATTCAGAATGATCTTTCTAATGCTTTAGCTAGGCATGCTACATCATGTGTTGATTTTAAGAAATTTAGATTTTCTGTTTTGGACAAAGTTAATGATGAATTGTTTTCTTTTAATTACAAAATTAAGTTGGAGTGTAGAGAAACTCTGTGGCAGATTTTGCTCAGAGCTGATGAGGCTCCTGGTTTAAATGACGTGATTAATATAAAATGTTTTCTACAAGCACAAAGACCCTGACAATGATATTGAGTCATTAGATATCGTTATTGTTGTTTTTATTTTTATTTTTATAGGCACTATATTGTTTTAAATATGGAATTCAATAATTTAATTGAACACATTCTGATTTGATGTATAGAGTCACATGATTACATCTAAAAGGTTTTTAAGCAACTGAATGTGGCTTAAATGGCATTCTGATGAAGTTCAAAGTGGATTAAAACTGAACGAAATGCGTAAATCAGTTTATATTGGACTCTTGTGTTTTCCTTTTCCTGGCGTTCCTGATTTGCATTTTAAAGTTTTGGTGTTGTGTACTGTGTCAAATATATATATATATATATATATATATATATATATATATATATATATATATACCTATACCTTTACCCTACTCTAAAAGGGGAACACTTTCCAAAGGAAAGAAGTACTGAGGAGCCAGGATAGTACTAGCCTCTAAGTCAACAGTCAGCCAGGAGGGGGAAGGAGGGAGGGACGTCAGAATAAAGGTGAGATAAACAACTCACATGGAATGTTATGGTAAGTACATAATTTCTTTATGTGAAGTTGTTAAATCTCGCCATTTATTCTCACTGATGGGTAGCATCCCTAGCACCCTTAATCTTGGGCGGCTCATGGAAGTATGTTTTTCAGTACAGTGGAATCAAAGGAAGACCTGTCCCTGGAAGCCTTATCTACTTTGTAATGTGTGATAAAGGTATGAGGCTTAGACCACGTAGCTGCAGCACAGATATTGTCAAGGGGCAATTTAGCTTGAAAGGCAGAAGACGTAGAAACTGCTCTGGTAGAATGAGCCTTAGGTTTGTGTGTCAATGGCATGCTAGCATTCGCATAAACAAAGGATATACAATTTGATAACCATTTAGATAAAGTTGTTTTAGCCACTGGATTACCTTTTCTGGCTTCTGAAAAGGATACAAAAAGTTGATCTGATTTAATATCCTTAGTTCTGTCAAGATAAAATCTGAGCTGTCTGTGTACATCAAGTTTGTGCAGCATGTATTCCAATTTGTTAGAGTGGTTGGGAAAAAAAGACTAGCAGCTCAATGACCTGATTGATATTGGATTCAGAACAGACTTTAGGCAAAAATGAGGGGTTTGTTCTGAGAGATACTCTATCAGCATGGAAAATCATGTAAGGTGGTCTGACAGATAATGCCTGGAGTTCTGATACTCTGTGGGCAGAAGTAATGGCCACTAGAAAAATAGTTTTCCAGGATAAATATTTGAGATCACAAGAAGATGCTGATTCAAAAGGGGGGAGAATAATTTGAGACACCATAAAGTTCAAATTCCAGGGAGAATAAGGAATTTTGACAGGAGGTCTCATGTGAAGAACACCTTTAAGAAAAGTTTTAGATAACTTATGGCCCATAACGTTTGAGCCATTGAATCCAAGGTGGAAATTTGAGATGGCGGCTAACTGGACTCGAACTGTAGCAGCTGCTGCCCCTTCCTTAAAAATCTTTATCAAAAATTCTAAAATGGACGATAGCGGAGCTCGGAAAGGGTCAATTTTCTGTGTGTTGGCCCAAATTGAGAACCTTTTCCACTTACTGCAGTATAATTTCCTGGTGGATGGCTTGTGAGAAGACAAGAGAATTTGTCTTGTATCTTCTGAAATTGAATGAAGCCTGGCAATTAGGGGAAGTGGATTAGCCAAGCAGTCAGTTTCAGGAACTGCAGGGAAGGATGGAGGTCCTCTGACAGGTGCGTCAGAAGGTTCGGAACTGGGTCCAGGATCCATGGATCTTCCAACAGGTGATGGTGGAGAAATGGGAACCAAATCTGTCGAGGCCAGTAGGGGACTATGAGGATAACAGTCCTTCCCAGCGATTTTGCTTTCTGTAAAAATCTGGGTATCAATGGAAAGGGTGGGAATGCATAATGGAGACCCAGGGGCCAATCGTGTACGAGTGCATCTCTCGGGGGATGTCCCGGAGGTGGTATTAGGGCAAAGTAGCTTCTGCATTTTGAACTGATGTGGCTAGCAAAGAGGTCACAGCAAGGCTGGCCCCATTTGTGGAAAATCAACTCCGCAACCTGTTGTTTGAGAGACCACTCATGAGGGAGCAATATCGCCCTGCTTAGCTTGTCCGCTATCACATTGGATTTCCCCAGGATGTGCGTTGCTAACAGAAAACGCTGGGATGACACAGCCCATTGCCAGATCCTGAGGGCTTCTCAACAAAGGGGGTAAGACGTGGTTCCACCTTGCTTGTTCAAGTACCAGACTGCTGACATGTTGTTCGTCTGAATTGCCATAGTTCCTAGAGGAAGAGAGTTCTGAAAGTACTGCAACACCAGAAGTACCGCTCTCAACTTCAGAACATTGATATGCAGATGTGACTCTTGATCCGTCCATGTGCCTTGGGCAGTCTTTCCCTGAAAATCCCCCCACCCCCACCCAACAGGGAAGCGTCCATGGTCTCAGTGGCTATGGGGGGGGGGAACAAAGGGCCTTCCGATTGTGACATGAAGAGACGTCAACCACCACCGAAGGTCTCTCTTGCAGGTATCTGTGATGAGAATTATGTGGTGCATTGGCAGTTTCTGGTAAGACCACTGAGCAAAGAGGAGCCATTGAAGGATTCGCATATGCATCCTTGCGAGTGGTACGGCCAGGATTGCAGCTGCCATCAAACCTACCACCTTCAAGACCTCTGCTGCTGTAGCTTTGTTCTTTGACACCAGTGAGTTGATGTGTTGGCGGAGAAGTGAGACTCTTTCGATTGGAAGACGTAGAGTGGTGATTGAGGTATCTAACTCTGCTCATATAAAAACAGTATGCTGCAATGGCGATAAGGCAGACTTTTCGAAGTTGACTGTAATGCCTAATTGATGGCAGAGTGTCAGAGTGTATTGTGTTGCCTGAGTCAATTGATGCCTGGTGGTAGCGGTGAGGAGCCAATCGTCTAGGTATGGAAACACCTGGAATCCTAGACGCCTCAGGTGAGCCGTGACAACTGCCATGCATTTGGTGAACACTCTAGGGGCTGTAGTAAGACCAAAGGCCAGGGCTCGAAACTGGTAATGATTGTCTCCCAGCCGGAAATGCAGGTGATCCCTGGAGCATCTGTTCATCTTTATGTGATAGTACGCATCCTTGAGATCTATGGAGCACATCCAATCGCCTTTCTCTAGGAAGGGAAGAATGGACTGAAGCGTGACCATTCAGAACATCTCTTTCTTTATGAACTGATTGAGTCTGCTGAGGTCCAAGATAGGTCTCCAGTCCCCTGTTTTCTTTGGTACCAAAAAGAATCTTGAGTAAGTTCCGAATCCAACTTGGTCTGCTGGGACTGGTTGGATGACTCTTTTTCTAGCAATTTGTGGACCTCTGTGATTGCTTGTTCCCTGAGACTGGATGGAACATCTGGGATTCTGTATGCAGGAGTGGAAGGGGTAGAGAACAGTATGAAATATCCTCTGGAAATGATGCTTTGTACCCAAGTATTCAACGTTATCTTTAGCCAGGCTTCTGGATACAAAGATAAGTGACCACTGACTGCCTCCAGAGCCGGACAGCCGGGCCTGCCTTCAGGGGCGCTGGTAAGGCTGACCAGAGAACTGTCTTCTGTCACCCTGTTGCTGCGGACCCCCTCTGCCACGCGGATGGCATCTTCCATTATAACCCCCTCCTCTGCCTCTAGAGGGGGTTTCTCCACATGTGTCATGGAAGGTTCCCTGTGCTTTTCAGAACCACATTTTTCCTTCCTTAGGGCCCTTGGGATAGGGCCAAGTAGGGGGTAGAAAAACAGGCTCCAACGGCAGATAGGGTCTTGCCTTCCTGCTCACACCTGGTTAATGTTTCCTTTACTTTAGGCCCAAACAGTGATGAGCCGTCAAACGGAGTGTTAATAAAGGAAGACTTAAAGGGTTCCGCAAAGGAACAGAGATGCATCCAGGCTTGTCTCCGCAGAGCAATGCCTGAACTAGCGGCTCTACTCGAACCATCAGCTGCATATGATATGAGACGCATGGACGAGTTCACAACCGAATTTAGGGTAGCAAGTTGTGTGTTGACTCTGTTGGCCACCCCTGCAGCTACCATACCCTGAAGAGTATCTCCTAGCTCTTTCAGGAGATCTCTTTGGAGTCTCGTGAAATGGGTTAAATAGTTTAGCGATCGAAGAGAAAAGGTCACTGAACTAAACATGCATTTCCCATATCTATCCATGATCCTAGACTCTCTATTAGGAGGATGGATAGATGTGGATGTTTCAGACACTTCCTTTTTGGTGGCTGCAGCTACCACCATGGCATCAACAGGCACTCCCTTGGTCAAAAAGGCTTTGTCCACTGGGGCAGAGATAAACTTGTTCGGCTGCCAAGGGACAGGTTCCATGGTCTCCGGCGACTCCCACCTTACAAGAGATCAGGTCCATGAGTTCATCATAAGGCAGAGACACCCAAGAAGTGGAAGGTTGAGATCCAAAAGCCTTTAAGAGCACTGACTTGTCCTCAGTAGGGGTTTTGGACTGCCAACCGCCCCTCTGACTCAGGATCTCTAATATCTCTGCAAAGGAGATATCCTCAGAGGGGGATCGAGGGGACACTTCTGACTCATCCAGGTCAGTGTCAGATGTCAAAGACTCATGTGGGGAGTCCAGGTGCCTCCTCTTGCACAATCTCTTCCTAGGTACTTCCTCAGTGAGGGAATCTGGGGAGGTCTCGGAAGAGCAGGGGATGCCCTGTGGGGATACTTGAGGCTCAGGGTTTCTACGCTTCGCAGGGGGACCGGTAGAAGAAGAAGCTGACACAGGAACTTGAGGGGAGAGGGAAGGCCAAACCGATGGTGACGATGTCTTAGGAGACATGTCTCTCCTCATGGCATCGAAAGTGCTATTGGCTCTGACGAGAAGAAGTAGATGGACCCGAATGTACCGTCTGATCCTCCCGCACCGAAACCATACGCTCCGAGCCTGAGGTAGGAGCCGAGCTCATCCAAGCTGAAGCCCCGAGAGGAAGAGTCGGCACCGACATATCGGTCCGACTATCCTCCCCAGACCCGACAGGAGAGCGTCAGCTCCTAGTGTCCTCGGTCGGCGCCGAGGACGTCTGAGTAGATGGAACCAATAACACCGGTGTGGGTCTCAGTTCCAAGGGTTCGACAATCATCGGTTCTGGCTCCTTCGGCTCCGAGGGTCCAGTACAGCTCGGAGGAGGAGTAGTCAAATCTGGTTCAATGGTCTTCGGCTCCAACGAAGTGGTCGGTGCCAACAACAATTTAGCAAGTCCTGGTGCCCTTAAAAGCTTGGTGCCCTTAAAAGCTTCTGCACTAGCCGATCACTATCCAAATCAGAGAGGCTGACTGAAGACTTAGAGGAATGCACCGAAGGTGCTGACTGGAGCAGAGGAGATGAGGGGACCTCGGAGACCGGCTCCAAGACTGGGAGCTGGCTCTGAACCAAAGGGACACTCGGTTCCGAGAGCTGTGGAGTCGATGACCCTGTACCCTCTGAGCTCTTTGCCCTCTTGGTCTGTTTGGAATCAGAAGACTTCGAAGATTTTGACGAAGTCCTGGCACTTTCCTGGCTACCCAACACTTCAGAAAAAAAATGCTGCAGTAACCCCCTATCTATTAGTGTTCTCCTCCTTTCTAAGAGAACCCTAGATGAAAAGGAATGGCATATACTGTAGGAGTCTTGGAGGTGTTTAGCCCCCAGACAATAGACACATTAGACATGTCCGTCTGTAACGGACATTTTCTGTCCACAGTCTGGACACTTTTTAAACCCTGATTTGAGGTGAGATTTCTCTCTCTCATCCGACATTTTTTTAACAGAACAGCACAAAAAATACCTGTAAAGGCTAAATACAGGGCTAACTAAGCCCACACTAAGAACACTAATAACAATTAAAGATAGTAAGACTAAATAGGGCCATGAGAGGACCTAACACCAAGAAAACAAAAACTACACACAGGGTAGTTCTCTACAAAAACTAACCTACTTAACTATATTATTATAAACTAGAAACACACTGAACACTAACAATCACAAAAAGACTACAAAAAGAGTTTTTTAAACATGCAATTTGTCAAAATGGTCTGAGCTAACTGGATCACCACGATCACTTTTGCCGTGGCAAACTAGATCTGAGGTAATTCCAACAGTGCATCGTGGGATAAGGGGCTTGGTCTCGAGCTACTGGCAAACCTTGAGCTTTGCTATCAGCCGTGTCGGAGCCGAGGATCGGCTCCGAACCCATCAGTGAGAATAAACGGCGAGATTTAACAACTTCACATCTGAAGTTCTAGATTACCAGAGAATTGAAGGATTTAGTGCAGAAAATTCAAAACTGGTAATGTTACAGCATGATGGACCTACAGCATGATCCTTAAGTCCTCAACTTAAGGAGAAACAGTTGGAGCAGGATGCATCTGAAGAAATATGAACATGGGAAAGAAAAAGAGATCTGATATGGTGCAATATTTATGCAAAGGAGAAAGCAAAGCAAATCAATACAAAAAAAGGAGCATCAAATATATTTGAAGAGAAATACAGGCAAAGGCACCAGGATATGGACAATTTCACAATATAGAAAATAAGAAAACAAAGGGAGGGAAGTAGAAAAGAGGATTAGTAATGAATAAGTTAAAGAAATAGAACTAAAGTTATGGATTATCTGCAAAGTGAGGGATTTGGTGTAGAAAATCCACCACAAATAGTGTCACAGTCCAATAGAACAATGATTCCCCAAATTAAGAGCAAACAGGTGGAGCAGGAGGCATCTGAAGACTTGCCACATGATGATGCCCTGGACCCTTCTGTATGAAGCTGGTACAAAAGTTCAGTTGGAACTGCACAGCATGGGAAGGAGCAGAAAATGGTGGCAACTCTGACACAGTCAATGTTGTGGAGTGATGGGTCAATGAGGTCCCAAATGAAGATGCAGGAGATGACACATGATGCATCTGAAGAGGACATGTCACAGGAAGATGTTCTGGAACTCTCTGTAGAATGCCCACAGGAAATGGAGAGCAAAGAATGTGCTGTTAATTTAGAAGAAAATGATCTAAGGGAAGAGCTGCTTGATTTAATAGAGATGGGCAGACATTAAGATCGAGGAAAGAAACAGATTACAGAAAGTAGATAAGACCCAAAATGTTAGAAGTCTGATAAAACAGATGAAAAAGAAGTTATGTACTCACCATAATGTTCCATGTGAGTTTTTCATCTCGCCTTCATTCTTTCTGATGGGTTCAGAGCCGATCCTTGGCTCTAACTCGGCTGACTGCAAAAGCTCGAAGTCTTTAACCAGCTCGTGGTCAACTCCCTATCCCATGATGCACCCTGATCCTCCCTCAGATCTTGTTTGCTGCCAGCTGACTACCTACTACCATTAATATGCCACTCCGAGAGATGGATAACAGACAATGCACCATATAACAAAGGTGACGGACCTCAAGTAGATTGGATGGGGGTTGGAGGGTGGGACATAAGAATGAAGGTGAGATGAACAACTCATATGGAATGTTATGGTGAGTACATAACTTCTTTATGTGAAGTTGTTCTATCTCGCTGTTCATTCTTACTGATGAGTAGTGCCCCAAGCACCATCTTTCTCGGGCAGCTCACGGAAGAATTTTCCTCAGAACTGTGAAACCAAAGGAGGTCCTGTCCCTGGAGGCCTTGTCTACTTTGTAATGAGTGATAAAGGTATGAGGTGTTGACCAGGTAGTTGCTGCACAAATAGAATCCCATGGTAAACTTGCAGAAAAGGCTAATGAGGATGAAACAGCTCTAGAAGAATGGGCCTTTATTTTCTGTTGTAAGGGAGCATTCTCTGAACTATAAATACAGGAAATGCAATCTGATAGCCATCTTGACAAGGTTACTTTTGTCACTGGGGCACCTTTTTTTGACTCCGAAAAGGAAACAGAGCTGATCCGTTGATCTGAATTGTTTCGTCCTATCTAGATAAAATCGGAGTTGTCTATAAACATCAAGTTTGTGCAGCATGTGTTCCATATTATTTGTATATTTTGGAAAGAAAATGGGCAACTCAATTGATTGGTTAAGATTTGTCTCTGAACAAACATTTGGTAAGAAGGATAGATTAGTTCTGAGCGAAACTCTGTCATTATGGAAAATCAGATAAGGAGGTTTGATGGTCAAGGCCTGCAACTCAGAAATCCTCCGAGCAGAAGTAATAGCTATCAAAAATATAGTCTTCCATGAGGGGAATTTCAACTGACAGGACGAGGCTGGTTCGAAGGGAAGTAATATAATTTGGGAGTGAACAAAATTTGGATTCCATGGCATGGCTGGATTTCTGGTTGGTGGTCTAAAATAAATGGTATCTTTAAGAAAGGCTTTAGAGAGTCAATGTGACATGACATTAGAACCCTGGAAGACTATATGAAAGTTTGAGATTGCTGCTAATTGAACTCTGATGGTAGCTGCAGCAGCTCCTTCTCTGAAAAGTTTAGTCAGAAATTCCAGTATAGATGGGATTGGAGCTAGGTAGGGATCAACATCACTCTGAGATGCCCGTAGAGAAAATCTCTTCCATTTGCTAAGATATAACTTTCTGGTGGATGATTTATGAGAGGATGTTATAATATGTTGGGCCTCTGCTGAGAGGTTGTAAATCCTGGCTATTGTTGGAATTAGAGCAACCAAGCTGTCAGTTTGAGGGAATGAAGAGAAGGATGAAGAGCCCCCGATGAATGGGTCAGCAGATCCAGAACTGGGTCCAGGATCCAGGGTTCTTCCAATAGATGAGGCTGGAGGAAGGGAAACCAAAATTGCAGAGGCCAGTAAGGGGCTATTAAGATTATGGTCCTTCCCAGAGACTTTGCTTTCTGTAATACTTTGGGTATCAGGGAGAAGGGGGGAAAGGCATAAAGGAGACCCAGTGGCCAATTGTGCACCAGTGCATCCCTTGAGGCATCCCCCAGTGGGGGAATCAGGGCAAAGTAGCTGCTGCATTTCATGTTTGTTGGGGTTGCAAAGAGATCCTCTATTTGTTTCTTTAGGGACCACTCGTGAGGCAAAAGTATTGCCCTGCTTAGCTTGTCTGCTGTCACACTGGATCTCCCTGGGATGTGCATTGCTATCAGAAAGCGCTGTGTGGAAACTGCCCACTGCCATAATCTTAGGGCCTCCCGACACAGGGGGTAAGTTTTGGTTCCTCCTTGTTTGTTTATGTACTAGACTGCTGACATGTTGTCTATCTGAATTGCAATTGTTCCCGGAGGTAGAGAGTCTTGAAAGGACTGCAGCGCTAGAAGTACCATTCTCATCTCCAGAACATTTATATGCACATGAGCCTTGTGTGTCTTCCACATGCCTTGGGCTGTTCTTCCAATAATGCCCCCCCAACCTATCAAGGAAGCATCCGTGGTCACCATGGCTATGGGATTGGGTAGAATGAATGGACGGCCCCAAGTTACCTGCTGAGATGTCAGCCATCATAGAAGGTCCTCCTTGCATGTATTCATTATGATGCTTTGGTGTGACATTGGGAGTTCTTGAAAGGACCATTGAGGGAATAGGAGCCATTGCAGAACTCGCATGTGCATTTGAGTGAGGGGAATGGCTATGGTCGCTGCCGCCATTGATCCTAGCAATTTGAGTACCATTGAGACTGAGTCTTTTGTCCTTGAAAGCAAGTCTAATATTTGTTTTTGTAAGAGACAAACTCTTTCTGGAGGCAGACTTAACGTCATTGAAACTGTGTCTAGTTCTGCTCCTATAAAAACGGTCTGTTGCGATGGCGATAAAGCAGATTTTTCTGAATTGATGGTAATCCCCATTTGATTGCGGAGATTTAAGGTTGTGTCCCTCGCCTGAATGAGTTGATGCTTGGTGGTGGCAGTGAGGAGCCAGTTGTCTAGATATGGAAACACATCTCAGCTGAGTGGAGACTATTGCCATGCATTTGGTGAACACTCTGGGGGCTGTAGTGAGACCAAAGGGCAGAGTGCAAAAATTGATAATGGCTGGCTCCCAGCCAGAAGCGTAGATGATCCCTGGATGGTCTGTCTTTATGTGGTAGTACCCATCCTGAAGATCTATAGAGCACATCCAATTGTCTTTCTCCAGAAAAGGGATATTGACTGAAGCGTGACCATCCTGAACTTCGTCTTTTTTACTGACTTGTTTAGTCTGCTGAAGTCCAGAATAGGTCTCCAGTCCCATGTTTTCTTTGGAACTAAAAAGAACCTTGAGTAAGTTCCAGATCCTCTCTGGTCTGCTGGGACTGGCTAGATGACTCTTTTCTCCAGCAACCTTTGGACCTCTAAGGCTGCTTGGCCCTTATGACTGGGTGGAACATCTGGGATTTTGTTTACTAGAGGTGGGGAAGTGGCAAAGGGAATTGAATATCCTCTAGATATTATGCTTTGTGCCCAGCTGTCTTTTGTTATTTTTACCCAGGCATCTAGGTACAAAGAAAGGCATCCCCCGACTGCCTTCAGAGATGAACAGTCGGGCCTTCTTTCAGGAGCGCTGATAGGGCTTGCAAAAGAACTGATCTCTGTCGCTCTGATTCTGCGGACCCCCCTCTGCCTCGTGGGCGATGTCTTCTGTTATTACCCCTCCTCTGCCTCTAGAGGGAGTTTCATCACGAGTGTTCTGGAAAGATCTTTGAGATTTACGGAACCATATCTTTTCACCCCCCCTCCCCTTTGGGATAAGGTCTATTTGGGGTAGAAAAATGTACTGCAATGACAGACAAGGTCTTTCTGTCTTTTTCAGTCCTAGTAAGTGTTTCCTTTATCTTTGGTCTGAAAAGAGACGAAGCGTCAAATGGGGTGTTAACTCATTCACTCCGGAGCAGCTCAGAAAAAGCTGCCTGCTTAATTCCACCATAGGAACAACAGTGCAACCTGAGCTCATTTTCAGAAAATCCATTTGTAATACTATACAGAAAACAAATATTCATAACTCTTTAACTGTAAGAGCTACACTAAAAATGTAAACGCGAAAGTTGTTCAGCAGGCACTGACCTTTCCAACAGTGTAAATGTTGATAGTGCATATCAAAGTCATTATTAAATATTTGGCAAAGAATGCTGATATTGTGCAAATTTTTTACCTTTTTGGAAAAGCAAAGCACAATATCTTGGTCTATGTACCATGCAGACACATACAATTTGAATTTAATTTATTAGTATGAATGTCAGCTTTAAAATGATACCTTAACCATTACTGTGTGACGCTCCTTTCATGAGATATTCACAGAAATATGATTAATATATTATTTCTCATAATTGATAAATAAACAAAGCATAATATCTCATCACCTGTAACAGACAGAGCCTACATATCAGTGTAGAAGTTGTGCATCTGAATGTCAGCTTCAAAATGACGCATCATTTGTGTGATTACCATGCTCCCTCGCAAAGATATGGGCATAATAATAAGTATTGGAAATGTATAATTTTCATATTCGTACAAGACTAAATAAACTGTGATATCTGTACATGTGTACAGTGCACAGACACAGTTCTTTTACCATGTTGTAAGGAGTAACACTGTCTTCAAAATGAGGTATTACTTCACATAATGAGATGCTTCCTTGCAAAGTTATTTACCAAAATATGAAAAAAATCATAATTTCCATAACCTAAGTCCGAAACAAACTTTGATATATGCCTATGAGTACAACATACAGGCACCATTCTTTTACCATGTTAGAACTATAAATAATCTTTTCAAAATGAGGTATTATATAGCACATTCAGATGCTCCCTTGCAAAGTTATTTACCAAATTATGAAACAAAATCAATTTCCATAACCATAAGTCCAAAACAAACCTGAAGCTAGGGAGACTGAATGGAGAGCAGACCAAGACAACATGTGAAAAGACCAAGACTGACCCAGGAAAGAAGCCCAGTGATACAATGTTCAATTGCAGTAGTTCACAAAAAATATGAAGCATATAACCACAATGGGGACTTTACTGTCTATCAAATAAATTGTAAAAATGACAGAAAGAACATGGTGGGGGTGGTGGCTTGAAATGACTGCACGAAGACAAAAACCCAAATCTGGCTTGGCATTCATCAATGTGATAACGAATTCTACTTGTGTGAATAACAGTGACAGCTGCTGAGAGTTTTACCTGAAAAGTGGTAATGAGTTAGTGTTGTACTGTAACTGCACTTATTGTTAATGTGATAATTACCTGCATGTCATTGATGCACAGTTCTGCATGCTCAGACATAGGTGATAATTACTGCACCTAACCTGCTGAGTATGCATTCATTATATTACCTGGTGCAGGTGTGATAGACTCATTACCATTTGTTAGGAGAAGACCAGGAGTAATTCAGTAAAAATAGTATAACACATATTACTGAGCAATTCCTCCTACCCAAATTTTACACAGTAGTGACAGAGCCAGGAATATTGCCAAAAATATATAGTAGCTCTATGCTGGTACTAGTCTGCAAGTCATAACACCTAAAATCAGCAATAAAATACATCTCACTAAGCCTCTTATCCCGCCCAAATATATTTTGACTACATGCTCAATACTGTAATGTAGCATACTGTTATGTCTGTAAATACACAAATACAAAAAGTCAGAAATATTGCCCTACATACTGAGTTGATAAATGCTAGAACTACTGTAAAACAGCAATAAAATGTATATAATATTTATACCCCTGAGCCCTTCCTGTCACCTAAACTATACATATCTTGCTGATTATATTAGATTACATTCCCTGTAAGCAATGAATCGAACTTATGAACCAATAATGACAAAACTATCCATTTCAGAACATTTCAGTCATAAAAGGCCACTCTGACATCTGTCATTACAATTCACCAGTATCAGTCACCAACCACAATCTCTGCAAAAATAAAAATCATCTCATTGGAACATGGCTCATACCATTTGAGAAACACATTTCCTCCCCCAGGATCAGCAGCTGCCTCCCACATTCATGTCTGCAAGTAATAACACCTAAAATCAGCAATAAAATACATCTCACTAAGCCTCTTATCCCACCCAAAACCATTACATGAACTTGGGATGAATAGGCTGTAATCAGGTATTTATGATTCTATGCCACTGATACAGCTGCATGCAGTTACCTTTGACCTCTGCTGTGCTGAATATCCAAGATACAGATGTGGATATTATGGCTGGTATCATAAATCAATTGCATTCATTTATCTACTTCTAAGGTAGTTATAATATAACATATAAATGAAAATAGTTGTCATTATTTTTCATATTGTTTCTAGACATACACTCAGATGTATATAGGTTCATAGGTTCATAGTTTGGTACTAGGCTATCAGCCCTAGGGCCTATACAAGCCTAGCCACAACAATTCCCTGACTATTTCTTCCCACACTATTTACTTCCCTGGACCCCTGTCTAGCAGGGCGACTGACGTGATCCCCGGGGTGAATTTCCTTTCTCCCATCCAATTGTCAAGGTTCCTTTTGAAGAGGACCAAAGAGGCACTCTGCTTGACATGTATGGGCAATCTATTCCAGAGTCTGGGGAGTCTCTGGGTCAGGTAACTATCCCTCCAGCATGTTTTGTTTATTGTGATGACAAGGTTTAGATCCCTGGAGCGTGTGGCTCTGAGGGATTGGGATTTCTTTAAGTGTTGCATGTCCAACAGCTCTGGGTTTGAGCCACACGCTCCAGGGATAAATAAATATAATATGCCCTACGCTGACCACCTTAAAAAACTCCAGCTATACTCTGTCGCATATCATCTACTCAGAGGCGATCTTTGCTTAACATACAAGGCATGCGACAGAGTATAGCTGGAGTTTTTTAAGGTGGTCAGCGTGGGGCATATTATATTTATTAATTATTATTATATTAATAGCTACTGTATGCATCCTGCATAGATCAGCCCATCATTGTAAATACATTTCCACTAAAACAACTGAACATGAAAAAGGACTGTGCAAATGTGTAAACTGTTTAACAAGTTTCTGCAAGTTTTTGGACTCCATCTCTATTTGGGGCATGCCTGAATATACACTATAAAACTAAAATTCAAATAAGAGCTTCAGAGCTAGTCCTCCCATTTTATCAGTAGCTGGCCTTGCCCTGCCTTCTCACATTTACAGGTTTGATACTGTATTTCAGTCTTTTTTTTTTTAGTTAATATTTACTGCTATGCTTATATCTTACATAATATACAGCTGTAGATAGATGAAAAGATATTTAGATACAAGAGCTTCAAAGGGAAATAATTAATTAATTAATGCATTGTCATTACATCATCGAATCATCTCAAAAACCTTTAGTTGCTAAAACAAATGTGCACAGTTGCATAGATTGTGTATAATGCCTATCATGCTGTGGTTTGCATCTACAACAGAAAGAAATGTTTTGTTCTACCCCTTTTCCTGGTTTTGTCTGCCTGAACTAGTGATAAGAGATTCTTTAATCCTTAAAGCCTAGACTGTCCAGCATATGTCAATGTGCTATGCACACACAGAGCTTCATCTACAAACTATTGGCCGTAATCTTAAATGCCACTGTTGCAATGGAGGTTTCATCTGAGAACTATTACTTTGTGCAGAAATTCCCATCACACACACACACACACACACACACACACACACACACACACACACACACACACACACACACACACCTTGCAGAATACAATACTGTACATAGCCCAGCAAAGACTCGCGCTGAAACAGACACTTCCTAGTTTGTTCAAACAGCGCATACTTACTTCGTTCCTACAAACAAAAATTGCAGAATACAATACATAGCCCAGCAAAGACTTGTAGAATACAATACATAGCCCAGCAAAGACTTGCAGAATACAATACATGGCCCAGCAATGGCAGCAAAGACTAGCGCTCAAATGGAGCAGCCCGGCAAAGACTAGAACTCAAACGGACACACACACACTTCCTAGTTTGTTGAAATGGAGTATACTTCGTTCCTAGTTTGGTCAAATGGAGCATTGCAGCAGGATAATACACAGCAGCAGCCCAGCATGGAGCAGAAAGATAAAACATCAAAAAACGGACTTCAAATGGAGCATTGCAACAGACTAAAATGCCCAGCAAAGACGTGCACTTAACAGAATAAAATATATACCACACACAACAGCCCCAGAACACGCATACTTCCTAGTTTGTTAAACAGAGCAGCCGAAATAAATACAGAGCAGCAGCCCAGCAAAGACTCACACTCAAATGGACACACATTGCAGCAGAATGATACACAGCAGCAGCCCAGCATGGAGAAAAAAGATAAAACACCGGACTTCAAAACGGAGCACTGTATGAAGCAAGATAAATTAAATAAATACACCAGTGGTCAGTAAAGGGCTATGACTCTGAATATACACACACACAAAAATAAATACGTTTAACCTTCAAACCACAGCTTACCTGAACGGGAAACCAAAGCAGTTCTTTTGGGCAGTCAAACCAGGAACTCCTTGCAGCAAATGCCGGTGAGTATGAATGGCTATCTCTGGCAATCCGTGAAAGCACAAATAAAATAGAGGGATCCAGTAGCAGGTAAAGTCTCCAAATATTATCAAAAAGAAAAGAAATACCTGCTGCTGGACCCTCTATTTATCTGGATAAAACAAAAGAAAATTAGGTTGGTGGTGGAGCTGGTACGCAAGTGGTTGCTCGGATTGCAAGAATCCGATTGGCTGCCACCACTTGCTTTATCAACAACTTTTTAAGTGGAATTAGAAGTAAAACTTTAATGTGAAATTAATGTAAAAACACACTGAATCATAACTATATAGTGTAATTTACATGTTCAGTTATGATTTCAGTGTGTTTTACATTAGTTTCAACTACAAATGTGCACTACAGTTTCTCGCACTTCAGGAAGGCACTCTGGGGTAACAGCTTGAAATTAGTATCTTCTCATGGCGCGCTCGGTGTTAAGTACACAGGTGCCATGAGAAGATACTCGGGGTTAATGAGTTAATGAAGGAAGACTTAAAGGGTTCCGCAAAGGAAGATAAGCGCATCCAGGAATGTCTCCTAAGAGTGATTCCTGTACCCACTGCTCTACTCGTACCATCAGCTGCATATGATAACAGACGCATGGAAGAGTTCACAATTGAATTAAGAGTGAAGAGCTGGGAAGTTACCTTGTCCGAAACCTCCACAGCTACTGAACCCTGCAGGGTGTCTCCCAGCTCCTTCAGGAGATCCCTTTGTAATCTAGTGAAATGTGTGAGGTAGTTCAGCGATCGAAAGACAAAGGCCGCTGAACTAAACATATGCTTCCCGTATCGGTCCATGATCCTGGATTCTCTATAAGGAGGATGAACAGATGAAGAAGTCTCTGATAATTCCTTCTTGGTGGCTGACGCCACCACCATAGCATCAACAGGCACTCTTTCAGTAAGATAAGCTCTATCTTGAGGGCAAGATATAAATGTATTAGGCCTCCTGGGTACAGGGTCCATGGTGTCTGGGGACTCCCATGCCCTTCAAGTGAGTAATTTGAGCAACTCATCAAAGGGTGGAGACACCCAAGAGGTGGAGGGCTGAGACCCAAAAGCCTTCAGGAGGACTGACTCATCATCAGTAGGGTTAAGGGATTTCCAGCCACCCCTCTGTTTAAGAATTTCTAAGATATCTGCAAAGGAGATATCTTCTAAGGGGGACCGTGGGGACCCTTCTGACTCATCCAAGTCAGTATCTGAAGTGACAGACTCCTGTGGGGAGTCCAGATGCTTCCTCTTGCAAAGTCTCTTCCTAGGCACCTCTTCAGTGGGAGCTTCTGGAGAGGTCTCGGAAGAACATGGCTCACCCAATGGGGCTTCCTGAGGCTCAGGATGTCTACGCTTTAATGGAGAATGTGATGAAGAGGGAGACACCAGTGCTTTCAGGGAGGGAGCTGCCGGAACTGAAGGAGTGGTCGTCAGGGTGGACATGGCCCTCCTCATAGTGTTGAAGGCACCTCGATCCCAACAAGAGGAATCCCTCGGATCTGAAGATTCAATGGAAACTGTCTTTGCCGGTATGGAGGGCTCCGAGCCAGAGTCGAAGCCCCGAGAGGTAAAGTCGCCACTGACAAGTCAGTCCTAAAATCCTCCCCGGACCTGACCAATGAGTGTCAGCTCTGAGATCCTTTGGTCGGCACCGAAGACATCAGGGCAGTCGGTGTCAATCCCCGAAGGTTCCACAATCATCAGTTCTGCAGTCTCTGGCTCCAAAACTTCCATGCAGATCAGAGGAGGAACAGTAAATGTTGGGGGTACTAAAGTCAGCTCCAAAGCCCCCAGGGTCAGTGCCGATAAAATTTTTGCCAGCACCGGTATCTGTACAAGCTTCTTCACCACCTGGTCTACATCAAAATCAGACAGTCTACTTGAGGCCCGTGAAGAATGTGACAAAGCCACCGATTGTAAAATGGGAGATTTTAGTGTAGGAGATACCAGCTCCAAGGTTGGAGACCGGCTCCTAACCATAACAACAGTCAGTTCCGATGGCTGTGGAATAGATGTCGAAACTTTACTAGAGGCTTATTTTGAAGTCGATGGACTCTTCATCGGTTCTGAAGGCTTTTTGGAGTGCTTGTCAGACTTATCCAGTGACTCTTGGAAAGAGGATTTTAACAGACCCTTATCCATGAGTTTTCTTTTTCTTTCATGCAACAATCTGGAGCTAAAGAAGTGGCATATAGCACAGCTTTCCTGAAGGTGTACCTCACCCAAACAGTAGACACATTCAATATTCCATCATTTATAGACATCTTTTGCCCACATCTTGGACATTTTTTAAAGCCAGACTTGGCTTTTTCCTTCTCCTGATAAGACATAATCAGGTTGGTATAATGGTAAAGGCATTCACTTATAGACACAAAGTGCAGGGTTTGATTCTCAGATGGGGTAATTGGCTAGTCTTAAAATGGCCTACAAAGGCAGTTAGCCTAGTACTAATCTATGAACCTATGATTGTTGGTTGGTTGGACAGGTTAACCAGCTTTTTCTGTCATTGTCCATGTTGGTGTGAATGACCTGAGCCATACCTCTCTGGACTACATGAAAAGAGACATGGAAGAGCTCTCTGATCATGTAGCCCAGGTCGGTATGACCCTGACCCTGAGTAGAATCCTGCCCTCACCAAGAATGATACCACGGTATATAAAAATTCTCAATTTTAACAATTGGCTAGGTTTCTGGTGTCATTCAAAGGGGATCCAGTGTCTGTCCACCTGGGATGACATGCTCGACAAACCACGCTGATTTGCTAGAGACGGCCTGCACCCATCACCCTTAGGCATTCGAATACTGGCCAAGGCTCTTGCCACCCCCATAGTGCCTTTTTTAGGCAAGGCTCAAAAGACAAACCCACTGCCGTAAATAGCACAAGTAACAAAATGCTGAGGGTAATGCTACTCAATACCAGAAGTCTGAACCTCAAAATGCATGCACTCGAGGCACTCCTCAGTATGGAGAAAATCGATATATGTGCAGTAACAGAAACCTGGTTTAAGGCTCCAGAGAGCACCCTAGCACTACCAGGCTACAACTCATACCATACATTTCGGCCACAGAACCAAAACCGAAATACAAAGGGCGGGGGTGTATCCATATTCAGCAAGAATACCGACACCTCCATGTTAGTGGCACAGCACGATGCTTCAGAGATCATCCACTTGCAACTAACAATGAGCAAAACTGCAATTCAAATTGTAGCTTGCTACAGATCACCCACCATGTCCCAGGACCCCCATTCCGCATTTCTGAAAACACTAGGAAACATAAAGGTCCTACCAAATACCCTAATATTGGGTGATTTCAATTACCCAAACATTAACTGGGAGAACTACTCAAGTACTAACTCCCTTGCCCAACATTTCCTAGAATTTATAAACTCAAATGCCCTGGTTCAACTGGTCAACACTCCTACCAGAGGTGACAACATATTGGACCTGGTCATCACCAACATGGGCGATTGGTGTTCCACACTGGAGATCAACCCCTCGCTGGTTAGGTCTGAGCATAAACAAATCACTTTGGATATCCACATTCCACCCCCACCCCCGGACAAGAAATCCACCATGAAAAACTTTTCAAAAGCAAATCTCACGTTACTTAAGACCGAGGTGGAAAGCTTCAAAGCCCTCAGGCTGAAGGATAATGCTGTCCAAGCTGCAAAATCCTTTACTAATGCATTCTACTGGCACCTACAAGAATGCATGGATCATGCCATCCCAAGCAAAACCAAGTCTCACTCCTCCAAGAAAAGGAAACCAGTCTGGTGGACTCCTGCCATAAACAAGCTATACAATAGAAGGAGGAAACTAGTACAGAAAAGAGTAAAATCACAAGAAGGGAAGACATCCCTGATCAGTATCAGCAAGAAACTACGATCCCTCATAAAATCATCCAAGGCGAGCATTGAAAGAAAAATTGCCAAGGACTCCAAAGATAACCACAAGGCATTCTTTAGCTATGTCAAGAATCTAAGTGGCAATGCTCAGATCTGCTCGGAGTTAGTGCAGAATGGCACAAAATACACTGAACCGACCGATATCGCCAACATCCTGGCAGACAGGTTCAGCGCAAACTTCACCACCCTCTCACCCCCAAAAGGGCCCATAACCATACCAGAAGAATGTAGAGTCCCTGAAATTACAGACAAGCAGGTTAAAACAGCCCTCTCCAAAGCGAAAAACACAGCATCAATAGGACCAGATGGTGTCCCAGGCTGCATCCCACACCAGCTCAAAGACGAACTAACCCCTCACCTAAACACACTGTTCAGACTCAGCCTCTCCACAGGCTACGTACCCACAGAGTGGCACACAGCAACGGTTATTCCGCTCCACAAAGGTGGAGCCACAACAGACCCCGGGAATTATCGCCCTATAAGCCTGACTAGCTTGGTCTGCAAGGCTATGCAGCACATCATCATGGACCTCATTAACAGAGACATTGGGAACCTCCAAACACTGGACCCTACCCAGTTCGGCTTTGTTAAGGGCAGATCATGCCTCCTAAACCTGGTGGACTTCTTTGAGACAGTTACCAAGGCTATAGATGAGGGAAAAGTGGTACACGCAGCCTACCTAGACCTCGCAAAGGCCTTCAACACCATTCCCCATTCTGGTATTATAGACAAGCTCACCAGCCTAAACATAAACACCTATGTCACAAGATGGGTTGCCAACTGGCTCATGGACAGAACCCACATGGTGAGAGTTGTGGGAGCTAGGTCCGACTCTAAATCGGTTAAAAGTGGAGTTCCCCAGGGCTCAGTCCTAGGACCCCTCCTGTTCGGCATACACTTCTCAGAGGTACAGGCAAGCACAGGAGGACTATGGCTGACCAAGTTCGCAGACGACTGCAAACTAGGGGCTATAACTGACTCTCCGGCTGACACAGACATCCTCCAAAAGGGTCTCACTGAGACGGATACCTGGTGTCAAAATCATGGCCTCAAGCTAAATGACAAAAAGTGCATAGTCATCCCCTTTGGAAAAAACAAAGTACCCACAAACTACCACATAGGTGGTAGTCCCCTAAGTACGGAAGACATAATAAGGGATATGGGGACCCAAGTAGATAGTAATCTCACCTCTGATAATCACATTGCTAAAGTGGTTAGAAAATCCTTCTACGTGGCCCACCTAATCACAAAAGGGTTCGCATCCAGATCAAAACAGGTTATTGTGCTCCTCTACTCATCACTCATCAGACCCATCATAGAGTACAATGCCCCATTTGGGATGTACCTTACAAGACACCTGCAACAGCTGGAAAGACCACAGAAGTACCTCACCAAGAGGATCACTGGCCTCAAACAGATGCCCTATGCAGCTCGACTGAAGAAATTACAGCTGTACTCAGTTGCATACCGCCTACTCAGAGGTGATCTCTGCCTGACATTCAAGGCCATGTCCAACCCAGAATTGATGGACATGCTCCACCTAAAGAAAACCTTATCCCCACGAGCCACACACTCTAGGGATCTAAACCTCACCACAACAATAAATAGGACGTGCTGGATGGATAGATTCCTGTCCCAGAGACTTCCCATGCTTTGGAACAATATCCCAATCTACATTAGGCAGAGCTCCTCGCTAACACTCTTCTAAAGAAATCTTGACGAGTGGATGGGAAACAGAAAGTTTACCTCAGGGATCACTTCAGTGGCTCTGCTGGACAGAGGCACAGGGAACTAATCTAAGGGGGCGGCGAAAGCCAACACATTCTGGCTGGGCTTATAAATGCCTTCAGGCAGATAGCCTAGTACCTCCCTATGAACCTATGAACAATATATGCATATTCAGAGGTACCAACAAGAATAACAACAGTAATATTTCACAGCAAGTATTGCCCTGTAAATAAGAGGGCTCTAACAGTAATATACCGACACAAACCAACTATTAAAGCCTTGTAAAAAAAAAAACTCCGAGGAAATTTAGTTATTAATATCACTATAACCTAAGATATAAACTATCTGCCCTGTAAAAAACAAAGAAGGGCTCTACTCTAACAGATAAAACACACACAATACAATGCTATATATAGATGGGGGGAGAAAAAAAGGCCTAAAAAACACGGCTAGTAATATCTATCTATTAATATTAGTATAAATTCACACTAAGTTAAACCATGTACCCTGTGAAAAAGAAAGATAAGTTAAAGGATGCACACACTCAATATAATTTTAGAGAGAATAAAGGCCTAAAAATACGGCCACTAATATCTCACTAATCTAACTAAATACTTAACAAACTAATCTAGAGATAGGGAGAAAAAAGGCCTAAAAACATGGTCACTAGTATCTACCTATATAATATATATTCTAAACTAACTATCTAAATCAAAAACTAACAGTCTAAGCTATTTTCAGCAGTTATTTATCAAAAATATAAAGTTATTCACTGGCCAGAGCAGGTGAACGTCCGATCTAGTTGCAGCGGCAAATGAGATCTGAGGGAAGATCAGGGTGCATCATGGGATAGGGAGTTGGCCTCGAGCTGGTTGAAGACCTCGAGCATTTACAGTCGGCCAAGCCGGAGCCGAGGATCGGCTCCGAACCCATCAGTAAGAATGAACGGCGAGATAGAACATCTTCACATCTCAGTACTCAAGACTACTAAGAAAACTTCATGTGACATAACAGACTATTACTGTGCAGCTAAATTAATAACAGTCTTCCAACAAAACATGGACCAATAAGGGAAAGGAAGGGAAGACATAAAATGCCATCATGGAAGCACTGAATAGAAAAAATATAAAGCAATTAAGACAAGATATCAAAGTCAGGAGAATAAACATGGAACAGATCAATTAAAATACTAGGAAAGATAGACATGGTAAAAGTAGCATACAGTATCAAAACCGACCAAGCTCTATCATACACTGTTGCAAATAATACAGATAAGACAGGCAGAAAAAAAACTTGAAATGCAGATAAACATAAAAGTACAAAATAAGCAATTCATTGATGACCCCAAAAAATTTTATAGATAACTGGGAAACAAAGCAAAAGGAATAGAAACACCACTAAAGAAAGAAGAAAGAGGTGCATCTTGGAGAACATGTGGAACATAAAGATGCTGAATGAATAGAAAAATGAAAAGAAAAAGAAGAGTCCAAATGCAGAGGATATAAAATGGGCCAAAGTAACTGCCAGAGAAATTAAAACAAAATTAAGAAAAGCTCTAACTGGAAATCCACAAGCCCAGATGCAGTGCCTAACATCTGGCTAAAACTACTGACATCATTATACAAAGATTTAGTCCTGGGTAAGAATTACTTATATGTGCATCCAGAACAGACGCTAACCTGGTTAACAACAGGAAAAATGATACTCCTCCTTAAGAGTGAACCTGTAAGCCATTCTAAAAACTAGACCAATAACCTGCCTTTCGATGATGTACAATACAAACGATATACTGGAAATGCTGCAGAGAGCGTTTATAGTCATTTGGGAAAAAAATCATGGTAAGTGAATAAAAGGGTAACAAAAGGATCATTTATTGTTAAAATAAAAACATAACAGAGAATTGTAAAAAGGGGAATAATCTAAATATGGCATGGATAGATGACAAAGGGCAAATTATCATATGAATAAAAATTCAAAGGGTGGTTCTTTATCACCACTGCTGTTTTGTCTTATCCTTATCTCACTAAGTTGTTTCACCAAAAGATGAGGCTATGGTTAATTTGTCTCCCAAAATCCCCCCAAAAAAACTTGTTTAAAGACATCTCATCTACTTTTTGTGGATGACTTAAAACAGTGCAGTTCATCAGATAAGAAATTGAAAGCACGACTTCAGGTGATTAAAACTTTCTCAGAGGATATGAGTGTCATTTGGTCTTAATGTGCAAAAGCAAAGTTTAAAGCAGGAAAAGTTGCAGTATATGTGATATAAAGGAACTTGAGCAGAAGGGAGTGTATAAATGTCTGGGAACTGATGAAGAATCAGCAATAAAATATGAACAAATGTGAATAAAACACAGTAAGGAATAATTCAGAAGACAGCACCTAATATTGAAACAGCCTTGACATCTAGGAATGAAGTCCAAGCTATAAACAAATTTGCTCTTCCTGTCCTAATTTACAGTTTTGATGTGACGGACTGGCCCCAAAAAGTGTTGGATCAGTTGGACAGGAAATGAAGAGAAATGATTCATGCTTATCAAATGATACATATACATCAGTGTATACCAAGATTATATTTATTTCTTGTTCTGAAAGTGGTATGGACCTCCTTGAAATTGATTACATGTATAGATCTGCAGTTATGGGACTGCATACTTATCTGATGACCTCATCAGATACAAACATAGTGAAAGTTTTAATACTCCATCAAACAGTATTTATTTTTATTTTATTTTATTTTACATTTGTTGACCGGGATAGTCCGACTGGATGCATGTCCATTTTCAGTGGAGGCTCCAAACATACATACAGCAACATTACAATTGTACATGTTCAACACAAATTAACAAATTCATGAAGGATTACCATACATTAAAAGCAAAAAGATATACTATGTCTCTGAAGTACATTTAAACTAGCAGCAACCAATCAAGATTTTTCAGTTAGAGTTTACATCCTAAATGACATCTCTTTAAGGCAAGTTTAATAGGAAGCTGAGCATTCTACCCAGGCTGTTTATCAGCTTGTAGCTCAACTATCCAGTGAAGCTCAGCATATTCAGTATCATTAAAAACATCTCCACCTCTAATACTTGCATTAATGATCTGAAAAGCCATAAAAACAAATGTATGTGTAGGAAACAATACAATGTGCTTTGCTAATGCATTATTACTACTTTTTAATAAAATATCTCAATTGTGCTGCAAAATCCTGTCTCTGAAGTGCCTATCTGTTTTACCAACATAAAAACATGAACAATATTTACAAACTGCTAAATACACTAAATGTTGAGTACTGCAGTCAGCACATAAACTTGGGGAATATTTATTCCCCAAAACTGGATGGATGAAAACATTATCCCTTTTAATATATTTACATGCCTTACGAGATTTACATGAAAAAGTGCCTTTTCTCTGATTTACTATTTGCCTAGTGGCTGAGGATAGATTACAGTCTTTGTTTTAAATTCTTAGAGTTCTTAAAAAGAAATGCAGGCTTATCACCCACAAGTCTCTTAATATGGTCATCTATAGTGAGAAGCTTCCAGTTGTTCTTAATAACATTACAAATACTATTAACATCACTAGTAAAGGTGAGTGGGACTTTCACTCTTTGCTTATAAAGACAGGGTCTATTATTGGCCAAAGACCTGTTACTTTGATTCATTCCGTGGGATGCAGAAAAATATGGTGCACCCTTATTCACCCTTAGCTCTAACTTACTATTCAAAGGCTCATCCACATCTCTAGGCCTATAACCTCTATCTTTCAAACAATCAGCATCTGAAACACTGTTGAGCAATTTTATCAATTTAATATGTATTTAGAACAGACAGTGGACTTTTTGAAGTTCCCTTCTCATTTGTCTACCAACAGTATTGATTTTTTAGATGTGTGCATATCTGGTTTGGCTATACGGGCCATTACTACTAAAATATTTCATAAAAAATGTTGGAAGAACAAATATTTACAAAGAACAGGTATGCACCCAGGATATATGCACAATAATTTAATTAAAGGGCAACTTGTAAGGATTTCAAGGTTGCATACTTTGGAAGAAGATTGTATACGGGCTACTAATAATTTTGCTGATTGTTTGAAAGACAGAGGTTATAGGCTTTGAAGAAATGAAAGAGGGCATTTATGCAGCATAAGGTTGCCATTCCACTCTGCTCATTATGACAGCCAAGGAATGATGAAATGTCTTCTTGCATACACTACTAACCAGGTTCTGCAGCTGTGCCGCAGTTTCTAGACTACTTTTCTATCTGCAATCTTTGAACTCTATGACTTAATGCCATTTGGGGTATGATGTAAGTTTAGAGCACTCAGTAATCTCTTTCTGTTTATTTCTAGCACAGCTTATTCTTGCTACTGTGTTGTTACATTAGCTGACTATAAAATCTATTTGCAAACCTCTTATACAAACGTCTTCGCATTATCCATGTTATGTTTTAGCTGAATGTAATACATCTTCCTCCACCTTAAGCAAGGAAATTTACATTTGAAAACATTAACTGAATCTTTTATATCCATGCATCTTTATCAGTCATTCTCTGACAATGACCATTTGACATTTAGCTCTGGAATGTTTCGTATTAGGCATGGCTTACAATAAATGAGGCAGACAGACAAAGACTGCAAGTGGCTTGAGTCCTTAATATTTAACTTAGGTTGTGCAATACATACAGGACAACAGACCATATTAAGTACATCCTGAACTCCGACGTAGATTAGATAAGATCATAGAATCATAGTAGGATACTAGGCTATTGGCCCTGAGGCCCTTATAAGCCTAGCCAAGAGTTTAGCCCATGTTTAGACAAATCAGCACCTGATGACCCTGTCCAGCAGGGACATGGGTGATATCCCAGGGGCATATTTTCTGTTTTCCATCCAGTTATCCAGGTTGCACTTAAAAAGGGGTAAAGACGTACTCTGCTTGATGTGGAGAGGGAGTCTATTCCATAGATGGGGGAGTCTCTGGAACACAAATCTGTCTTGCCAACAAGTCTTGTTGATGTCACAGACCAGGTTGAGGCCACACATGTGGGTTACTCGAGTAAAACTTGACTTTTGGATATGCAGCAGTCCCATCAAGGTTGGGTCCATGATTGCTTTGTATGCCAGACAGAGATCACCTCTGAGGAGTCTGTATGAAACTGAGTAGAGGGATAGGGCTTTTCGCCTATCTGTGTATGGTAGATGTTTGAGGCCCTGCATTCTCCTGGTGAGGAACCTCTGTGGTCTCTCCAGCTGCTGCATATGCTTTGCCAGGTACATGCCAAAAGGGGCACTGTACTCAATAATGGGCCTTATAATGGAAGAATACAGGGATGTTATGACCTCCTTGTCCCTGGACCAGATACCCTTACTTATAAGGTGGGCCATGTAGAAGGCTTTCCATACAACGGAAGCAACATTGTGGTCAAAGGTCAGGTTGCTATCAATCTGGGTGCCCAAATCCCTCATGACTGATTGTGTGCTTAGGAACTTGTTATTAATGTGATAATTTGTGGGATCGTCACTTTCCCCAAAGGGGATGATGATGCATTTTTTGGTATTCAGCTTGAGGCCATGTTTCTGATACCAGTCATTTGTCTGAGTGAGACCCTCTGGGAGGATGTCCACATCACTTGGGGAATTGATGACTGCACCCAGCTTTCAGTCATCTGCAAACTTGGTCAGCCACAGCCCACTGATTTTGGCCTGCACCTCAGAAAAGTATATCCCAAATAACAAAGACCCCAAGATCGAACCCTGGGGTATGCCACTTGTTACGAGTCTACTGCTAGAGGTGGCTTCCCCTATTTTCACTAGGTGGGTTCTATCAGTGAGCCAGTTTGCTACCCATCTGGTAACATATGGATTGATGCTTAGTTCAGAGAGTTTATCTATTATGCCTGAGTGGGAAATAGTGTCAAAGGCTTTGGCCAGGTCAAGGTAGGCAGTCTGCACAGTCTTCCCCTCGTCCATGGCTTTAGTGACTGTCTCAAAGAAGTTGACCAAATTTAGCAGACATGACCTCCACTTGATGAAGCCACACTGTGTGGGGTCTAGTGTTTGGAGATTGCCAATGTCCTTGTTAATGACGTCCATGATAATCTATTCCATGGCCTTGCAGATCAGGCTAGTTATGCTGATGCGTCTATAATTTCCCATATTGGTGGACCTTTGTGTAAAAGGATGACAGTGGCTGTCTTCCACTCAGCTGGGACAAAGCCAGTACTCAGGCTTTGGTTGAATAGGGTGCCTAATGGTGCTGCAAGTTCCTGCCTGAGTTCACATAGGATGCAGCCTGGGATGTTATCGGGTCCTATGGAGGCTGTATTTTCTGCCTTTGAGACAGCAGTGATGACCTGTTCCCTAGATATTAGGGGAAGGGGGCAGGTACTGGGGACATCCTCATAACACATCATGAGCTCTTTCAGCACACTTCAGCATTCCCAAGTTTGAACCAATTACTTTTGCTAACATTCCTTTATTTAACGGATTAGGTTTTATTGTTATCTGACTTAAAAAATAAAAATGTATAGCCAGTCTCTACTTTAAAGGAAAGGTACAGCTATCTCTTTTTCCTTACAGCAAATATTTGATCAGGCCATCCTGTCTTTGCAACATCTCAAAGTATTCTTTTCTCAGGTTATTCTCAGTATACAGCTGAAATTATTTAAGCTTCTTTTCAGTCATATCTATTTGTAGCTCTGTGCCAAACAAGTTTTTGTGTTACCCTGGCAAACATGAACAACTCAGCATATATGTTATATACAGCCCTTTTCCTGGCTTATACTTCTCAGCAAGGTCATACTTCTATAGTCCAAACAGCATTTTCTGCAGTCGCCACAGTGCTTTGTACAGCATCTTCATGAATTTTGTAAATATACTCTGCAAGTGTTTATGATCTGTCAACCAAAACTGGCTTCTCATGAATGCATAAGGGGGTGCTGCACTACTGAGTGCATCGTCCTTTGGATGAGAAATTAAACTGAAGTGCTTCTGCTTGAATTGGTGCCAGCTCAGGTAGATAAGAGATCCCACAGTACCTACTGAAAATACCATCTGCAGGCTGAGCCTCGATCACAAGGACTTGGGCCATGGGACGGCACCAGGGAGACTGACTTCTATACGTCACATTTCCTTGTGCCTGATGCCCAGGCCAGATTTCTACAAGCATTATCAGCACTACCACAGATTTCCCTGATCAGAGACTACTAGCCTAGTCAGACTACCCAGTCATCAAAATAAGTAAATAAAAAATAAAAATATACTCATGGAATTTTTACAACCATTGATTAAAGCAAATCATTATTTTTCTAGCTGAACATACCCTTACTGACAGTCTGTGACTATTTTGGACTATAAGCAATTGTTTTTTTCTCTTCTTACACAATAAACAAAAAATCAAATTAATTAAAATTTACTTATTTATTTTTGCAGTTTCACTACACTACACTACACTATGAAAAATGAGCGCTCATACCTAACTAGGAACATAAGGAACAACAACAATTATTCATATTCAAGAGTTAATAATGTAGGTTTTCTGATTTATTTTTCTGGTATAGTTATGGATGATACAGACTACAGACACACACACACACACACACACACACACACACACACACACACACACACACACACACACACACACACACACACACACACACACACACACACTCTCTCTCGCTCTCTCTCAGTCTCTCTACATGATACCAAAAGCTAAAGTAATGCATATGCTTAAGAAAGGTTGTGTTTGACATGCAATAAATTCTCTTCAAATACACCCGTAAAATTGCAGTACCAAGTAAAATCATATTGACTGGTTCGTCAGGGCACTCGCAGGCCATGTTTATTCACACACATTTATCCATTTTCATAGTATAGTTTATTTTCAAAAAGAATAAGTTATGTGTTAAAAAAGTAGAATAAAAAAAAATAAGCAGAAATTTGGACACATGCTATCATGTCTTATATGAAGCTCTTCCTTTTCACTTTCACTGGTCATTGCAAAAAAAAAACAATACAGGGCTACCACTGCCATTAGATCTCAGTTCTTGAGAACTAAATGGCCTGTTTTTATAATGTCTCACATCTTAAAGTTTCATTTCTCTGAGAAAAACAATCTAACCTCATTAATTGAATAGAAAGTAAGTCATAAAATGACAATTCAGGAACACATTCCAAAAGACTTGCTCTCGGTGTAAATGATTTACTCTGGTACCACTCCCCAAGCAAAGTCTGAAGCATCTGTTGTGACAGACTGTGAGAGAAGCTAAAGGAGAAGGGCATAAATGACCTACCCGCCAAAGTAACTCCATTCTGACAAACCTGAGAACTGGGCTCTGTACAAACTTATTTGAGGTTTCAATAAATTCTTTGCATGTGAAGTCTTGTAAAGGGAATCTTGACAATCACAGAGGTCGTGAATCCCAAAATACTGAGAAAATCCCTGTCAGAAGCCTAAAACTGTCTGGAGAAATCCAGAAAGACTTCTTTGTACTGTTCTACATTGTCTAATGGCAGAAAAGCTCTTTCTAGGGATGAAAATAGAACATCCCAACCCCATGTGCAAAAATGGGAAAAAGGGGTTGTGGATGAATGGATGGATCTCAGAAAACCACTGAGTGGGAAGGGATGAGAGACGATTTCTGCAAGTTTGTTTGAAACCTCAAACTGAGACAGCTTTTATGACCCAT
Organism: Protopterus annectens; assembly: GCF_019279795.1. Lineage (NCBI taxonomy): Eukaryota > Metazoa > Chordata > Ceratodontiformes > Protopteridae > Protopterus > Protopterus annectens. Next base: position 802,664,294 of record NC_056731.1, on the reverse strand, counting down.
GAGAAAGAATTCTGACAACTGGTAAACATGTCTACCTCGAAGTTTGCAGTAAGCAATCAGAGAATCCAGCTACTTTGTAAATACCCTTGGCACAGTGAATTGACTAAAGGGTAAGACATATAAGTGATAACACGAGCTAAAAAGTAAAGTTGTGTAAGTTGAAATTACTGTAACAGAAGATGTTCCAATGATCACTGCTGCAGTAGCCTTAGCTATATTTGTTATATGGCTGGCAGGTTACATCCTACCAAGGATATAATGGCTGGCCAGCTTCCAAAGCTGTCAAGCAGTTTGAGCTGAGATGACTAAAAATCAAGTTTGGGCACAAAGTCCTTCAGAATTTCCTGCCAGCAGAGACAGGGAGGCTGAACCCTGAAATGAAAAAGCTAGGAACAACAAAAATAAATGTCTATACCGTGGCATAAAAAACAAACCAAGAAACAAGGGGATGGAGGGGGAGTGGCTACTGAAGCAGTGATCATTCAAACATATAGCGTGATGTTAATTTCAACTTTGAATAAAAATAAAATTGTCCAGCAGGAACAGGACCCAGAACTCACTCCACAGCCAAGAGTATGAATATGATGAAAATTTTAATTGCAATCCACAAACATAAAAAAACAAGCGCTTTCACTCGGTCACTACCGAGATTTTGTATCTTGAAAAAGCTCGGTAGTGACCGAGTGAAAGCGCTTGGTTTTTTATGTTTGTGGATTGCAATTAAAATGTTCATCATATTCATACTCTTGGCTGTGGAGTGAGTTCCAGGTCCTGTTCCTGCTGGACAATTTTATTTTTATGTTTATTCTTGGTTTGGTTCGTTTTTTATTCTGTTCTTAATTTCAACTTACACAACTGTACATGTTCTCCATATTGATAACTACTTTAGTAGCCTTAACTAAATGGGTAGACTTCTATAGCTAACTATATTTGGGAGATGGAAAGAGAAGGGTCCAGGAGCCCCTGAGGAGTGGTCTTAGCAAGGTTTGATCAAGACCTAGAGAAAGAATCAAGCTTATAGTGCTTTGTAAAAGTATGTACAAAGGACCAAGTTGCAGCTTCCAGAATACTTCTAGAATCCAACCCTTTCCAAAAAGCCACAGATGAAGCCAAGGTCCTGGTAGAATGGGCTTTGACCCCACCTGAAATAGATTTGTTATGGTGAGTATAACAAAAGGTAACAGCTTTAGACAACCATTTGGAAATAGACTGTCTTGACACAGGTTGTCCCTTCTTAACTTCACAAGAAATTAATAAGTGATCCAAACATCTGAAAGATTTATTTCTGTCAAGAGAGTACCTGAGTTGTCTGTGGACATCGAAAGTACAGAGTATCCTTTCTCCTTCATTTGTAGATTTAGGAAAGAAAACAGGGAGATAGACAGTGTGTCTCAGAGTAAACTGAGATACCACTTTTGGCATAAAGAAGGATTAGTTCTCAAAAAACACTGTCCCCTGTGGAAAATGAGATAGGGTTGACTTACAATAAGGGTGTGCAACTCAGATACCCTTCTGGCAGAAGTTAGAGCAATCCGTAAAACTGTTGTCCATGTTAAGAACCTGAAGTCAGCCAGATTAGCTGGTTGAAATGGAGGAAGTTTTAGCTTCTCAAACACAAAATTAAGATCCTAAGGTTGGGTCTGCCAATTTTCTAGTAGGCTTCTTATGCAAAATCCCTTTCAAGAACATTTTGATGTGAGACTACATTAAAAGAGGAAGATCCTTGGGCAGACATGCCAAAATGAAATGGATAGAGGAGTAAAAATGCCATAGGATAGTAACTCACATAGATATTGTAAAACCAGAGAACATCATTCCTGAGTGGGTGCGCATTATGTTGTTGGCACCAACTAGAAAACCTTCTACATTTGCTAGTATGTGATTTTCTAGTAGCAGACTTTTTTGCCTCCATTAGTACCTACTGCACGTCTTCAGAAAACAGGTACCTAAAACAAATGAAGAACCTATCACTCAGGCAGTTGAAGATGATTGATGGGGTGTATCAAACCTTCCTGGTCTTGTGTGAGTAGATCCAGTCTGTGAGGAAGCTTTTGGTAGTTACCCCTGATCATTTTCAAAAGCAGGAAGAACCACAGATGCCTGGGCCATAATGGAGTCACCACAAGGATCTTGGGAAATTCCTTCTGAATCTTCAGATGTACACTGTATATTATCTAAAGGCATACAGGAACATTCCTGTCCAAAGAAAAGAAAAGGCATCTGTCTTCCAGGTCTTCTTGCATCGAGTCTTAGAACAGAATTTTGCCAGTTGATTAACAGGAAACAAAGAGGTCTGCTTGAGGAATTCCCCACAGACGGATCAAATCTTGGAAGACCCCATGATATAGTTTCCATTTGTGAAGGTCTTCCCTTGTCCTGATCTGCTTGTCTGCCACACAATTTTGCTCTGACCGAATGTAGGATGCTTGTAGAGTGAGATTGTGCTTTAAAGCTATATCCCAAGCTAATATGGCTAGTCTGCAAATAGATACAACCTGGATACCCCTTGCTTATTGATATGGTATTGTCTGTAACCACTTGATGAGGTCCCGGTGACCAAAGATGGTTAGAGAGTTGAGTACCTTGATCAGGGCAAGCATTTCCTTGATACTTATGAGCTTACATCAGTCCTTGATATCCCACACCCTTTGCATTTTTATTCCTCCAGAAACTGGTCTCCAAGCAAAGTCTGAAGTATCTGTGGTGGCTGACTGCTTTGGAGTAGGGAGGGAAAACAGGAAACCTGGACTTAAGGATATCTGTTGTCTCCACCAGAAGATTTCTCTTTTGACAGGTCCCAGCACTGGGATCTGAAAAGATAAAGGGTGTTGATGCTGAGACAAAAAGATTTCAGATACCACTTTATCTTTCTAATGTGGAGTCTCACAATACCATGCAATGCAATATGCTGAGGTATTCCTTCGCAGTGACTGAAGTATGAGTGAAAAACCTTAGAAAAAGATCTAGATAAAGATCTATTTTTCCTGTGGAAGAAAAGCTCTTTGACCTAAGGTGTCTAGTTGACATTTCAGGACAGGAACACAGTCCTGTGTGAGGGAGTAAAAAAAAACTTTTGAAGATTCTCACTGAATTCCAGTCTGTACAAGAGATCTCTCACCAAAGAGAGAATCACCTTGAAAAAGTCTCTGCAAATATAAGCAAGTTGTCTAGATATGGAAAAATGTGAATTCCCTGTAGCCTGCACTGAACTATAATTGGAGCTAGACATCTTGTGAACAATCTTGGTGCACTGAATAGTCCAAAGCTTGAAACAGAGAAATGAAAGTTGTATACTTTCCATAATGACAGATCCATGCTGCATGATTTTCATCTGGTTCAACTATGGGTTGTCAGATCTGACCTTGGCACTGATTCTGAAGTTCTTTAATTCCAAAGCCCTGACTCTTCCCCTATCCATAATTCCCTGAACGCCACCTTAGTACCTCAGATTGAATTTGCCCCCCATTAGATAGTATATCCATATCTAGACTAATGAATTGGAAGAAAATCAAACAGTTGGGTCTAACATTTTGCTAAGTACATACCTTTTGAATCCAATGTTGCCTGTTTTCATATGATTCAACTATGGGACAAATTCACAACCATATAGACTCGGGTGGTATCAAGGATGGTCATTCCTGAGGATGATGGAACCAAAGGAGGAACATGAACACATCGAGCTTGTAATGAGATACTGTATGAATGGTTGACCAAGTAGCTGCTGCACAAATATCATCAATAGGCAGTCTACATGTGAAGGCTGTTGAAGAGGCCACTGCCCTTGTGGAATTAGCCTTAGGTTTAGATTGTAAAGACAAGTCCTTTTTATTGTAAATGAAGGAAATGCATTCAGATAACCATACAGACAGAGTAACCTTAGATACTGCTTTGCCCAATTTAGGTTTTGAGAATGCCACAAACAATTGATCTGATTTCCTGAATGGTTTGGCCCTCTGAAGATAGAACCTAAGCTGGCAGTGAATGTTTAGCATATACAGCATGTATTCATCCTTGTTTAAAAATCTTGACAAAAAAGACTGGTATGTTTATTGACTGATTTAAATTAGTTTCATAAAGGCCAAAGGAAGGGAAACCACATTTATCAAGGTCAGAAAGGAGCAATGTGGATCACCTTGGCCTTGCACATTCTTGCTTTCTGTATGAACCTGTTTATCAAAGGCAATGGGAGAAAGGCATAGAGGAGATCTGGGGGCTAATTTTGGACTACAGCATCCCTCAGTGACTGTTCCTGTGAAGGGATCAGGACAAAGTAACTGTTGCATTTGTTGTTTAGGTAGGATGCAAATAGGATGCACCAAGGTCGACTCCGGTGACTAAAAATGAAAGTTGTCACTGTTGGATTGAGAGACCATGCATTAAGACAGATATGTTTTGTTTGTCTGCCAGTACCTAGATGACCCAGAGATATGCATTACTATTAGAAAGTGGTGAGAAGACATTGCCCATTGCCAGACTTCCATGGCTTCTTAACACAAGGAATATGAAAGTGTTCCTCCCTGTTTGTTGAAGAGCCAAACCGCTAACATATTGTTTGTCTGTACCAATATCACTCCCCTGGGGAGGACATCCTGAAAAGCCTACAGTGCCTTGGACTGTATTCCCTTCTAAACGCTCCCCACACTAGAAGGATGCATCTGTTGTCACTACTGCCACAGGGGGGTCTGTAAGGAATGGACAGCCTTCTGTCACTGAATGAGTCATTATCCACCAGGATATGTGTTTCCTGTAAATTTCAGTGAGTCGAATCTTGGTATGAAATGAATGATAAAATTGAGACCATTACATCACTAGGGTCCACAGAAGCACTCTCATGTAAAATCTGGCTAATGAAACTATGAGAATTTTGGAATCCATTAGACCCAGTATGCAAAGAATTAGTCTTGCTGGCAGGGAGGGGTGATGGAGAACTTGAGTGGCTGTGAGATGCAGGGACAGCACACTAGAGTTGGAAAGCCAGGCAATATGCAAACTTGTATCCAGGTGGCATCCACTGAATTCTATCTGTTGAGTAGGGGTACGATTACTTTTGGTTAGACTGACCATGATCCCTATGTCTTGCATCAGATGGAGCAAAAGGTCCTGATGGTTCGACAGCAGGTTGCTGGAGGTAGCAGTCAGGAGAGAATCATTGAGGTACTGGAAAACATGGATTCCTAGCAGGTGAAGACAATCTAATACCACTGCCATCATCTTGGAGAACACCCTACGAGCTGTGGTGAGATGGTCTCTAAATTGATAATGATTCATTCCCAATGGAAATGGAGACATCTCCCTGAATGCTTCTCTATCTTCACATGATAGTAAATATCCTTGAGATCTATGGAGTACATCCAATTGCCCTTCCTCAGCAATGGCAAAATGTTCTGAAGTGTGACCATCTGGAACTGTTTGACATACTTATTTAAATGGCTCATACCTAGAACTGGTTTGAGGTCCCCCATTTTCCTGTGTACTAGAAAGAACCCTTGAGTAAACTCCGGATTCTAACTGGTCTTTGGGGACTGGCTGGATGATATTTTTTCTAGCAGCTTGGAAATTTCTGCTGCAGAAAGTTCCCATTGACTGAGTGGAATAGTGGGCACTTTCTTTTTCTTGATCAGAGGAAGGAAAAATGGTATGGAGAAGTCTCTGGTAATTATGTTTAGCACCCAAGAATCTCTAGTTATGTTTTGCCAGGCTTGTGGGTGCAGAGATATTTGCTCTGACTGCTTCCAGATTGCAGCAGTCAGGCAACCATTCAGGAGCACTGAAAGAGCTTTTCAGTAAAAGTATTGGTTATGCAGTTCACCTCTGCCTCTAGGGCAATTTTCTTTGCTGTTACCTCCTCCTGTGCAACAGGAGATCTATCACCAAGAGTATCTTGATAAGAGCTCTTTCCAGCCCACTGTTTCCTAGAATAAGGTCTCCGAGGGGTGCAGAAGTGGATCCCTACTGCAAAGAGAGCCTTGCCATCTTATAACTCCTAGTCAGTGTTTCTTTCACTTATCCTTGAATAAATACATTTCCCAACATGGGAAGGAGGAAATGGCTCTAGCACTCCCCAAGAAAACTTGTCTTGAAATCTGATCTGATGAATGAGGAATTACCTCCTGGAAAGGAGGAAATTCCTCCCACTGCCATCTGACCTTGATGAATGATCGTCAGAATCCATTTGTCTGAAATTATCTGTTGCCAAAGAGGAAAGTGGATATTCAGACTTTCAGGAAGGGAAAAGGGACTGCCAGGGTGGGAGTGGGGGACCAGGTCCCTTAAATTAGTCAACCTGACTTGTTGGACTATTCTTGCTTTTGGTGGGGGGGGGTCCCTGAATTCTTTTTGGAATCCTGTTTACCAGTATTTTGCTAAGACAGTTAATTTTGTTATTTGCCAAAATTGGACAACAGGTTACAGAATTCCTTAGAAAGCTTGGAAAAGGAGGACTGAAAAATCTTAAAGATTCCCTGAATTAGTCTGTCCCTCTCAACACACTTTTTGATAGCCTCTGTAGCAGAGGGACCAAAAAACAACTGTCTATACAGAGAATTTAAAATCTCATTTTTAAATAATCTGGGAGATTCTGAGGAAGCCGCCAGGCAAACCTCCTCAAAACAGTACCAGTGGCCATAGCCCTGGAAGAAGTATCAAAGAGTCATGCACAAACTTTAAATAATGAGTTATAACCTGCAAAATGGAACTGTGAGTCCCTACTAGGGACTAACTGTGAGTTACAATCTTACTTGTAATTGTGTCTGTTCATGAGAACTGTGAGTCCCTACTAGGGAACATTACTAAACCAATGTACATAAGATATATTACAACTTTTGTTTTTATATATTCTAATTGTTTTCTAACTTCTTGTGTAACCTTTGTATGTCTGTCCATGAGAACTGTGAGTCCCTACTAGGGAACACTTCTAAACCAATGTACATAAGGTATATTACCACCTTTTTTATATTTTCTAATTGTTTTCTAAATTCTTGTTTGTATGTTTGACTATGTGGAGCTTTTCTCCTCGGGCCTCCACTGAAAATGGACATGTATCCATTCGGAGTATCACGGTATACTAATGTAAAATAAATAAATAAATAAAACAATTTAACGCAATTTTTTTTCTCACAAGCAGAAACTGTAGACAAAACGTTCCTCATACTTTCAATCAGACTGAAAAAACTTTAACATGTGAGTCTGACAATTCAAATTTTTAAAATCAAAGTTGCAGAAGTATACACTTTTCCCCATACTTTTCAATAATTTTCCCATCCTTGTCAAAAAGTGTAGAATTGGAATTAACTACGTTTAACTACAGTATGATTAACTAAAGCTATAGCTGCTCGGTCAGGTTTGGGATGAGAGTATAAAAAAGACAGAGGAACTTTTTTTAGCAGCAGCAGGCTGTCTGAGAAATGAGTGAAGGTTCTAGAAATTCCATCTATAACAGTTCATTGTATTTTCTGAGGGACTCAGAAACCTCAATGTTCTCCAACTGAAAACACTGGCATATTCTGGAAATAGTCAGTGAAAGAGAAACTCCCACAGGAAGAATCAGATGCTATGCTTTCCTCTGAGTCTGAATCAGAAATCTACAGAGAAAACCCTGCATTTGTATTTTGATCTTCCCGTCCATTTTCAGACTCTTGAATCTCCTTAGGAAAAGAGGCATCCCTCTTTCTTTTACCAGAAGCCACCTTATATGAAGGATCAATAACATGAATTAAACCCTGAGCCAAATCTAATAAACCACTTCTGTCTAGAGAAATTTGAGAAGTAGATGCACGTTTAGTTTTCTCTTTCTTTTTGACAGGAAAAACGGGTCCAGCAGTGTTGTTAATGACAGCATCAGCTTCCCCAGGGATGGTCACAACATTCTGACTAAACAGGGAAGCCTTTCCTGTTCCCACTTCCAGTACTGACAAGTGTGGATCTCCCCTGCCTACTGAGTGGCTCCAATTGCCCCAGGGGATGTGACTAACCCCCAGTCCATAATGGCTGTAGGTGCTACACCAGGGGGATCTGGGGTAAAAGATGAGTGGCTTGAGGAGCCAGCTCTGGTCACAGCACAGACACACCTGTGACTGAGGCATATTGCTAGCCTGCTATGGTGACAAAGGCTATTTGCTTAACTTTTTCTTTTTGTGGCTGGAAGAAGGACCGACCTTGTGACCAGTAGTTTGTTCCATGGTCAAGCTGAAAATCATGATTCTTCCCTAAGAAAAACAGGCAATATAAGATGGCAACATTTTAAAAATATTAAAAGTCACTTTTTTATCAGAAAAACATAAAAAAGCACTTTACACTTTGCCAGCCTCAAAAAGTAAAATAAATATAATTTCTCCACAGAAAAAAAGTTTTTCAACTATTTTAAACAACTTTTAAACTGAAAAAAAAATACTCTCCCATTTAAAAGTACAGTTAAGTCCATTAAAACACAAACTCTTAGATACACATACAATAGGTGACATCAATCTGAACTGTCTGAGACTCCAAAAACCTAAACTTGAACAGGTTATTACCCATTTCATTCCCTCCCAACTAATGAATGTACCCAGTCACACAAGCCCCCCATGGTTCTTTCCAGTTCTCTATCTGATCAATACTGTCTCATCTCTCACCAGTCTTTTAAGAAACCTAAGAGTTCCTCCATAATCCTCAAATGTCAGCAGTTCTCTATACCAAAGAAAACTCTCTCATAAACTCTCTGCATTCTGCTAACTGGGACCAACTTTATTGCTTAGGCAATCCTAATACTGCCTTTCAATACTTCTATTCTAGAATAAATACTCATAATAGAAGTAAGCCTTCTCACTACGTCTTAACCAAAAACTCTGTCCTCTAATAACATTCGGAGCCTGAGGAAATCACCATCCTCAGCTAAGCCCAGAACTAAAACACCAAGTGCGTCAAAGCAACACTGCCTAGTCTGAATGAAAATCTACCTAAGAAACTGGCCTTCATGTTGTTTTCTAAAATCTCAAAAAAAAAAAAAAAACAGTCTAGAATAGTTAGAAAGGCAGCCAAATTAGCTCATCATTAATCTCAACAACATTGCTCTTAAGCAGCCCTAAACATTACTGGGCGTAAGTCAAAAACATTTATGTCAACAAAATCATAACATGCCCCCACCCCCCAACTCAGAGATGCTAAAAATAAACCACATATGCATCCTAAGTAAGCTACATTTCTCTAAAGCTTCTCCAAAACTCTCTCTATACAACTACCCAGCAATAAAATGCTACCCAACCAATCCCAGATCCCTCCATTTCAATTTAGCAATGTCTCCAGAAATGCAGTCTATGAACTCCTTACAAAATGAATAGACTCCTCTACATTCTGCTTCCTCCACCCCACATTTATTAAAATGTAGCAATTTTATATGTAAAAAGCATCTATTACCCTTTTCAGTCTTTCAGAACTAATGAATGCACCTATATATTTAACATCTTCTTAACTTCAGGCATTGCCTCCAAAAAGTTGAAAAGTTCCACAATTATTAAAGTCTCTAAAATAGCCAACACTACTGCACCAGAACACTAAAATCCTATTGCAAGCATACCATCCACTGAAAAACTAGTGGGAACACTATCATATAAAAACATTTCATTCCTAAGTAGGAGATACATTTTAACACCCAAACAATGTGCATTTATACACATTTATACCTCACTGCACCTTGTCACCAACAAGATATACTCTAACATAGAAAAAAGTATTCAACTTCCCTTATAACATACTTCAATTGAAACACTTTAGTATCTGAGCTTTTTAAACACATTTTTAAAATATCACTTAACATATAGTGTCACATACATTAACAGAGAAGAAAACAAACTATAGTAACATTTTCTCATTTGTACATTATATACAGTATACATTACATATTCTCTTTTTTATAACAACTATCTTCCAGTCCAATATTACACTAAATCATTCAATTAATGCCTTCCCTTAAACCTCACTGCTCCTCCTGAACATTATTCTGCATGTAGTTCCCTTAATTTGAACTATTAATAGCAGCAGTCTGCATTTAAAGTGGAACAGCCTTACAAGACATTCTGCAGATATATAGAGCTGAGTATATTTTTCTGCATTATTCTGTATTATAGAGCTAAATTGTTGCTTAGATATCTGTTGTCTTAGTGTTCTGCAAATATACAGAGATCAGTATATATATATTTTGCGTTTTACAATTTGCACTCTGATTCCTCACATCTCTGTTGAAACTGCCCCCCCCCCCCCCCCCGTTCTTGGTTGTAGTTTAAATTTGGTGGCTTTTGCAGTGCCCGCCCCACTGTAGATTTGATCTAGGACACTCCCCCAGTCCCATCTCTTTACCGCATTCTACCTAATAAACCCTTTCTGCACTTGCTTTTAGTCCTTTTTAATTTAATTACATTTTTCAAACTGTGTGTGGACTAATATTGCTACATACTCAAGTGTGCCAGCTTGCACTGCATATGAATTGTTTTTACTACTGTTTTTGCTACTTTTCTGAAAAAAAAAAAATTGTAAGCCTGTTTCCTACCTTTCCTGTAATTAGTGTTCCAGATACAGATTTGCTGTATCCAGGACTATTTGTAAGCTTCTGAGCCCCCAAGCCTTTCTGTGTTGGAAGGAAGCCTTCTAGCTATCAGTGGGAGCGGTAAGCACTAGGTAACCTGTCTACCACATAAGGAGTGGTTCTGGCCCAGAATTTGTAGTTATTGGCCGTTTGGGCAGTCTTCCATCTCTCTCAACTTTCTGATTTGAAGGCCTGCATTTGCACTTGTTTCTGTCCTGTAACTCCTGGGCCCATCTCATTTGCTCACTCAAAAAAAAAAAAAAAAAATCTGCTTTTACTGTATTTGTGTTTCTTCCTACTTTATTTTACTTTTGCATCATCTTAGAAGTACTCAATTGTATTTATTAATGCTTGGTGTAACTCATTCTAAGCCTTTTAGTTTAAGCACTTGGGCTTCAGACCAGTTGTTTTACATTAGGAAGGTTTGTGGTCTGCACTGTGGTGGAAGGACAGGTAGCTTACATCCTTCTAAGTTGGGAACTGCTTATTGAGGGCTCAGTGTCTGTTATTCTAAAAGTGTATTAATTATGTTTTAAGCACTTGGGCTTCAGGCCAGTTATTTTACATTAAAAGGGTTCATGGTCTGCACTCTTGTGGGAAAAGAGGCTCGACTCTGCCCTTCTAGCTGGGAATTTCTGGTTAAAGGCTTATAGTGCCTGCATATCTAAACTGCTTCTTACTGAAATTGGTACACCTTGTTTGCTGTAGCATAGACTAGATCCAGGCCTGCTGAATCTAGCTTTGTTTGTATAACCTGAGCACTACTCCAGGCATTCTTTAAAATATTCAATTGTATTTATTACTGCTTGGTAGTAACTTGATTAAAGTGTAGCTATCATTCTAAGTCTTTTGGATTAAGCACTTGGGCTTCAGACCAGTTGTTTTACATTAGGAAGGTTTGTGGCCTGCACTGTGGTGGCAGGACAGGTAGCTTACATCCTTCTAAGTTGGGAACTGCTGATTGAGGGCTCAGTGTCTGTTATTCTAAAAGTGTATTAATTCTGGTTTAAGCACTTGGGTTTCACGCCAGTTGTTTTACGTTAAGAAGGTTTGTGGTCTGCACTGTAGTGGCAGAACAGGTAGCTTACATCCTTCTAAGTTGGGAACTGCTGATTGAGGTTTCAGTGTCTGTTATTCTAAAAGTGTATTAATTCTGGTTTAAGCACTTGAGCTTCAGGCCAGTTATTTTACATTAAAAGGGTTTGTGGTCTGCACTCTTGTGGGAGGAGAGGCTGGACTCTGCCCTTCTGAGCTTGGAATTTCTGGTTAAAGGCTTATAGTGCCTGCATATTTGAAATGCTTCTTACTGAAATTGGTACACCTTGTTTGCTGTAGCATAGACTAGATCCAGGCCTGCTGAATCTAGCTTTGTTTGTATAACTTGAGCACTAATCCAGGCATTCTTTAAAGTATTCAACTGTATTTATTACTGCTTGGTAGTAACTTGATTAAAGTGGGCGGCCACGGTGGTGCAGTGGTTAGCATTGCCGCCTCACAGCAAGAGGTTCTCCGGTTCGATCCTCGGCTGGGGTGCCTTCTGTGCGGAGTCTGCATGTCCTCCCTGTGGTCGCGTGGGTTTCCTCAGGGTGCTCCGGTTTCCTCCCACATCCCAAAGACATGCTGCAGGTGGATTGGACACTCTAAATTGGCCCTAGGTGTGCGTGTGAGTGTGCCTTCTGTGGAAGGTTGGGCGCCGGGCTGGCAACTCGACACCGTAAAACTCCACTGCCATTCAATGTGCGGACAGGTGATCCGCTGTGGCGACCCCTAACTGGGAAAAAGCCAAAAGAAGAAGAAGAAGTAACTTGATTAAAGTGTAGCTATCATTCTAAGTCTCTTGGATTAAGCACTTCGGCTTCAGACCAGTTGTTTTACATTAGGAAGGTTTGTGGCCTGCACTGTGGTGGCAGGACAGATAGCTTACATCCTTCTAAGTTGTGAACTGCTGATTGAGGGCTCAGTGTCTGTTATTCTAAAAGTGTATTAGTTCTGGTTTAAGCACTTGGGCTTCAGGCCAGTTATTTTACATTAAGAAGGTTCGTGGTCTGCACTCTTGTGGGAGGACAGGCTGGACTCTGCCCTTCTGAGCTGGGAATTTCTGGTTAAGGGCTTATAGTGCCTGCATATTTGAACTGTTTCTTACTGAAATTGGTACACCTTGTTTGCTGTAGCATAGACTACTCCAGGCCTGCTGAATCTGGCTTTATTTGTATGCTGCTTGTTTGTTTGCTTGTTATTTCCCTGAAACACTAATTCCACCTTAAACGCGGCTTTTCAGCGCTTCTGTGGATCCCTAGTGATATCTGCATTGCTTACTGTACTTACTTCTTTGTTTCACTTGAAAGAAAGTTACTGTTTGTCGTTTCTGCATTTAAGTTACCTGAAACACATTGCGTTTAAGTTACCTGGCACTTGCTCACTAAAGCAATTATATAAGTCAGCACTAACATATTAAAAGCACTACACCCTCACAAACTCCCCTTGAGTACCTCATTCCCCATTGGCCCTTTTTTTTTAATTATAAAGGAATTCCCAATACTACTCTAGCATGTCCAAAGGTCAGTTGTCAATCTCCTCTCCGGTCCAGCTGGTGAATCTCGGAATCTTGAGGCAATGTTACAACTGCCTCATGTACACAGACAACCCTCTCCTCCTCCCAACAAATTCCAACACATGTGAGAGATGTAACCATATAGCCATACTGGAGGCTAAGTTCTCTCAACTCATTACTGGCGAAACCAGCCAGGAGGAGAAGGAAACCACACTCACTACAATTCCAATCTCACACAGACCTACCACGACAGCAAACCAAACACATAAACACACAAAAACATACTTGGAGGCTCTAAATAAAAATCTGCCTAAGCAGCAGAGACCTCCAAAGCAGACACCCAAGCAACCGCTACCCCAAAACAAAACTCGTGCAACACATAGCTCACAAAGCCAGTGTGCAGAACAGTCACAGCCCTTAAGGCTAAACAACACACCTGATACACTTGTAATAGGTGACTCTATCGTCAGGCACACTAACGTCTCGCTCACCAGGCTGAACAAGGAGAAGGTCACGGTGAGCTGCCTGTCGGGCACTAGGATCCGCCACATAACACAAGCACTCAGGTCACTCCAAGGCAAGTACAAATAAGACTCAGTCATTGTCCATGCTGGTGTGAATGACCTGAGACGTACCTCCCTGGACTACATAAAAAGAGACATAGAGGAGCTCTCTGAGCATGTAGCCCAGGCCGGTATGACCCTGACCTTGAGTAGCATCTTACCCTCACCAAGAATGATGCCACAATATGAAGACATGATCAATTTCAACAATTGGCTTAAGTATTGGTGTTATTCAAAGGGGATCCAATGCCTGTCAGCCTGGGATGACATGCTCGACAAGCCACGATGCTTCGCTAGGGATGGCTTGCACCTGTCACCCCTGGGCTTTCGGATATTGGCAAAGGCTCTTGCTACCCCCATAGTGCCATTTTTAGGCAAGGCTCAAAAGACAAACCCACCTCCATAGGTATCACAAGGGATAAGAAACTAAGACTAATGCTACTCAATGCCAGAAGTCTAAACCTCAAGATGCATGCACTCGAAACTCTCCTTAGCATGGAGAACATTGATATCTGTGCAGTAACAGAAACCTAGTTCAAGGCTCCCGAGAGCACCCCAGCACTACCAGGTTATACCTCATACCATGCTTTTCGGCCCCAAAACTTGGACCGTGCTACAAAAGGAGGGGGAGTATCAATATTCGTCAAAGATACCCACACCTCCAGGTTGGTGGCACAGCACGAAGCATCAGAGACTATCCATGTGCAATTAACAGTGGGTAAAACTGCCTTCCAGTTTATAGCCTGCTACAGACCACCCTCCCAAACCCAGGAACCCCACTCGGCCTTCCTGAGAACACTGGAAAATATGAAGATCTCTCCAAACACCATTATATTGGGCGACTTCAATTACCCAAACATAGACTGGGAGCATTATTCTAGCTCCAACACCCTAGCCTAAAGGTTCCTAGAATTTATAAACTCAGATGCTATGGAACAACTTGTTACCACTCCCATAAGAGGGGAAAACATACTGGACCTGATCATCACCAACATGGGGACTCTATGCTCCAGACCAGAAGTGTATCCCTCACTGGTAAGATCAGACCATAAACTAATCTCAATGGATATTCACATCCTGACTCCACCCCTTGCCCTGAAAACTACAGTGAAAAACTTCTCTAAAGCAAATTTCACACTCCTCAAAACCGAGGTGGAATCCTTCAAAGCCCCCGGGCCTGTGACAAATATGGCCCAGACCGCAGAATCCTTTATAAACGCATTCTATGAACACCTTCAGGAATGCATGAATCATGCAATCCCAAATAAAACCAAGATCCAAACATCCAAAGGCAGATGTCCTGTCTGGTGGACCCCAGCCATAAACAAACTATACAAGAGAAGGAGGAAGCTACTACATGATAGAGCAAAATCCCAAAAGGGGAAGGCATCTCTGATCAGTATTAGCAAAAAACTACGGGCACTCATAAAATCGTCTAAGGCCAGCTTAAAGAGAAAAATTGCACAGGACACTAAGGATAATCACAAGGCTTTCTTTGTTATGTTAGGAACCTGGGAGGGAATTCCCAGATATGCTCAGAATTAGTCCAAAATGACAAAAAATACACCGAACCCACAGACATTGCCAACATCCTAGCTGACAGGTTCAGCGCAAACCTCTCTCCCCCCCCCACCAAAAGGGCAAATATTTATCCCAGCAGAGTGCTGCCCCCCTGACATCTCAGATGCTCAGGTAAGAGCTGCCCTCTCCAAAGCAAAAAACACAGCATCAATGGGACCAGATGGTGTCCCAGGCTGCGTCCTACATGAACTCCAAGAAGAGCTAAACCCAAACATAAAACTACTGTTCAATCTCAGCCTTACTACAGGATATGTACCCAAAGAGTGGCGTACAGCAACAGTGGTCCCTCCCCACAAAGGTGGTGCCTCAACGGATCCTGGAAACTATCGCCCCATAAGCCTGACTAGCTTGGTCTGCAAAGCTATGGAAAGGATCATCATGGACTTCATAAATAAAGATATTGGGGACCTACAGACACTGGATCCTACCCAGTTCGGCTTTGTTAAGGGCAGATCCTGCCTCTTAAACCTGGTTGATTTCTTTGAAACAGTCACCAAGGCCACTGACGAGGGGAAGGTGGTCCACACAGCCTACCTGGACCTTGCAAAAGCCTTCGATACAATACCCCACTCAGGCATTATAGATAAGCTCACCAGCTTAAATATAAACCCCTATGTCACTAGATGGGTTGCAAACTGGCTCAAGGACAGAACCCACATGGTTAGAATTGCTGGAGCCATGTCAGACTCCAAACCAGTTACAAGTGGCGTCCCCCAAGGCTCAGTCCTGGGACCTCTCTTGTTCGGTATATATTTCTCGGAGGTACAGGCCAACACAGAAGGACTATGGCTGACTAAGTTCGCAGATGACTGTAAACTGGGCGCCCTAATCGACTCTCCAGCCGACACAAGCATCCTCCAAAAGGTCCTCATAGAAGCAGACAACTGGTGCCAGAGCAATGGCCTCAAGCTAAACGCCAAAAAGTGTATAGTCATCCCCTCTGGCAAAAACAAAGTGCCCACAAATTACCACATAGGTGGTAATCCATTAAGTACAGAAGAAGTAATTAGGGACCTGGGGACCCAAGTTGATAGCAATCTCTCATTTGACAACCACGTGGCCAAAGTGGTTAGAAAAACATTTTATATAGCCCACCTAATCATGAAGGGATTCACATCTAGATCAGGGGAGGTCATCGTGCCTCTTTACTCATCCCTCATCAGGCCCATAATTTAGTACAATGCCCCTTTTGGGATGTACCTTACTAGACACCTGCAGCAACTGGAAAGACCCCAAAAGTACCTCACCAAGAGGATCATAGGGCTCATACAGATGCCATATGCTGCCCGGTTAAAGAAACTCCAGCTCTACTCAGTGGCATACCGCCTGCTCAGAGGCGATCTGTGCCTGACATATAAAGCCATGTCCAACCCGGAATTAATGGACATGCTGCACCTCAGAAAATCCAAATCCCATCGAGCTACGTGCTCGAGAGACTTGAACCTCAGCACTGAAATAAATAGGACATGCTGGAGGGACAGATTCATAACCCAGAGGCTCCCTTCACTCTGGAATAAAATCCCAGTCCAGGTTAGGCAGAGTCCCTCATTGACTCTCTTCAAGAGGAATCTTGATGAGTGGATGGGAGATCGTAGGTTTACCCCGGGTATCAGTTCTGTGTCACTGTTAGGCAGAGGCACAGTATATTAACCTCGAAAAAGGGCATAGCAAAATTAATTTAAAATGGGTGGCGAAAGCCAAACACACTCTGGCTAGGCTTATAAATGTCCTAGGGCAGATAGCCTAGTATGAACCTATGAACCTATTATTCTCACAATTTCCATTAACGTCTATGTAATTTGGTCCTTCCCTTTTCTAAAGATTCCTCTTTTCTCTCTTTTCTAACAGTCAATACTTCAACTATAATTGGTTTAGAATTTGATTTCCATTTTCAAGTAATTGTTTTTTTTGCAGGGAACAGATTTAAAGTTAATAAGGACTTAGCTATGTCTAGGCAGTTCAGGTCCTGTGTCTCAGCTCAAAAGGATCATTTCCTTAGTTACATTCATTTGCTCCCCTACTACGTCTGCCAGAGTATTCAGCAGAAAGTGTTTTTGAATCTGCCAACTCATTGTAATCCCAAAAAAAAAAAAAAAAAATGCTCCCAGTTGTCTCTTTCTTCCCAATCTCACCTCCAACATTTGCTGTCTACCTGTTCAAAAATTCTTTGACATCTGCTTGGGGGTGTAGAACTAGTAGTGCAAAAACTGCCAAGTTAAAATCCTAAACCTTCTGGACTCTGTTACATACTTGGGGCCCATATATATGTCATCCCATTCTTCCATTAAAATTGCTTTTCCAGTCTCTCTTCCATATCTTTTCTAAAGTCCTCTGATTGATTTTTACAGTTATCATGCAATACTTTATATGCCATTTTAATTATCACTTTTCTAATAGCGGCTTCTGTTCTAAATTTGATTAAACTTTACTAGAGCAGATCTTTCACTTGGGACTCCCTTATCCCTTTCTCTTTGCTTATACTCCATTATCAATCCCTGATACAGAAGGCAGCCTTTAACCTGCAGTCCAAACTTCTTCTTGGCCTCATTCCACTCTATTAACTTTATTGCTTTAGCTATTTTCTCCCAATACATTGGTTCATTTGTCAGCTTTCCACAGTAAATTCCTATCTTGCCTTTTTTCTGTACCCCTATTTGCAGTCATACCTATCTGTAAAATGTCCTTTCTCCATTCATGTCTTTGCTTACTTCTTAGAATATTTTCTGCAACTTTATGAATATATGTTATATGCCTGTTATTATTCTCCTTAAGGATTGACATCCAAAGTCCCACTCTTTCATAATTTCTTGAACTCCCCTCCTGCTTCATCACCATCCCTTTCCACACTGAATCATAATAGGCCTTAACTGTGTAGTTCTAAAATATCTTTTCAAATTAGGTAATTCTAAAGCACCTTGTTCTATTGGGAGGATCAACTTATCCCACTTAACGCTTGCCGTCATTTCCCTCCCAGGTAAATTCCGTCTACTCTTATTAATAATTGCCCGCAACATTTATTCTAATCGATAAAATATTCCTGACCTGTATATAAAACTAAATGGACTAAAAACATTTTCACTGCTTGTATCTTACTATCCATATCCATAAACAAGAGCTTCTAGTTTCTCTTTTTAGTCTCTTCTCACATATCCTTAGCTACCATAACAGAAGCCTTTTTAATACATGCTCCTAAATTCATCTTATTGTGTCGCTACAAATGTAGCTACTACTGAACCAAGTCATGTGTGGGTACATAATGTATGGCTATAGCCTTTGTTTTATCTTTATTAATTTTATATCTTGAAGAGACATGAAAATGTCTCAAAATGTTCCACAACACTGAGATGTCCTTTTCTGGATTTATGAAGTACAAAATGTTATCATCTGCAAATAAGGCCAATTTTTCTTGATTGCCAGACCAATTATGTCCTTGAATTTCTGAGTCCCTCATTTTCTTTGCCAGTAACCCTAAATATAAAGCAAGTAACAAAGGGGAAAGGGGACATTCCTGTCTGGTTACTCTGTTCAAAGAGGAACTCTCCCACTTTAATTCTTGGCTCCAGTTTTTCATATATTCTCCTATTTAGCCTTATTGTTGTATCAGGGAATCCAAATAGTTCTATTACCCTACTCATAAAATCCCAGTTTACTCTACTGAATGCTTTTTCTGAATCAAGACCCACCACCAGCAGTGGCATTTTCTTATATTGTAGGTTCATTGGTAAGTGCAAGGCTAGATGTCCTTGCCAGTCATTTTAAGCCTAGCCAGTTTCCCTTTTTGTGTTCAAAATAACCTGTCCCATTTAGTTATATATTTGTGTTACCCATCACTTGGTTGATAATTATATATCAACCCAAATGAGAATAACTGGGATTATACCACAGATAATTTGAGGGGGGTATGCATGGGATAAAGCATTTAGGAGCTGCAACTGTCCATTAGTAGTACAGGGGGCACGTCTGGGGTATATTTTCTGTTCCCCATTCACAGATCTAAGTTGGACCTGAAAATGTACAGGGATGAACTTTGTTTTAGGTGGATGGGGAGTCTGTTCCACAGCAGCAGTATTCTCTGTGAAATAATCCTGTGCCTCCAAACTGTTCTGTTGATGTTGCAGAAGAGGTTTATATCCCTAGACAGAGTATTTCTGATGCCATTTAACTTGCTGATGTGCATTAAATCTATCAGTAATTGTTTGAGAATGCTGTGTGTGCCAGACACAGGTCACCTCTTAATAGTCTGTAGGATAACAAATATACTGACAGAGATTTGAGTCTGCCCATGTAGAACATGTTGTTTTAGCCTTAGGTATTTCAGTGTATGTTCCAGTTGCTGCATGTGTCTGGACAGATACATGCCAAATGGGGCATGATATTCAATAACTGGACTGATTAAAGGGCGACTGACATCCATACATCTAGACATAATCCCTTTGTTTACAGGCTATGCAATACATATGAACTTTCTTTCAGCAACAGACACATGTTGGTCAAAAGTTAGGTCTGAGAGTGCATGCATGCATACATACATTTTATATATATATATATATATATATATATATATATATATATATATATATATATATGTATATACATTTTTTGAAGTTCTAGCTAGTGAAAAATCTGATTCTGAGGATCAAGGATTATTTGTACATAAATTCAGAAAAAACATTCAATTGGAGCAAGAGTAAAAATAAGAAAATGAAAATTTAAAAATATTTCCCCTAAACTTAAAAAGAATGAAAAGCAACAATTTTAGAGTACTTTCAGTAAAAGTGAACAGTATTATTAACACTATAACAAGGATAGGGATACTGAAATGAAGTGAGTAAATCTGATGTGGATATTATTCTGTTAGATGATGTAAGTTAGATTCCTGACTAGTAAAAAAAAGTCTGCAAACTGAAAATGTGTGGGTTGGAGATATAATATGGAACCTAGGAAATGAATGTTGCTCTGGAGTGGCCGTGTTCTATATAAAAATAGTTAAAATACTAGATGTAATGTTGGTAAGGATGGGAAAGTTAGCTGTTGTAGATGTGAGGTGGAGAAAACATATTTATAGAATGATAGCATTATATGCATATATAACTTACAAGGAAAAAGAGAATCTGTTTCTTCAGATATTAGATGATGTGGTAGTTAACATGAAAATTATAATTGGAGAGGACTTTAATTATGACTTAAGGGGAAACTGTAAAAAGAAAGGGAAGATGGAAAAAATACAGGACATGATAAAATATGGTAAATTAGCTGTAGGGATCTAAGTCAATGGACTTATAGAAGGAGGGGGCACTTGAATCTGGAACTGATTATTTTGTATTTTTGGAAGAATCAAGGGTAGCAGATGGTGATAACATTGTGAGAGGTTTTTCTGTCTTTTTAGCAACATGGATGGAAGTGATGGTAAAAAGGGAGTATATTAAAATACGAAAGGGAATAAAAAGAATAAATGAAAAATTATGGGATGAAACTGGTGAGTGGGAAGTTTGGCAGTTATGGAATGATCATATAACCATGAAGGACTTCTATAAAAACTAGTCTGAACAGTGGACTGAATTTACATAGAAGACTAAAATAGAAAGATGGTGTAAGAAAGAAAGAAAAATAAAGTGAAGTATGAGAAAACGTATAGAAATGTATTACAGAATTTAGAAAATAGTACAATACAGTATTATGATATGGAAAAATACATATATAAAAGAAATTTAGAAAGGCATTACCATTTAGGCAGAGATATTATTTACAAGGGAGAAGGAAGGCTGTATGTGCATATTTGGGTAAAATAGTAAAGGAGGGTATTAACATAATGAGGGAAATGAAAACTGTAAAAGGAGAGGTAAAAATAATGCAAGCAAATCATGACAGCATGTTTAAAATATGTATGAGTAAAAGGATGGAAATTAAGGGAGAATGGAAAGTAAAAAAAAAATCCAGAACAGGTTAAGGAAGAAAAGAAATTACTATTAATGAAATGGATGAAAGTAAATGCTGATTCAGTATCAGGCCCAGACGGTATACGGTATGAAATGTACACAAAATTAATGGCTTGGCAAACAAAGTATTTTGTAAATGTACCAAATGAATGATTGAAGAATGCGTTTGTTTATGAATAATTATGAAGAGGGATATTAAAATTTATATGGAAAAAAGATGAGAAGAATGAAATAAATTTTGTTATGGGAATAATACAGAGGAGAATGGAAGGAAGGATGAGGGATATTATAGAAGAAAGTATATATGGTATAAAAGTGAAGGAATATCAAGAATTGTTAGAGACATTGTGGATGATATCAGTAAAAGGCAGGATGTGAAATTTATGGGAGGTAATATTAGCAAGGCATTTGATACTGTAGTATGTGATGTTTTGTGGTATGCAATGGGGAAGTATGGAATAGGTAACAGAATTGGGAAAGTGTGCATGCTAGTATATCAAAATAATAGGATAAGAGTGTTATTGAATGGGCAGCTGAGTAAAGAAATATGCATGAAGTTTGCTATAAGACAGGGATGTCCCATGAGCAAAATATTGTTTGTACTGGGCATGAATGTGATAGTCAGTGAAGTATCTTACAAAATGAAATATACTAGACATGTGATGCAAAAGGAGGTGGCAATTCCAGTAGTTTTGACATATGCAGATGATATAGTGGTAGTTGCTAAGAACAAAATATGGATGAGGGAAGTTTTGGTTTGTCTGAATGGATGTTTAAAGGAAATGGGGATTACCTTGAATTTGGGTGATGGTTAAAACTGGGGGGTTGTGTAGTTTTCAATGAATGAATTGTCTTTGCTAAGGATAGAATTTGAGGAAAAATGATGCAATTATGATGGAATGGGAGCGTTTGATAAAAGAAATAAAAGAAATATGTCCTCTATAAAGTATGTTTAGATTAGTGTTCTGGAAAAAGGTTTATCTGGTCAATTCTGTAGAAATGGGAAAATAGTATATATGTGAAATGTTTATATGATCCCAGCAATATATGAAAAGGAAATTTTGAAACTGGTGTTTTCTTTCATATGAAGTTCATAGGATCATAGGTAGGTACTAGGCTATTGGCCTTAAGGCCTATATAAGCCTAGCCAAAAAGGTACCCTGGCCTTCGCCACCCAAGAAAATTATTTTCCTGTGCTCCTGTCAAGCAGAGCCACAGAGGTGATCCCTGGGGTGAATTTCCTATTTCCCATCCAATCATCAAGATTTTTCTTGAAGAGCGCTAATGAGGAGCTTTGTTTGATATAGCTAGGTAGTTTGTTCCAGATTATGGGAAGTCTCTGGGACAGGAATCTATCCATCCAGCATGTTCTGTTTATTGTAGTGACAAGGTTTAGGTCCCTAGAGCATGTAACTTGGAGGGATTGGGATTTCTTTAAGTGGAGCATGTCCAACAGCACTGGGTTTGACATAGCTTTGTATGTTAAGCAGAGATCGCCTCTGAGTAGGCGACATGCGATGGAGTAAAGCTGGCGTTTTTTCAGACGGTCCGCGTAGGGCATCTGTTTGAGGCTGGTAATCCTCTTTGTGAGGTATTTCTGCGGGCTTTCCAGTTGTTGTAGATGTCCAGTGAGGTACATACCAAAAGGGGCATTGTACTCTATAATGGGTCTAATGAGTAACGAGTAGAGGGGAACAATGACCTCTTTTTTTCCTGGATGAGAAACCTTTTGTGATGAGGTGTGCCATGTAGAAGGATTTCCTGACTACTGTGGCGATGCGATTATCAAAGGAGAGACTACTGTCCACCTGTGTCCCAAGGTCTCTTATCAGACTTTTGGTGTTAAGTAGACTACCACCTATGTGGTAGCTCATGGGTACAGAGTTTTTACCAAAGGGGATGACAATACACTTTTTGGCATTGCGCTTGAGGCCATGGCTTTGACACCAGGCATCTGTCTCCGTGAAGCCCTTTTGTAGAATGTCCACATTGTTAGGAGTTTCGATTATGGCTCCTAGTTTGCAGTCATCTGCGAACTTCTTAGCCATAGACCCTTTGTGTTAGCCTGTACTTCAGAAAAGTAGATACCAAACAGGAGAGGACCCAGGACTGAACCCTGTGGTACTCCACTTGTCACTGGTCTGAAGTCAGATTTGGAGTCTGCTATTTTCACAGTGTGCGTTCTGTCAGTGAGCCAGTTGGCAACCCACCTTGTGACATAGGGATTTATACCTAGTTTAGTGAGTTTGTCTATAATTCCAGAGTGGGGGATGGTGTCAAAAGCGTTGGCGAGATCTAGATAGGCTGTGTGAACCACCTTACCCTCGTCTACGGCTTTGGTGACTGCTTCAAAGAAGTCTATCAGGTTTAGAAGACATGATCTGCATTTTACAAACCCGAACTGGGTGGGGTCCAGAGTTTGGAGATTACCAATGTCTTTGTGTATAAGATCCATGACGATACATTCCATGGCCTTGCAGACCAGGCTCATTAGGCTAATGGGGTGTTAGTTCCCGGGGTTCTTGGTGACTCCCCCTTTGTGGAGTGGGATAATCATTGCTGTGTGCCATTCAGTGGGCACAAAGCCTGAGGTGAGGCTATGAATGAACATGGTGCTTAGGTGGGGTGTCAGTTAATTCTGCAGTTCGTGTAGAACGCAGCCTGAGATGTTGTCAGGTCCAATGGATGCTGTGTTCTTGTCTTTGGAGAGTGTGGTTTTTACCTGTGCAGCCGTGATTACAGGAACTTTGGATTCTTCCGGTATAGAGATGGGCCCTTTAGAGGGTGAGAGGGGGGTAAAGTTAGCACTGAACCTATCTGCCAGGATGTTAGCAATATCAGTTGGTTCTGTATATTTAGTGCCATTGTGCTGTAACTCAGAGCAGATCTGAGAGTTGCCATTGAGATTCTTGGCATAGCTATAGAATGCTTTGTGATTGTCTTTAGAATCAGTGGCGATTTTGTTTTCGTAACTAGCTTTGCAGGATTTTATGAGGGATCTCAGCTTCTTACTGAGGCTGACCAGGGAGTTCCTCCAATCATGGGATTTTACTCTTTTTTTTGCAACAGTTTCTTTGTTCTGTTGTAGAGTTTGTTTATCGCAGGGGACCACCACATTGGCTTCCTTTTTTGGAGGATAGCATCTTGGTTCTGTTAGGGATAGCATGATCCATGCACTCGTGTAAGTGCTTATAAAGTGCATTTGTGTAGGATTCAGCAGTCGTACCTCTATTGTCCGTCTGCATGGGTGTCATGAAGTTTGCCACTTCTGTCTTAAGACGGGTGAAGTTGGCTTTGGAGAAATTTTTTACGGTGGCTTCCCTAATGGGAGGGTGGGGGCGGGATGTGGATGTCTAGGTTGATTAGCTTATGGTCGGATCTGACCAATGAGGAATTGACCTCTGGTGTGAAACACCGGTCGTCCATGTTGGTAATGACCAGGTCTAGGATATTCCTGCCCCTGGTGGGGGTGTGGATAGGTTGATCCAAGGCATTGGAATTTATAAATTCCAGAAAACGTTGAGCAAAAGAGTTGGTACATGAGTAGTTTTCCCAGTTAATGGTGGGGTAGTTGAAATCGCCCGTTATTAGGGTGTTGTTTGTACCCTAATATTTTCCAGTGTATCAAGAAATGAGGAGTGGGAATCCTGGGGCATGGTGGGGTATCTGTAGCAAGTTACAATTTGGACTGCGGTCTTGTCCAGAGTTAGGTGCACTTGGATAATCTCAGATGCATTATGCTGAGCAGCTAGCCTGGAGGTGTGGATATCCTTAATGAATATGGACATGCCTTCGCCTTTAGTGTTTCGGTCCAGGTTAGGTGGCCGAAATGTGTGGTATGAACTATAGCCTGGTAATGCAAGGGTACTCTCTGGAGCCTTGAACTAGATCTCTGTCACTGCACAGATGTCGATGTTCTCCATTTTAAGGAGTGCCTCGAGTGAATGCATTCTGAGGTTTAGACTTCTAGCATTGAGTAGCATTACCCTCAGATTTTGCTTGCTTGTATCTGTTAAGGTGGTGACTTTGTCATTTGAACCTTGCCTAAAAAAGGCACTATAGGGGTGGCAAAAGCCTTAGCCAGTATCCGGAATCCCAAGGGCGACAGGTGCAGGCCATCTCTGGCAAAGCATCGTGGTCTGTCAATCATGTCATCCCAGGCAGACAGATACTGGATCCCCTTAGAATGACACCAGAAGCTTAGCCAATTGTTGACGTCAATCATTTTGTCCTTGTACTGTGGTATCATTCTGGATGATGGCAGGGTGCTACTCAGGGCTAGGGTCATACCTGCCTGGGCTACAAGATCGGACAGCTCCTCCATGTCTCTTTTCATGTAGTCCAGGGAGGTATGTCTCAGGTCATTCACACCAACATGGACAATGACAGAGTCATTATTTGTACTTGTTGTGGAGTGACCTGAGTGCGTGCATTATGTGGCGGATCCTGGCACCCAACAGGCAGCTGACAGTAACTTTCTCCTTGTTTAGCCTGGTGAGTGGAACATCAGTGTGGCTGACTACAGAGTCACCTATGACTAGAGTGTTGGGTACGTTGTTATGCCATATGGGCTGTGGTTGAGTGGCACACTGAGTTTGTGGGCTGTATGTCATTTGGGTTGTGTTGGGGGGGTGGAGGTTGCTTGCATTTCCGTTTTGGAGGTCTCTGTTGCTTGAGCAGATTTTTATTGAGAGCCTCCATGAATGTAGGTGTGTGTTTCGTGTTTCTATGTGTATGTTTTGGTGGTGTAGGTGTTGAGGGACTATGTGTTGAGTGTGGTGTGGTGCAAGTGTTTACCTTCTCCTCTTGACTGTCTAGTCCAGTCTCAGGTGAAGAGAGCTTTGCTTCCAGTTTGGCTATATAAGTGCGTCTCTCACAGGTTGTAGTGTTGGGTGGTAGGAGGAGAGGGTTGTCTGTGTACATGAGGCAATTGCTGCATTGCCAAAAGATGCCCATATTCATCAGGTAGACAGGAGAAAACACTGGGAGCTGACCCTTAGACATGCCTGGATAGGTGCTTATTTATTAAGCACTAAAAACTGTTTTCCTTTAGACAAGTGAGAAAAGTTGAGTGCTGTAGTAATTTGTAGCTTATTTAGTGCTTACAATGGGTTCTGAACAAGTGCTGAGCTCAAAGAAACAGATTTTAGCGCTAAAACTAAAAACTGGCTCATTCTAAATGAAAATTTGAAGAGCAGAATTTATGCCGCCGGGAATAGTTTAACCCTAGCTAAGTGGCGATGCATAAAGTGTGTATATATATATATATATATATATATATATATATATATATATATATATATATATATATATAATTTATTTATTTATTTTTTTATATAACAGTAGCAAATGAGCAAACTGATTTAAACCAATTAACCAATAAAAAGCTAATAACTGTACCCCATTCCAGCAGTCTTCAATCAGACAAGTTCTAACTGCACATTCTTGCCACTAGCGTGCAGGGGAACCTTTTCCAAAAAAAGATGGTCTGGATAAGTGCTCAACTTATACAAACAAAGCCAGATTCAGCAGGTCTGAATTTAGTCTATGCTACCGCCAGACCTCCCAACCGTACCGAATTACTTGGTTTTTACCGAGTTTTTGTGTCCACATAATGGGGTGCCACCATTCCCAAGTGGCACCCCTTCCCTTCATTTTTTTTTTTTTTTTTCTTTTTTTTTTTTTTGATTTTGTCCACCAGCCTGCTCCAGTTTGAGAATCAAGCTCACCTCAATGCATTCATCCACGCTGCTGTTTGAGTTTGAAGTGCTGTGCTGCTGCCATGGTGCTGCTTTGTGGGCTTTTTAAACTGTTATGGCTTGTTGCGCTGCCGTTATATGCTTATCTAATTCTTCTTCTTTTGCCTTAATTTGCTTATGCTTGCTTACTGTGTATTTTCTATTTGTCATGCTTATCCATTTTTATTTATGTATTATGGTTTTTGGTTGTTTTTGTTGGTTTGGTTACTGTGCTACTTGCTAACGATGTAGTGCGTGTGTTTAATAGTCGTGCTTTTTTCCTCTCAAACGAAAGTATATACATATCTCTCATCTCTTCTATATAATTTATCTAGACAAAACAAAATACAAAAAAAAAAAAAAAAAAAATGAATAAGTAAATTTAAAAAGAATCCACTATTTTAAATATTAGTTACACTATTAACTAGATTAATTATGGATTACTTTTGAATTAGAAGAGAAGTTGAAAGTATGATTTAGTATGAGACCCTGCAATGTGATATCAGAGAAGAATGATTTTTTAGAGAACACAGACTTTATATGAGTAAAAAAAAATACCCCTTGTGTAAAATTGTTTTTTGTGTGTCTAGACATACATAGAGTTAGTATACATAATTTCCATTTTTATTTATTTTGCCACACCATTTTAATGTGCTGGATCAGTTCCAGTTATGGTGGATGATGGTTACACCATTTACAGGTTGTAACTCAACAACACTTGGATGAGACAAACGGATTCAAACAGATTAACAGACAATTAAATTCTCCGAGTATATAGAAATGTAAAATGAATATTTATATTGTATTCAGATTCATCGCATTATTTATTATGAGATCAGATGGACAAACATGCAGACACCCAAACGCCATGCAACTGCTGCATTTGTAAAGATATCATTCTTTTGTAAACTGTTTCTTTCAATATGTTCTTTTCTGTTTTTTGCAATATTTTTTTTATTGAAATTTTGTCTTTTTTTTACTATGATGACTGTTAAGGTCATGACTTTGTGTTGACAGTATTCCCACAGCGTAATTGTGTTGACAGTGTGAAAGTAATCTAATGGAGTATTTTAAAATTACTGTAGAATATCCGTTTAATTTTTTTTTTGCTGTTGAATATCCATTTTTTTTTTCATGCAGTCCATTCATAAATGCTTTTTGTGATATAATCCTCGTTGATAACATATAGACGACAGATATGTTTTTATACGTCCGTTTTGTTGTTAAAAACTTTTGGGTGATTAAACTTTTTTTTTTTCTTCGTTTGTTATATTTTACAGTCATTGATTTTGCATTATATTGATTGCAACTGGTTGCACTCATCTGATGTTCTGTGTGTTGTTACTGATGTTCTGTTGTGAAAAACTGTTGTTCTGCCTGTTTAGGTGCTTATTTAAGTTTTTAGTTTAACTGTGCAAGTTCTGCTCTGATTTCAGCCTTGCATTTCGTGTGCTTCTTGCTGGTTTCTGAAGCTTTATGCTGCTTGCTTCTGCTAGCTGCTGCTTTAAGTGTGTTTGTTTACTTCTTCATCTGCATTGCTGGGAAGAAGGGTTGTGAGCTGGTTTGCATTGCATTGCTTTTTCTTTGTAAAGTGAAAAGCTGGTCATTGCCATTGCTGCTAATTTGCTTTTGTAACTTTTGTGCTGCTTTAAGCTGCTGTGCTGGCTTAAGTTCCCTTTTTGTGTGTGTTTTAAGCTTGTTGTTGTGTTCCTTTAAGTAAGTGTTTTTTCCTGGTGTGTGTGTGCATAACTAGTAATTAGTAGTCAATTACAAGTCAGTTGTATGTAGTACCCTGTTTATGCTAGTAAGACTGGCTCTAACCTGTACCTTACCTTTTGGGCTGCTCCTGTTAAAATAAGTTAGAACCCAGACCAGCTCTGAAAATAAAAACTGAATGAGAACTGAATTTGAGTAATAAATGGAAATCTTTCAAACTAAATTTCAGGAAATTTCAAATTATATTCTAACAACATAGCTACTTTAAGACAAAACATGTTTAAAATGCAATGTAACATAACATGAATTTCTTAAAACAAATTTGTTTTTCCTGCTGCTTGCCCTTTGCTCTCTTGCTTATACAGTAGAATTATTAGGCCTGGCTAAAATGAATGTGAAGATTTTGTTGAGATGATTATAACCATCTTACTCATTTATTGCTTTTAAATGGAAAATGCATTTAATTTGTTTAATGCATGGAAAAACTGTCACAAGTGCAAAATATTAAAAAAATATAAGGTTGTGCAAAATGCTCTAACAAATAAGAAAAGCACAGAAAGGATTATATATCAATATTAAAAAAGCCATAAAAAAAATCTTTATCCAATGTATTTGTAAATGTATTTCTTTGAATGTGGATGTCATCTTTGAATCAATGGCAGAGTAGCAATGTGTATTTGTGTTGACTGTGATGTGATGTGTGTTTGTCAATGAATGTGTGTAATGCTTTTTCTGTTTTTCACTGTAAAATTTTTAATTAAATACATGTATGTAAAGTGTTATTTGTGTAATAAATGTAAAAATAAATGTTTAAAAAAAATACAAATAATTTGTGTAAGTAAGCAGTAATGGTACAGTAAGTAGGGTGTAAAATGGGGCAAGTTTAGGCTACAGCAAACAAGGCATACCAATTTCAGAAAGAGACAGTTCGAATAAGCAGGCACAATAAGCCTTTAACCAGAAACTCCCAGCTCAGAAGGGCAGAATCTACCCTCTCCTCCCACAAGAGTGTAGACCACACCTTCTTGATGTAAAATAACTGGTCCAAAGCCCAAGTGCTTAAACCAGAACTAATAGACTTTTAGAATAACAGACACTAAGCCTTCAATCAGCAACTCCCAACTTAGAAGGATGTAAGCTACCTGTCCTGCCACAACAGTGCAGACCACAAACCTTCTTAATGTAAAACAACTGGTCTGAAGCCAAGTGCTTCAACCAAAGGCTTAGAATAACAGTTACAATTTAATCAGGCTACTAACAAGCAGTCAAAAATGCAGCAGAATAAATGCAATTAAGTACTTTTAAGAAGAAGCAGCAAAAGCAAAATAAAGTAATAAAGTAAGAAGAAACACAAATACAGTAAAAGCAGATGAATAACGTGCAATTTTTTATATAACAATAGAAAATGAGCAAACTGATTTAAACAAATTACCCAATTAACCAGTGTAAAAAAGCTCAAAACTGAGCCCTGTTCCAGCAGTCTTCAATCAGACAAGTTCTAACTAAGCACTCCTGACACTAGGGTGCAGGGGAACCTTCTCCAAAAGACATGGCCTGGATTAGTGCTCAAGTTATACAAACAAAACTAGATTCAGGATGCCTGAATCTAGTCTATACTACAGCAACCAAGGTGCACCAATTTCAGAAAGAAACAGTTCAAATAAGAAGGCACAATAAGCCTTTAACCAGAAATTCTCAGCTCAGAAGGGCAGAATCTAGCCTCTCCTCCCACAAGAGTGCAGACCACAAACCTTCTTAATGAACAGTAACTGGCTTGAAGCCCAAGTGCTTTAACAGAACTAATACACTTTTAGAATAACAGACACTTAGCCTTCAATCAGCAATTCCCAACTTAGAAGGATGTAAGCTACCTGACCTGCCACGACAGTGCAGACCACAAACCTTCTTAATGTAAAACAACTGGTCTGGAGCCCAAGCACTTAAACCAAAAAGCTTAGAGTAACAGTTACAATTTAATGAGGCTACTACCAAGCAGTAATAAATGGAGCAGAATAAATACAATTGAGTACTTTTAAGAAGAGGCAGAAGCAAAATAAAGTGCATTTTTTTTAGTAAAGTGCAAGGAGAGAGGAAGAAGGATCAGATGACAAATTCAAGGTTAAGAACCTAAGTGGGTTGGCCTTCACAAATGTTCTCTCTGTATTAAGTAGAGTGAACACCAGACTGGGAGGGGTGTCCCAGGTCAAATTTACAGTAGGGGTGGGCAACTGCAAAGCCACCAACTATAACACCACCACCACCATCACCACAAGAATAGGTTGGGGGGAGGGGGAAAAACAGTTTCAGGACAGATGAGAAACAGAAAACAATGCCAGAAAATAAAAATAATAAAATAAAATAAAATAAAATAATTCAGTCTTGCAAAATAAGACAATGCAGAATTCTGAAAGGTTAAAATGTCAAGAAATACTACTTATCAATCAGCGATATATTTCCAAATTGTTTGAGAATCACACTGCAGCCAGACCACCAGGAGTTTCCAACAGTGAATGCAGGAATTTACAAACAGAAACTATTTTTAAGTTGAAGATTAAACCAGTGAAACTGAGGTTGATAAATCCAGCTATTTACTGTCTTTCTTTAAAATTGTATAGAGTATTAAAGTGGGTAAAAGAACACAATAAGAAATTAATACTAAGAATGTTTAAATACAAATACAGAATATTCTGGGAGATGATGAGAATAAAAAAGGAATATGTAAATGAAATAAAAATTATCAAGAAAAAATGCTAATGCAGAAAATAAAATTTGATGATACAGAGAAAGACAGAAGGATGTGCATAATAATGTGCTGGAACAATATTATTATGTAAATCCATGTGAAAATGTACTAGAAGAAGTGATTAAAGCCATTAAAGTAAGGAAAAGGTGGTGTACCAAGATAGTAGTGTGTCACGATTTCCTGTGGAGACTGGAAATTATTCTCTTAGCCTCCAATGCCTAACTGTGAGACTCTGAGCAAGTCAGTTAACCAGAGACTGTTCCCAGGCTAAGTGTGAAAAAGGTCCATGGATATCACTGCTGTATCCCAAACAAGAAATATAAATAAATAAATTACTGGTAAAGGATAACATGCTATATAAAAAGAAAGTTGAAAGAGTGTATTTATTTTCTGGGGTAGAAGAGACAACTGAGCATGTTTTTTTTTTTTTAAATGTGATGAAACTCTGGAAAATATGTGAAGAAATGTTTCTGAGAGCATTAATAACACAGACAATATAGACATGAGTATGATTAAGTATGGATATTATAAGAACAAGAAGAAAGAATGTGTGAGAAAGGTGGAAAAGAATTTACTTTATGTAAGATTGGTAATTTGGAATGAAAGATTGAATTAAATTTTGTTTAATGGGAAACAGATTTTGGCAAATATATTGCAAAAAAATTAGATTATGGTTGTGAACGAAGGAGTGGGGGTCAGTTATGGAAGAATAACAATGAGGATGTTATAGGAAAAATGATAAACAGTAAAACAATACATTTTATATATTAAAATGTAAATATGTAAATAATGTTTTTTATATTGTGCTACACTACCATCTCAACCAAATGGGACCTTTGTTTAACATCTTATCCAAAGAAGGTACACCCAGGAGTTTAGCACCCCCTTTATGTTACACTGCAGTGTCAGCCATCCATCTACCTGGTATGGGAATTGAACCCACAGCCTATTATATATCTAAATACACTTTTATACCAGGCAAGGAGATAAAATTAAGCCAGTCAAATAACTTATGAAGCATAATCTTATAATATAGCAAGGGAGTGAGATATATCATCATCCCTGATTCATGTGAACACAGATGAGTACTAAAGTTGTATAGGGTAGACAGAGGAAAAAAACAGTTTAAGGCTGCTACAGACAGTAAAAAAAAGAAAGGGATATTGACAGAGAACAACTTGTTGTAAATTAGATAACTCAGATGGGTTTAAAGAGAGGAGGGATACATTTTGTAGAGTTGGTCTGCAATTTGCAACCCAAGTCTGGAAAAAGAGGAATGGGTGGTGTGGTTTGTAGTGGATATCTGCATATTTACAACACATTAATAGTAATGAGGAGTCAGACGTGTAAAAATTAGGTCATGGACAAAACAAAATTAATGTGCTAGAAGTGGCTATCAGTCAAACAGCCTTGTATGCATTAGTGAATAGGTGAGTATCCTGAAACAGCTAGACATAAGGTATGCACAGAGAAGAGGAGGTAGAAATAGGTATGAAATAACAGGTAATAATGTGCACTGACACAGCCAAGATGTTATCATGTGTAGCTGGAGGTGAGTTTTAAACTTTGGGAGGTTTTCTGTAAGTCTCAGTGGAAAAGAAATGCTGTTCCACATTCTAGATGCAAAGGTTGAGTAAAAAAGCATCCCAAAAGATATTGTACAATTTAGTGGAGATACGAAGGAGTTTGTCTTTGGCATGAAGACTTTGTTTGAGGAGTATAAGTGGAATTTTTTAAGGATGGGCATTTATTTTACTGACAAATGTCTTTTAACAGCAGATTGAATGTAGAAGTTAAATCTCAATTTATCACCAATTATAACAACCAATAGTTTTGAGTATGGGATTAGTTCAATTTTGATGTTAATAGATGATGTGATAGTGAAGGCTGTTCTACTACTGGAGTATGATTTTGGTATGAATAGTACAGGTAAATTCATGTAGAGGAGAAACATGCCTGGGTTGGATATTGAAGGTCTGGAAGGGCAGAGGCCAAACAAAAGAGAGATGACTCATCAGTACATTGAATAAGTGTGGCATGTTTGGCAGTTAAAAGCAGATCATTTATGAGTACACTGACCAGCTGTGGACCTAGTATGGGTCCACGCAGCACTTCAATGGAAACAGGAAGGAAGGAAAAGTATTCATTCTGCTGCCATTTGATAGACTAGCATCTGTTGGACTGGTAGATGATTTAGAGGCCCAGCTTAGACAGTTTGTCTAAGATGTTTTCATAGGAGATGGTATCAAAGGCTTTGGATATGTCCAAAGAGGAAACCAGTTTGCCATACCTTCTGCTGCAGTTTATGGTATTTAGAAAGCTGAGTAAAGCAGTGTTTATACTATGACTGGAATGCAAGCTGTGCTGACTTTGAGAAACAAAGCCCCAGTCTAAGATATATTTGAGTATCACTAACCTAGCGATAGGCGCACCCTAGTAGTGACCATATATTTGAGTAACTGTGTTTGAATATATTCTACTAAGATTTTGGACAGGTGAGGCAGAATAGCAATAGGCCAGTAGTTGGGGTAGTCAACATAGTTTCCACCTCCTTGCAAGGAGAATGTAGGATGTTTTCCTAATAGATGGGACTCTAGAACAGATCAGAATACA
The DNA here is from genome assembly GCF_019279795.1 of Protopterus annectens. Taxonomy (NCBI): domain Eukaryota; kingdom Metazoa; phylum Chordata; order Ceratodontiformes; family Protopteridae; genus Protopterus; species Protopterus annectens. The sequence continues at coordinate 802,630,298 of NC_056731.1, read as the reverse complement.
TAGCAAATATGATGAATTCTCCTGGGAGATTGTCCACTGTTAATGTGGCTGGTCTGAGTTTAAGATGATATTTTATGACTGTAGATATTGGAACTCTTGAAAGAAAAGATAGCAATAAGCTTGTCATCCAAGGGAGGTAAAATATGTTCAATATTGATGACGTCCTTAAGTAGTGAAGTTTGAGATGTGAGTTAAATTTGCATGCAGGGCTTTTAACTGCTTAGTTAGAAATGGGTTTGGTTAGGATGTTCTGCCTGGGTTAATGGGTTATTTATATTGGCACAGAAAAGTTTTGGATTTCTGTAAGTTAATTTATTTTATTATACAGTTTATATATGTCATTTCTCATCTGTAAATATAAAGTGAGACCTGCTAGAGTCACATGACATGTACTAGAAAAAGAGTTACAAAATCCTTTGCCTGGCTCTACAGTACAGAAAGATAAAGCCCTGAATACGATATTGACTTGAATTCAGGTAGCTTCCTGGGAAATGGAAGAGTTAAATGTGTGTGTGTGTTTTGGGGGGAGGAGTAAGTGACTGATGCTAATTAACCCCACAGATGTAGGGAGTCGTGGTTCTAGCAGTCTGATTATTTCCATGCTATTTAATGATTATTGTAACATCAGTAGTTGGCAGAACCAGATATGTGAACACACATACATATGGAGAATGCATAGCAAACAGCAAACCCATGCAGTGATGTAGGTGCTCAGGTACACCACCTGGAGATGAGGTCATGGCTTAATAGAAATGGTTTGATGGCCACGTTAATGAGGGTGACATTGTGGGCCCTACAGCAGATTAGGACAGTGGCAAGTCATTCAGTGAGCTTTAATGCTGCAGAAGGGATGACACTGTATCCCTCTTTTTTAATTTCTCCAAATCTTTTGGGTTTCTAATACCATGATGGGAATGGACTCCACTCCTAAGTCAAAGTATGATTAAAGTTCATGAAATTAGTATTGCTTCAATCTTTGATGTCAGCCAGAAGTGCTCTTCGCAGCACCCGCAGTGGGCCCAGTAATGACTCTTTATGTGATACGTATGGCGTTATATGTATTGGTAACATATCTAAATATGACTGTACATTCTTTTTTTATAAGACCCATTGCTCCTACTACTATTGGGAATGCCTGGGTATCTTTTTTTCCACATTGCTCTTGTTTCTGCTTGCAAATCCTGATATTTTATGACTTTGTGTCTCTCTGTATGCAAGACACTGTAGTCACTGGGTGTGGTGATTTCAGTAATCAATGCTACTTTTGTCTTCTTTTCATGGACCACTATATCCAGTTTTCTGGCATCTATCTTTTGAACTGTTGGTAATGGATGATCCTATGTGATGTAAACTTCATCATTTTCTATGATGCTTTGTGGCTCATGTCTCCAGTGTTTTTCAGCCACTTCAATACCATAATGTTTGCACAATCCCCAGTGCAACAATCTTGCCACATTATTATGCCTTTCAGTATACAGTCCTTCTGCCATTAGTATGTGACAACCAGCAATGAGGTGTGCAACTGTTTCCAATTCGGTTTTACAAAACCTACATTTGTCTATTTCTCCCACATCTTTAATGGACTTTGTAAACCAACATGTACGCAGCCCACTATCTTGGGCTGCCAGTATTAACCTTAAATCTCTTGGTTTGAATTTGCCTCTCCTTAACCATTCCTACATTCGTTCCTGATCAACATAAGGTTCTTCCAGAGGTTTTCTATACTTGCAACTATATTTATGCATTTTCCATATTTCTTGCCTTCTCTTCTGGTCCTTCACCTTATAGTCTTTCTTTTCCTTTTTTGGTACATTCAGTTGCCGCCTGATTTTTATCTACTTCTGGTTTGATTGCCATTCCTGTTTAACGCCAATATGTTTCTGCTAGATTAAGCAGAGAAGTCATCTTAGATTCATTCTCCTCATGTTTCTAAACTTTCACTACATTTAGGTCTTGCGAGGTCAGCAGGTATGTGTGGAGTCCCACGATTGCAGATCTATACATGTAATCAATTTCAAGGAGGCCCATCCCTCCTTTGGAATGGGGAATATATAATCTTGGTATACCCTGATTTTTATAAATCATTTTGAGAGCATGAGCTATCCTTCTTGTTTTCCTGTCTAATCTATCCAATATGTTTTGGGGCCAGTTAGTCACTCCAAAACTGGAAGTTAGGACAGGAAGAGCAAATTGGTTTATAGCTTGGATTTTGTTCCTAGATGACTCCCTCTCTGTGGTTTTTCGGCTGCATGTCAAGAAGGTCTCTGTTGAGGAAGTGGCAAATCATTAAATGGGCAATAGGCTGTAAGCAAATTTGATAGAAGTATGGAACACTGGCATCAAGCAACCTTCATGCCTACTTGCATGAAGGCTCTCCCTGTTTGGCTGTCACTCAAGTAAGTAGCCCCATTGTTCACAGGGAACAAATATTCTGAGACTCACCACAATAGGTGGGGAAGCATATAGAAAAAATGCTAGAACCTTGCTTTATAAGGCTTATTGGTATCAGCTGTTTTTAACAAATACAGTTTATTAAATGTATCCATAGACAATCATATCAAGAACAATTTACTGTTAACATTAACATAGTGTACCATTAGTCCACTGTGATATACAGAAACATTAAAAAGAAGTTACGTCTTACCATAACTTTCCATCTGTGTTGTAAATCTTTATTCATTCATTACTGTTAGGACTTCGGTTCCGTCCTCGGAACCGACATGGCTGTTTCCAATCTCGCGCCGGCCAAAAACTCTCAGCTAACTACCCATAATGCCCCTCTCATAGTTACTCCAGATCGAGTTTGCCCGCCCTTATATAATAGAGACAGTAAAAGAAAACAGTAGGAGGCTCTGTCTGAGTGAATACCCTAACCAGGATTTCCTAAAGTCCACCAGGAGTCCAGGCAGGGAGAAGGAGGGCGAGAAGTAATGAATGAATGAATGAAGATCTAAACACAGATGGAACGTTATGGTAAGACATAACTTCTTTATCTGATGTTGTAAATCTTTATTCATTCCTTACTGTTGGGACCAAGTCCCCAGCTACTTGAGTCCTGGGTGGCCCTACGGAAGGATATTCCTGAGCACCACAGAACCAAAAGATGCTCATCCCCTGGAGGCCAAATCCAATTTGTAGTGAGAGATAAAGGTATGAGGTCTTGCCCAAGTGGCTGCTGCGCAGTTATCATCCACAGAGGCTCTGGAATGAAAAGCTACAGAAGTAGCCATTGATCTAGTAGAATGAGCCTTTATTCTGGAAGGTAAGGATAACTTATTCTGTTGGTAGATAAAGGTAATGACGTTTCTAAGCCAGGAGGATAAAGTCACTTTGGAGACAGGTTTGCCCAATCTGGGTCCTGCAAAGGCCACAAACAATTGATCTGTTTTCTTGAAATATTTAGTCCTGTCCAAATAACAACGAAGCTGCAGATCCACATCAAGGGTGTGCAAAAGGTACGCCCCTCTGTTAGAATGTTGAGGGACGAAAACCAGCAGGTCAATAGATTGGTTAATGGAAAATCCAGAAATGACCTTGGGCAAGAAAGAAGGGTCAGTACGAAGGGACACCCTATCCTTGTGGAAGTTCAAGTAAGGTCTCTTGGCACTCAAGGCCTGCAGTTCTCACTGAGACAAGTGCTACTAGAAGTAGTCTTCCATGACAAAAACTTTATATCACATGAATCAAAAGGCTCAAAAGGAGGGCCTGTGAAACTGAAGTACCAAGGTCAAGTCGCAGGGTTCTATGGGGGGCTTGACAGGAGGTTTAACATGTAATACTCCTTTCCAAAAGGTCTTGCACAGGCAGTGTGACATAATCGAAGAATTATCAAATCCATTATGAAAATTGGCAATAGCTGTTAAATGTACAGTGATTGTCGATGCTGAGGCATGTAGAAGACTCATCAGGTATTGTAGGATCTTTTGAATAGGCATAGAAAAAGGATCTAAGTTCTGATCTTTGGCCCAAACAGAAAATCTAGTCCATTTACTAGAATAAACTTTCCTGGTGGAAGGTCTGTGTGAAGCCAGAAGAATTTCACGAACAGGAGATGAGATGTCAGGCAGCCTGGCAATCACTGGAAGTGGAAGAACCAAGCTGTGAGCTTGAGGCTGTGGAGATTGGGATGAGTCAGTCCCTGAGGATGAGATAACAGACCTTGGGAATGATCCAGGATCTACGGGCTGTGAATCAGATGAGGCCATAGGAACGGGAACCAGACTTGATGTGGCCAATAAGGGGCAATGAGGATCACTTTGCTTCTCAACCTTTGAGCTTTCTGGAGGAATTTCAGGATGAGATAAAATGGAGGAAAGGCATACAGTAGACCCGGGGGTCAATCGTGCATTAGAGCGTCCCTCAGGGGTTCCCCCTGAGGGGGGATCAGGGCAAATTTGCTTCTGCATTTGTTGTTTGAGGGGAAGCAAACAGCTCGCAGCAAGGCTTGTCCCAGCGGTGGAAAATCTGAGCCGCTATTACAGGATAGAGGGACCACTCGTGAGGCATCAGGATGTTCCTGTTCAGATTGTCCGCAATAAGGTTGGAACTCCTGGGAATATGCATTGCTATAAGAAAGCAGTTGGAAGCCCAGTGCCAAATCCTCATGGCTTCCCGACACAGGGGGTAAGACCTGGTTCTATCTTGCTTGTTGATATACCAGATGACTGATATGTTGGAATGGTCCCAGAAGGTAGGGATGTATGGAACACTTGCAAAGCTAAGAGAACTGCCCTCAGTTGCAGAACATTTATGTGTAAATTGGCCTCCATGGGGGACCAGGTGCCTTGGACCATCTTTCCCTGGAAATACCCCCCCCACCCTAACAGGGAAGTGTCCATGGTCATCGTGGCTGTGGGCTAGGGGAGACAGAATGGTTGACACCAAAGATTCGATTGTGACTTCATCCACCATAGCATTTCTTCCTTGCAAAGGTTTGTAAGACATATCATGTGGTCAAGTGGGTGAGTTAAGATCGACCATTGTGAAGAAAGGAGCCACTGTAGTATTCTCATGTGCAACCTCACCAGTGGTACTAGAGTAATGGCAGCCGCCATGGAGCCTAAGAGTTGCAATGCAGTACAAGACATGCTGTTATTTAGGTCTATGGAAGGAGGGCTTGGATTTGGTGTCTTATTTTCGACTGCTCCAATGAATTCCAGTGTTTTTGCTGGGGACATTTGAGATTTGTCCTTGTTGATTGTAATCCCCAAGCGGAGAATGAGGCCTTGAGTGTAAGAGAGGCTGCGGATTAGAAGATTCCTGATCGGGGCAGTAAGGAGCCAATCATCTAGATACGGAAACACCTGGAATCCATGTAGTCGAAGATGAAATTCTACAACTGGCATATATTTGGTGAACACTCAGGGGGCTGTCGAGAGACTGAATGGCAGTGTCCTGAACTGGTAGTGATTGGCTTCCACCCGGAAGCGGAGAAACCTCCAGGAGTGGTGATCCATCTTTATGTGGTAATACACGTCCTGGAGGTCTATATAGCACATCCAGTTGTCCCTCCCTAGGAAGGGGAGAATGGACTGTATCGTAGCCATCCGGAATTTTTGAGGTTTGATAAATTTGTTCAATAGGCTAAGATTCAGGATCGGTCTCCAGTCAACTGTCTTTATTGGCACTAAAAAGAACCTCGAGCAAAACCCGGATCCTCTCTGGTCTGGTAGGACTGGTTGGATGACTCTTTTTCTTAGCAGCTTTTCTATTTCTAAGGCTGCTACTTCCCTCTGATTGTTTGGCACACCAGGGATTCATTTGACGGGTCTGGGAGTTAAATCGAATGGTATCTGGTAGCCTCTGGATATTATTCTGTGCACCCAAACATCAGCAGTAATAAGTTGCCAGGCTGGTAGATGCAGAGAAATATGACCCCTGACTGCTTCCAGAGGACAGCAATTGGGCTGCTGCTCAGGAGCACTGGTAGGGTCGGCCGGAGAAGGAATCTCTAGTGCTCTGGTTAGGTGGACCCCCCTCTACCCCAAAAGGGGTGTCTTACGGATGAGTTGCCTCCTCTGCCATGGGGGATTGCTCACCATGAGTGTCACGTAAAGATCCTTGGGATTTTCTGAACCACATTTTTCCTCCCTTCTGGTTCCCGGAGTAGGACCTCTGAGGGGTGGAAAAGGATATGCCCGCAGCAGACAAGGTCTTTCTGTCTTTCTCACATCGTGCTAGTGAGTCTCGTACTTTGGGATCAAAAAGTGCAGATTATTCAACAGGTGCATTGATGAAGGAAGATTTAAAGGGGTCTCTGAAATCACACAACCGCATCCAAGCATTACATCTCATGACAATGCCTGGTGCTGCAGCTCGAGCTGCCCCCTTGGTGGTGTGAGATATCAAATGCATCGTGGAGTTCAAGACAGATTCAAGGGTAGCTAGCTGTGAGGTGACAGTGTCATGCACCTCATCAGGCAGTACCCCCACCAAAGAGGAAGATATTTCAGAGAATAGGCCTCTTTAGAGGAGAGTGAAGTGTGACAGATAGTTCAGCGACCGAATGGCAAAATTTGCCCAAGACTCCCTGTTCAGAGGCAGGACAGTGGAACTATCTTCTGCCAGTTCCCTCTTGGTGGCTGCCGCCACAACCATGGAATCAACCATCAACTGCTTGGACCAGTGGGGCTGGTCTTCAGGTGTAGATAGAATTTTGTCTGGCCTCCGGGGGACAGGTTCTACATTGTCCAGGGCCTTCCAGACACACTGCACGATCAGCTTAACAAGCTCATCTGGAGGTGGGGTCACCCAGGAAGTAGATGGCTGGGCACAGAAGGCCTGCAAGAACACCGATTCCTCATAAGAAGGGTTAGAGGACTTCCAGTCTCCCCACTGCTTGAGAATGTTGAGAATGTTTTTGAATGAGACATCATCTGGAGGAAACCATGGGGACCCTTCTCCCTCATCATAATCGGTGTCTTCAGTGATAGATTCCTCAGGGGAATCAAGGTGCTTCCTCTTGTACAGTTTCTCCGGGGTGGCTCCCAAGTGGGATCTTCTGAGGAGGACTCCGGAGAAAGGGTTCCCTTCAAAGGGAGATTTTATGGCTCCTGTGCCCATGATCCCAAAGTAGGGGGTTGGGACAGCTGCATGCTGGGAGGGTTCTGATGCCGATATCATTGATGCTGACTGTGAGCCTGCAGAGACAAGAACCCTCTCCATGACCTGGAAAGCAGGCCCACATGAGGAGGGATGGGAGCCCGGAACCAAGAAGGACAACCTCGGAATCGGGTCACACCCCACCCTGAGCAGCCCACCTCCAGGTGAGGAGCTCCAAGAGGACTGGAAGCCATTGGAACCGTGGACATAGACAGCGCCAGGGAAAAAATAGGCGCCTGACTAGATACCAAGGTGCCGACAGTCCAAACACTGCTCAAAGAGTGCACCAGCTCCAACAGAGCCGATGAAGCAAGGGTGGTCGGTGCCAACAAGGAAAAACCCACAGTCGGAGCCGAGACAGTATGCACCGGGGTGGACATCAGTACCAAGATCTCCAGGGCCTGGATAGAGGCCAGAGGAGGATAAACAGGAGAATATGCTATGAAGGATTCTGAGCCAAAAGGGACGGAAGGTCTAGCTGGAGTAGGAAATCCCCTAGCTGCCAGAAGCTGGTCCACAACCCGCACTACATCTAGTTCAGAAAGGCTCCTGGTGGATTTAACACAGGCTGCTTAAGGAGAATCAGGTCATTCAAGAAAGGGGCTAAGCGATGCCCCCAAATAGGGGTCGTACGTTGGAGAGTATCTGGTTCTTGGGAGATATTTGACTTTAGGAGCCGAGTTCATAATCTGTGGCTGAGGATGGTGCCGAAGCAGGTATAGTCATGGAAGCCAATGTCGGAACCAAAGATGGCACCGAAGCCGATGGTGCTGAGGCTGGAACCAAAATAGGAGTCAACATCAGAGATGGCACTGAGGGAGAAGACACAGTGCCTAGTGCCAAAGAGGTCTGCGCCGAGGGCGCCGGAGAAGCATGGAGCTGACTCGGTTCCATAACTGACGGAGATGTAGGGACCGAGTGACTCCGTTCTTCCTTGTGTTTTTTGGTCTTTGGAGGCGGTGAGACCTCTGACCCAGACAGAGCCTCAGAAAAAGGCGTTTTGATTAAACCTTTCAAAATAAGCTTATTTTTACGCTCTGCTAGTGTGCGATTGCTAAAACTAGCACAAATGTCACAATCAGCTTTAATATGGTCTACTCCCAAACAGTAAACGCATCAAGAGTGGCCATCTGAGTTGGGCATCTTACACCCACACTTGTCACACTGTTTAAACCCAAACTTAACCTTGTCTGACATAGTACAGGCAACAAAGGGGTATCCTAAAGGAAACAACAATAAGAAGGAAAGAAAAGGGAGAGAATACCAACAATGGTATTTAAAAAATACCACAAGTGGTAAAGAAAGGCCTACCAAAGGTAGGAGACAGGGACAGTACCAACGATGGTAGAGATTTAATTACCAAAGGTAAAGGGTAGGGAATAGATGTAGGTTATAGGTGATAGTAAGAAAAGACTAAACTGACTAAAAAACAAGAAAGTTTGAAGAGAAACTACACCAAAAATCACAAATTTCCACTTGGCTTTGAGAAAGATGGCTAGGCACGTCTGATGAGGAACACGGCAAACGAGATCTGGAGTGACTAATGAGAGGGGCATTGTGGGTAGGTCTTGGCTGAGAGTTTTTGGCTGGCGCGAGCTTGGAAACGGGGGGGTTATTTTCTGTTTTAGACAGGATATCACTTAATTTCAGACTATACTCTTTTTAGGTTTACCTTTTGCACCCATTTCATAAGCGTAATTGAATTTCTGATGTATAGTGGTCTTACCATTGCATATTTTGATACAGCACTTTTGCATTAAATTCCAGCCCTCTATGAATGCCACAGTTTCAATAAATGTAACCCCCAAACCATCTGCCAAAGATTCACTGCATCAGCATTTACAGGCAGTGAATGCAACCTAATAAGTCCCAAAGTGGTCTGAAACTGCATGATCTGAAACATTATTACAATTTAAGCAGACCAGAAAAAATATTAGATGTAGAAGGCTATATAGAATTTCCTAGCAACCTGATACCAACATAGATTCCCATCCAACGGATTGAAGATCAACAGATTATGTCAGCAATAAAGCAATTCCATCCTTCAAACACAGTTGCTGAAAAAAATTAATTCACTGTTTAAATGAATAAGCCAACCTTATGGAAGAATTACAGCATGAGAGGGTATTTAATCTGCTTCAACCATTACTTAGCAATGCCAATGTAAACTTTACTGTATTGATTTTGATTTAGAGCTTTTGTACTACAGGCAAACAACAGGCTCCCTGCACAAGCATTTCATTGTGCAAGTGTTGTTCATTGGCAAACAAGGACTATAAAAAAATCAACATTAGAGCGCAACACATACATTATTTTCTGCTTTAAAATCAGCCCAATGTGACCACAAAGGCAAGGTTCACAATAAAACTCTTACTGAAAAAAGGGTACTTATGTGTTATCACAACCAGATTCCAAAACTGTCAGCATTCGTCATGTTATGGATCTTTGGTTCATTTATTTATAAAGCTATTTGTTCTTGGGTTGAAAGAGTATGTAATAATACGCAAGTACCATTTATTTTTTTTCATATGGATGTTCCCTTGAAGCCTATGTATTCTGCAGCACTTGGGCTGCTGGCATGGATTGTACTTGTCCAGATTATTCAGATCTGTGCTGGTAAGCTCCTAGAGTCAGCTTAAGTTGGACATGTAAGCTAGTGAAGATGCTAACTTTGTGGTTAAAGTGCTTGTGTGCTGCTGTCTCATTTGTCAGCTGGACAGCATAAACGTATAACTCAGAAAAATGACAGTTGTCAACCTTTCTTGGTTAGAAAGATTTTGCACTAATACACAAGGCCCATTTTTCTTTCATATCCATGTTGTCTTGTAGTCTATGTATTTGGCAACAGTTGTGTCGCCCATGTGAATTTTACTTGTACAGATTATTCTGATCTGTGCTGTTAAGCTCTTCGAGCTGACTGAAGCTGGACATTTTAGAAACTAAAGATGTTAACTTTTTGTGGGGAAAGTGGTTGTGTGCTGCTGTCTCGTTTGTCAGTTGGACAGCATAAAATTATAACTCCCTAAATATTTCCCATTAAAACTCAGTGTAATGAGACACAAGTAACTTGGACAACATATTTTGGCAGAAGAAGGGTTTGGGAATGAGCCACTTCTCCTGCTCCGAATCTGGTTGCGATAATACACAAGTACCAAAAAAAGTTGTTCCTGTTGTCTACATGTACATCAACTTACTCCTCTGCAATATAATCATTGAAATTAAAAACAAATTACCTGAAAGGCAAGTTCTAGATCTCTGAATTTTTTTCTCCTGAACAGCAGTTGAGCTGTGTGGTCTTTCCTTTTTCAGAACAAATCCTTCTGTATCATTGAGGCATGTCTACAAACATTAGATAACCAAAATGATATTTAACTGCTTTGTGTTTTTTTAATTCTGCCAAATAAATGTGCTGCATACAGTGTAGAACAAGTGAGCAACATCAAGCATGTACATAAATGTGCTGCATACAGTGTACAGCAGTGGGTAATTAGCTGTAGCATCAAGCATGTACACACTTTGTTGAATTACCTTACTATGACCTCTGCAAAGAAGGGTATCTGATTTGCAAGCTCTTATGGTGAGTCAACTCTATCTCATTTTTCACTTTTTGAGAATTAATCCTCCTTTTATGCCTAACGTCGTAGCTGAGTTTACTTTAAGCCAAACTATCCATCTCCCATTATCTTTCCTGAACATACAAATGTGTTAGAAAGAATATTCCATACCTTGGATGCTCACAGAAAAATTCAGGCACTCTTTTGACAGAACTAAATCTTTTCAGATCTTCAAACCAATTGTCCATTTCTTATAAAGGTAAGAAGAAGGGATGACCTCTATCAGTACAGACTATTTCCAAATGGTTAACTAAGGCTATTACCCTTTGTTACACTCGCCATAACAAATCTATTCCAGGCAGGGTCAAGGCCCACTCTACCAGAGCCTTGGCTTCATCTATGGCTTTTTGAAAAGGGTTGAATTCTAGAAGTATTCCAGAAACTGCTACTTGGTCCTCAGTACATACTTTACCAAAGCACTATAAGACTGATGCCTTCCCCAGGCCTAGGCAAGTTTTGCTTGGACCATTCTTCAGGGTCTCCTGGACCCCTCACCTTCCACCTCCCAAATATAGTTAGCTACGTCAGTCTACCCATGTAGCTAAGGCTACTGCAGCAGTGATCAATAAGAAGAAAATAATACAGTTATGTAAGTTGAACTTACCATAGCAGTAGATGTTCGAATGATCACTGCTGCAGTAGCCGCTCCCTCCCACCCTCCCCCTTGTTTTTTTTGTGTGTTTTTTATGCTAGGATGTGGACATATATATTTTTGTTATTCCTAACTTCCCTCTCAATGCTGGCAGGAAAGCTCTGAAGTGCTATTCACCCAAACTTCTCTTTCGGTCAGCTCAGCTCAAGCTGCTGGACAGTTTAGGAGTGTGCCCTGAAGCCTTTGAAGATAGATGGCTGTTACATTATTGGAAGGATACAAGTTCATAGGTGGATGGCTGTTACATCATTGGAAGGATACAAGTTCATAGGTGGTTACTAGGCTATTGACCTGAAGGTCTTTATAAGCCTAGCTGTGTGTACCCAATCTAATGCTAGAGAAACTCAACATAAAGGATCTTGCCTAAACTCGAGATTTTAGTTAGCAAAGACTGCCCATATCTAGGAGGGTCATAGGTGAAATCCCCAGCAGGAATTTATGCTTTCCCATCCAGTCATCCAGGCTATACTTAAAAAGGGTAATAGAGGGGCTTTGTTTGATGTGAATTGGTAGCCTATTTCAGAGAAGTGGCAGCCTCTGTGAGACATATCTGTCTCTCCAGCAGGTCCTATTTATGTCACAGGCCAGGTTAAGGTCCCTGGAGTGGGTGACCCTTGTCCCATTTGACTTGTGGATGTACAGTGTTTTCATTAGGTTTGGACCCAAGCTCGGTCTGTAGGCCTGGCACAAGTCTCCTCTAAGTAGGCTGTATGCTACCGAGTACAGTGCAGTGACATCAGTCTGTTAATGTATGACATGTGCTGGAGACCCTGAATTTTCCTGGTTAGAAATCTCTGAGCCCTGGTAATGTACATACTAAAGAGAGCATTGTACTCGGTTATTGGCCTGATGAGGGTTGAGCAGAAGGGTGTTATGACCTCTTTCACTATTGAGGCAATGCCTTTGCTAATGAGGTTTTCAACGTAGAATGCCTTCCTTATCAAAGTAGACACATGGTGGTCAAAGTTTAGGTTACAGTCAACTTGCGTTCTGAAGTCTCTCACTACTTAGTTGTTACTTAGAGTTGTTGTTGGTCTTTCGGCTAATGATTATAGCATACTAGTTGTTACTTAGAGTATTATTATTTATATGATTGTCTGCAGGGATATCGTTTTTACCAAAGGAGATGATAATGCAATTTTAGCATTGAGTTTAAGTTCATGGTTTTGGCACCAATCATTGGTTTGTGAAAGCCCCCCCTTAAGTATACTGACATTCTTTGTGGATTCAGTGATTGCACCTACCGCTCTTGAAGTATATTGACATTGTTTGGGTATTTAGTGATTGTACCTAATTTGCAGTCATCAACAAACTTAGTCATCCACAGCCCCTCTGTTTTGGCCTGAACTTCTGAGAAGTATATTCCAAACAATAGGGGGCCAGCACTGAACCCTGTGGAAACCCACTGGTGACAGGTCTGCTAGATGAGGTAAAGTCCCTAACTTTGACTGAGTGTGATCTGTCAGTGAGTCAGTTAGCAACCCACCTGATAATATAAGGGTTGATATTCAACTGGGAGAGTTTATCAATGGTGCCCAAATGTGGGATTGTGTTTAAGGCCTTGGCTAAGTCAAGGTAGGCTGTATGCATAGATTTGGCTTTGTCTGTGACTCTATTGACATTTTCAAAGAGGTTTAACAGGCATGCCTGCCTTTGACAAAAGCAAACTGTGTCGGATCAAGGGTTTGGAGATCACCTACATCCTTATTTATAAGGTCCATGATGATTTGTTCCATTGCCTTACAGATAAGGCTGGCTAAGCTTATGGATCTGTTGCTGTACCCCCTTTATGAAGGGGAATGATGGTTGCTGTTTTCCATTCAGTAGGGACAACACCAGTACTCAAGCTGTAGTTGAAAAGAGTGCCTAATAGAGTTGCTAACTCATGTTTTAGACCATTTAAAATGCAACCTGGGATGCCATCCAGTCCCATAGAGGCTGTGTTCTTGGCCTTGGAGAGAGCATTAATGACTTCCTCTTTGGAGATGCAAGGTGGGAGAGATGTAGAGGGACTGCTTTGTGGAATGTTTGGAGGGGACAGGGGGGGTGACATTTTCAACAAACCTGTTGGCTAATATGTTAGCTATTTTCACAGGATCAGTGTGTTTGATGCCATCCACAGTGGGACGAAAGACAATACCACCAGCACAGATAGCTATAATTTTGTAAATAATTATATGTTATTAGTGAATATTGAAACTATTTATACAAGACGCTTGTGTTGCAGATGTATTAGAGCTGTATGTCATGTGTATATCAAACTGCCTGTACAGACGTGTGTGTTGAAAATATATTTGCAAAGTGCTGTGTTTGAAATGTAACCACAGTCTGCCCTACTGGAAGAGAACAGAAATGTACATGCACTATTGTAAGTGTTTAGATGCATATATTTAACAGTGGAAACTGGAATATAGGAGGTTAATCTCGGTCCAGCAAACTTGAGAAAAATATCTGAAATTAAATTACTTTATAGGACGCAATAAAGAAGATCTCTCTCAAATTTTCAATGCAGCTAGAGACAGTCTGTAGTAGACATATTTTTGTATTGTCCTTGGAGTGAACTAATTGCTACTTTTGAAGCACAAAGGAATACAATTGTTTTATGACTTCCAGCATCTGCCACAGATCTGAGGAAAAGCCCTTGTCTATATATTTTTAGAGGTAGATGTTAAATCTTCTAGAAATGGGGGTTTGGCCTGGGAACTAGAAGTCAGATGTCCAGAAATGATGTCATTCTGCAAGCTATCCCAGCAGTAATATTTTAGATATTCATTTGATAAGTCTTTTAGTGAGACAGAGCATTCTGTATTTGGTCTTAGACCTGACAAGGACCATTCACCTCAACATCTGCCTTGCTCTAATAAAGTAAGTTTCGAGGGACAGTATAACTCTCTTAGATACAGTCAGGAATATAGTAAAGCTTAGTTTAGATGTTTTTCTTTATTTGTGTGAACCTGTACTGCAATGTTATTTTAAATATTTCCTGTGGTTTTGAACTCTGATGTCACTGTGGATATATATTCAGCATTGTCTTGTTCTTTTATTATTTATTATTAAATATAATTAAACTTTTCATTGTAGCTGATCTGTGTAGAGATATTTAAGTTTTGAGAGTACTTGGATATTTATTTGGTGACACTGTGTGGGCCACTCCTTATAGCCTTGCTCTTGGTCAAACTATCATTTGTATTAGTATTAATATTACACAGAAAGATTGAACATCCTTTGTTAAGGGCCTTAAAGTAGCTGAAAAGAAGTGATTGGTGGCAGTGATAACTACCTTATAGTCTGGGCAAAAGGGGGCATAGCTATTAAACCTGTGCCAGCCTTTCCCAGATGTGTGTGTGTGCGTGTGTGTGTGTGTGTGTGTGTGTGTGTGTGTGTGTGTGTGTGTGTGTGTATATATATATATATATATATATATATATATATATATATATATATATATATATAAAATAAATAAACCTCAAGTGTGTGTGTGTCAGCTATTTGGGCAGGGACATGAAGCACTGGTTGGACAGAAAGGGTGTTGAAGGTCTTAGGTTGGTCACTCAGCTGAGATCTCAACTCTATAGTTGTGCCAGTAGAGTGTCTTACTGGGGATCTGGAGGAAGAGGGAAAACCCACCCCCGAACTGACTGCTCTCTCTGTGTGCTCTTAAGGGGAATTTGCACTTGATACAGAGAGCTGCATCTAGAAATACTGTGTGTGTACTTGTCATTCTCCCAGTGAACATCCCCCACTGTTGCCAGTGGTGAGTAATGAGACTTCCTGATTACTGGTCCAGTGATAGGTCGTCAAACACAGCTAGTTCAACACATGTCTGGATCCTACCTTTTAGGTTACAGATGTAACTGATGAATGCTTTATGGTTATCCTTAGCTATGGTTGTTGATTTTTTTTCGATGTTGCCCTAACAAGATTTTACCAGTTGTCTTATTTGTTTGTTCAAGCAGAGGAGGGTGTTCTTCCAGTGCTGGAACCTCTATTTTCTATTCTTAGAAAGCAATGTCTTACTCTTGTTGTATAAAGTACAGTTGTGTAAACTCACCATAAATGTAGATGTTCGAGTGTATTCACTGTTGCAATCATCACACTCGGGTTATCTGCCTGCATGTAGCCCTCAGTCTGCCCGAATACCAGAGACGTAGTATTTCTGCATTGGTTGCTGTCACTCCAGGTCTGACGTCAGGTCATCAGCGGTATAAAAACATGCAGCCAATGCCATTACATCAGTTTTTCTTGCCCCAAATGTCAGGAGCTCCCCAATAGGGAGCTAAGCTATGGTGGAAAAAAAATCACCACCAGTAAAAAGTAAATACCAATACCAATATCCCTGCAAGGGGTGAGCAGTATACACAGAGAGGAGAGAGAGAGAGAGCAGGGGGCTGGAGGGAGGGAAACCAGGACTGCAACAGTAAATACATTCGATCATCTACATTTATGGTATGTGTACACAATTGTACTATGTTTTTCGTGTTTCACTGTTGCAGTCATCACACTTGGGATGATTCCCAAAGCTGTAGAAAGGGTGGAGGCAGTCAAAAAGTGTTTGGGCTGGCTAGTATGCCCTGCAGGACTGCAGCTGCAAAACCCGCCCTGGATTTGGAAAATACAGGCAGGTGGTAATGCTTGGTGAATGTGTGTACAGAACTCCAGGTAGCAGCCTCCAGAATGTCCCTGATAGGGACTCCCCTGAGGAATGCTGTAGAGGTAGACGTTGCCCTAGTGGAATGTGTTCTGACCCCCTGAGGGGTTGGTTTCCCATGGTGTTTGTAAGCAGAAATGGATCCAGTGTGCTATCCATTTGGAAATTGCCTGTTTTGAAATGGCCTTGCCCTCTGCCCCTGATGCAAAACTGAGTAATAACTGGTCAGATTTCCTGAAGGGCTTAGTCCTATCCAGGTAGAATCTGAGCTGAATGTGCACATCCAAGGAGTGCAGGATCCTTTCCCTTCATTTTGAGGATTAGGAAAGAAGGTTGGCAAATGGATAGATTGGTTGAGAGCCACA
The DNA here is from genome assembly GCF_019279795.1 of Protopterus annectens. Taxonomy (NCBI): domain Eukaryota; kingdom Metazoa; phylum Chordata; order Ceratodontiformes; family Protopteridae; genus Protopterus; species Protopterus annectens. The sequence continues at coordinate 802,613,918 of NC_056731.1, read as the reverse complement.
CTGGACACCACTTTGGGCCTAAAGGAAAGATTAGTCCTGAGAGAGACCCTGTCAGCATCAAAAATAATGAAGGGTTCTACAGCCATAAGTGATTGTAGCTCAGACATTCTTCTTGCTGAAGTGATGACCAGGAGCAATGCTGTTTTCCAAGAGAGGAATTTTAAGTCTGCTGATGCTGCAGGCTCAAAAGGGGGTAGTGTGAGCTTTTCCAGTACAAAGTTAAGGTCCCAAGCAGGGGTGGGTGCTTTCCTTCATGGCCTTAAGTTGTTTGCCCCTCTCAGGAACTGTTTGATGAGAGGGTGAGAGAATAGGGGTGGCTCAGAGTCGTAATGAGCCAAGATGGCAGAGGCATGAATCTTAATGGAGGAGAAGGATAGGCCTCTGTGGAGTAGATCCACTAAGTAATCCAGGATTAGAGGTAGGGAGGGCAGAGTTGTGTCCTGTCCTTTAGATTGAATCCAGGAGCAATACCTTTTCCACTTATCAGCATAGGATTTCCTTGTACTGGGTCTTCTGTCTTCAAGAATGACGTCCAGCACCTGCTTGCTTAGGCTGGTCACTGGGGGAGGATTCAAGGAATAAGCCAGACTGCAAGATTTAGGGTTTACAGTTGCAGATGCAAGATCTGTCCCCCCTGCTAAGTGAGCAGGGTCGGGCTCTGGGGTAGGTGCCAGGGTGGCACCAGAGACGGGCTGCGCAGGAGTGGGTACCAGTGCTGGCATGGCCATTCTGGGACAATCAGGATTGCCCTTGTTCTGGCCTGTCTTGTCTTGAGCAATACTCTTGAGAGGAGGGGCAGAGGGGAAATGCATAGATTGAGAGGTTTACCTACTGGAAGGATATGGCATCCACTTTCCAGACCCTGCTGTGAGGTGTCCTGGTGCAGAATTTGCTGAGCTGGTGATTGCACGGGGAGGCAAAGAGATCCATCTCTGGGGTCCCCCATTTCTGAATCAGAAGGTTGAAGGTGCTGGGCTCTAATTGCCACTTGTGTGGGTCTAGGAGATTTCTGCTTAAGTCGTCTACCAGTGAGTTTTGTTTGCCTGGCAGGAATTGAGCTTGCAGATGGACCTGCATGTCCAAGGCCGTGTTCCACAAGGCCATAGCTAGCCTGCAGAGTGGGTATGAGTGGGCTCCTCCCTGCTTATTGATGTACCACATAACCGTGGTGTTGTCTGTTTTTATTAGCAGGGGTCCTGGTGAGAGTAGGGATCTGAAAGCTGTTAGAGCATCCTGAACAGCTAGCATCTCTTTTTGGTTGATGTGCAGATGAATTTGATTTGGGCTCCAGTGTCCCTGAATGCACTTGTCATCCAGGTGTGCCCGCAAGGCATAGTCTGATGCGTCTGTGGTTAAGGTCTGGGTGACATGGGGTTGAGTAAAGGGCAGTCCCTTGTTGTGGTTGCATGCTGCTGCCCACCAGAGAAACTCTGTCCTTAGACAAGGTATGATAGGAATGACAGTTTCCAGGTCCTGAGAATGTTGGCACCAAAGACTTTTTAAGTACCGTTGAAGTTTCCTCATATGCAGTCTGGCATATGGAATTAGTAGGATACATGAGGCCATGAACCCTAGAGCCTGCAGAATTTTCCTTGTGGATAGCTGGGTTCTGGTGGCCATTTGAGTGAAGTAGTCTGTCAGATAGGCTTGTTTTTCTGGAGTAAGGAATGCCATCTGGGATGCTGTGTCCAAGCTTGCTCCCAGGAATGCAATCTTTTGACTGAGGACTAGTTTTGATTTCTTTTCATTGATGGTGTACCCCAGGGAGGTTAGAAGGTTTTTTACAAATGTCAGGTGCTGCAACAGCATTTCCTGACTGTCTGCCTGAATCAGGCAGGCATCCAAGTACAGGTAAATTTGAATTTTCCTCTGTCTGCAGTAGGCAATGGCTGGAGCCAGACATTTTGTGAATACTCTGGGAGCAGTGGATAAGCCAAAGGGAAGTGCAGAGAACTGATAATGCATAGGTCCTGCCCTGAAGCGTAGATATTTCCTGCAAGAGTCCCTGATAGGGATGTGCCAATAGGCTTCTTTTAAGTCTAGGGTGGCTAACCAGGCATCTTTGGCCAGCATAGGAAGAAGCTGCTGCAGGGTGAGCATTTTGAAGTTTGGTACCACCAGGAAGGTGTTTAGAATGGATAGATCTAGGATTGGGTGCTAAGTGCCCTCTTTTCTGGATACCAGGAAAAGTCTGGAACAGAACCCTTGACCTATGTGTTCTGCAGGAACAGGTTGAATTTCCCTTATAGAGAGCAGGGATTGAGCTTGGTTTTGTGCCTCTGCCCATTAGCTTGGAGGAAGGTCTGGGAACCCTTTTGGGGTAGGCAGTGAGTGGAAGTGAAATCTGTACCCCTGGGAAACAATGCTGAGGACTCATCGGTCTTTGGTGATGGAAGTCCAGTTTTTTGCATGATGGGCACATTTTCCTCCTAGGGGCCCAAGCAGTTGGACAGAGGTGGGGAGGGGAGTTGAGAAGTCATTCTGAATTCTTTTCATAAGGGGGTGGCTTAGCACTCCCTGTTTTTGAAGTGGAGGCACTCCATTGCTTAGATCTCTGCATACACTGAGACTGAAGTCTGGGGGGTCTGTTTCCCCTGGGTCTAGTTTGAGATGGCCTTGAGGGACCTGGAAAGGACCAATGTTTCGAGGGGCAATGCCTACTGAATCTAGGAAGCTGTACTTGCAAGAAGTCTTTGACTGTCTGCATAGATTTAGCTTTTTCTTCCATCTTTTTAAGAACCTCTTCTGCTTTGGTGCCAAACAGATTGCCCTTGTTCAAAGGAGAGTCTAGTAATTTTGATTTGACATGGTCTGGCAAGGTCTGCTCATTAAGCCAAGCATGCCTTCTTAGAACAGAACTAGTGACTGCTGCCTTGCAAGATGCTTCTAGGGTGTCAAAGCCACATTGCAAAGTATGCTTGCTGACTTGGCTCGCAGAATGCATAAGCTCTTGTAATTCTTTATTTTCTGCACAGTATGTAAAGATAGCTATGTTTTGCTTAATAAGTTCCATAATATGTTGTTGGTACTTCAGCATGTGAAACTGGCAATTCAAAGCCCTAATGGCGAGAGTTGCAGAGGTGTATACTTTCTTACCCCATCTGTCTAAAGCTCTGGAATCCCTGTCTGAAGTGGTGGGATTCTTAGCTGTAGTTGCTTTGATACCTTTAGCCCCCTGGGAAATGACCTCTGGGTCAGCAGTAGGATTTTTGAAAAGGAATTTGTGAGAGTCCGGAACTCTATAGTACCTGTCTGGTTTCCTAGGAGCAGGGGGTAAGATATCAGGAGTTAAACTGGATTCCATAAAGACATCATCCACAACATCCAGGACTGGGGGTATTGCTAAAGGCCTATGTTGTGGCAAATCTAGAAATCCTCTGAGTCTCTTTTTGGACTGAGGATAGTCTTGGCATTCCCAGTGGAAATGTTCTCTTAAAGTATGTACGGTTTCACTAAAAGAAAAATCCTCTGGAGGAGAAGCAGAGGGAATGGATTCCACTGCATCTGAATCCTCATAAGCAGATAAAGGCATGTCTTCATAATCAGATACCTTAGAGTCATCAGACTATTGGTCAGTAAAAGCTGCTGGGGACAGATCTCTTTTTCTCCTAGCAGGGGAAGGCTGACTTCCCCTAATCAGCATAATAAGGTCTTCTGCCATTTTAAGCATTTGATTTTGTGGCAAGGAAGCAGGTGCATGAGTTTGGGTCATTGTTTTTTTAGGTGTAGCGTGTACTTTTGGCCTTAGAAACTCGGTAGTTATAGACAGAACTGAAGATGCGAAAGAAGTCGGTTTATGTCGAATATCGGGAGTGCGAAGAACTTCCTCAGAAGCCGGTGCCTGCTCAGCAGCTCCGGACCCATCCAAGGTAGAGACATCCACAGGTTCCATAGTCGAAGAAGAGTCTCGCACCATACTGGATTCCAAATGGGTCTCGGTAGAGGCCAGCAAATTGAAGCAGGCATCAGGGGCTGCAAAAGCACCTCACTGAGTACCGGCGAACTGGAAACTAGTTTAACGGAAGTGTCGTTGGCAGTTTTGGACCTGTGCGGTCTGTCTCTGTCTTTAACCTTACGTTTTTTCGGAAGATCGGTAGTCGGATGGCTTACTGAAGCCATTTCGGAATACGGAGATCAAGAACAAAAGTATTTAACTACAATAAGGGCCCAACAACAAATAGTTCGGGGGTTGATCAAGGCAAAAAACAGACAGCGAGGTACATCGTCATCTGGGCCTAAACAGATGACACAATAAGAATGGAAATCTTGGTGTGGTATTTGCTTTATACAGGCAAGACAATTGTTAACTTTTTCTGACATCGGTTAGAGCAAGAAAAAAGGATCCCCAACTGGGTACTTTGCTTTAGAAGACTTCAGGATGATTCGATTCGGAAATGAAAACTCAGGTAGCGGCCGACCGGCACTCGTGCGAACTGCTTCTGCTTCGGGCTCCTCAGCAAGAAAAACTGATGTAATGGCATTGGCTACCTATTTTTTAACCCCTGACGAACTGATGTCAGACCTGAAGCGGCAGCAACTGACTCAGAAATACTAAGTCTTTGGTATTCAGACTGACTGAGGGCTACCTGCAGGCAGATAACCCAAGTGTGATGACTGCAACAGTGAAACATGAAGAACATCTTATTAATGCTAGATGTCCACCAAGGAAGCTTGTTTTTTTTCTTGAGGATCTTGTTTTGATCCTATCAGGTACAGCTGTGTCAGTACATTTGTATAAGTGTTTGTACAGGGCATTTGTGTATACCTTAGTATAGTTGTCAATGCCATCTGTGGGAACAGGAGGTTGGAAATTATTTATGCCATCCCTTACGAGGGTATAATTAGCTTTGATGAAATTTTTTAGCCTGATTTCACCTAAGAAAGGTTCTTATGTTATAGCTACTTCAAAAGTGACTGATTTGGGATCAGATTTAAGCAGTGATGGTCCTATACTTGTGGTGGTGCAAAGGCTCCCCATGTTGGTGAGGACCAGGTTGAGAAAATTTGAGCTCCTTGTGGGGTTGCATACTATTTATTCCAGGGCATTAGTGTTAAAGTCCAGGAACCTTTGTGCGAGCATATTGGTACTTGTATATGTCTCCCAGTCAATGGAGTGATACTTGAAATCACCCATGACTAGAGTGTTTGGTTGTAATTTGATTGACTCAAGTAGGTCCAAATAAGCAGTGAGCAAATGGTTCATTGAATGGGGCCTATAGCTAACGAAGACTTAAAGGGAGGGGTCTTAGCCACAGTTAGTTGAACTTGGTGCAACTCCATGCATGGAGTTTTCCTGTGTAACCATTCTAGAGGTGTATTTATCTTTGATGAAGATAGCTTCTCCTTTGGTTCTCACACGTTCATTTTCGGTCTGAAAGTGTGGAAGGCATTGTAGCCTTGCAAGGCCAGGTTACTCTCTGTGGCCCTAAACCAAATTTCTGTGAATGCACAGATGTCAACATCTTCCAGGGACAGGAGTGCTTCCAGAGAGTGTAGTTTCTGATTTAAACTCCTAGTGTTTAGCAGCATGACCTTCAATTTATTTGTGAGTGATATTTTCACGCTGGAAATGTTGCTCTTGAGACCTTGACTAAAAAAGGCACTATGGGCGACACAAGTGCCTTAGCCAGTAACCAAAAGCCTAGAGATGACTGGTGAAGACCATCTCTGGCAAAACAGCATGGTCTACCAATTCTGTCATCCTAGGCTGACAGGAGCTGGATCTCCTTAGAATTACACCAGAAAATAAGACAGTTTTGAAGTTCATCATTTTTTGTTTATATTGTGATATCATCCTAGGTGAGGGTAGAATGCTGCTCAAGGCTAGGGACATACCTGACTCAGACACATATTCATAGAGCTCAGTCATGTCTGTCTTCACATAGTCCAGTGAGTTACATCTCAAGTCATTCACACTAACATGAACTATGATGGACACATAATGGCACTTGTTGAGAGAGTTGAGTGCATGTGTGGTGTGATGGATCCTGACACCCGATACATAGCTGACTGTAACCTCCTTGTCCAGCCTGGTGAGTGGGACAACTGTGTGTCTCACAATGGAGTCACCTGTGACTAAAAAATTTGGTTTGATGTGATCTGCCTTAGGGGCTTATTTGGTGAGGTGCTGCAGGTGCTATATTAATTGTAGCATGTTTGTGTTTGGAAGGTCTCTGGTAAGTACCTCCGGGTATGATGGTTTATGTGTTGAGTGCCTGGTTTGCACAGCCGGTGTAGTATGTGAGCTAACAACCTGTTCAGTGTTACTGTTCTGTATGTGAGAAAGCAAGGATTCCAGATTCTTAGTGTAGATGCATCTTTCACAAATTGTACTTGCTAATTGTACCTGGGTGATTTAGGAGTAGAGGACTGTCAATGTGCATGAGGCAGTTACTACACTGCCTCAGGATACCCATGTCAATCAGAATGGTGGAAGAAATGGAGGGAAACTGACCATCCATAATGCTAGGTTAAATCTTGGTTTCACAGTGGAGAGAAAAAATGGAGGGGTGTGGTACAACTAGGTGCTCTAAACAGGGTCTATACTAGCGGATTTCTCTAAACTGTTTTAGACTATTGTAGATTTCGTGGCTTTGGGACTGTTTAAGGGACAAAAGTGCAGATGAGGTGCTCTCTGAGCAGTTAAGCACAATTTAAGGACTTCTCAGCCAGGTAATGGGCAGCTGCTAAGGGAAAATTTATCTACTGAAGTTTTTGCATCTATAACTACCAGTGGTTATCCCACTGCACAATAGTGCATGATGGTGCATGGAAGTGCACTTTGCGTAAATAGATAAATACAGCAGAGCAGTGGCTGGTCACCTAACTCTGTGGAGCTAAGTTAAAACAAGCGCAAATTTGTGCAAACGTGGGGCTTCTGTAGCAGCAGCGAGCAAACTGAATTAAACAATTTAAGCAATAAAAAAGCTCAAAACTGAGCCCTGTGCCAGCAGCCTTCAATCAGATTAGTCCTAACTGCACTCTCCTGCCAGAAGGCTGCAGGGGGGCACTTCTCAACAAGAAATAGCCTGGTTTAGTGATCAATTTAACAAACAGAACTAGATTCAGTAGGTCTGAATCTAGTCTATGCTAATGCAGACAAAAAGTGCAACAAATCAGCAAGAACAATTTAAAAAAAATCAGCAATATAGCAAAAAAAAACAGTTATGTTCTTACCATAACATTTCATCTGTGTTGTCGATCTTCATTCTTCATTAACCTATGGGTCTCAGTTCTGATTCTTGGAACCAACTGATCACTTCACTAGCTAAGGATTTCAAACTCAAGCTCCTCCCTCCTACCCATAATCCCCCACTCTTCCAGATTACATCAGATAGAGTTTGAAATAACAGCTATCAGTATTTAACAAAAAGCCAATATAGCCAGCACAATATAAATATTAGAACATCAGGAGCTCAATAAGGAACTGTGGTTCCTATGACCATGTCCATCAGATGTCTTAAAGTCTTGGATTGGAGGAAGGGGGGGGAGGTTAATGAAGGATGAAGATAGACAACACAGATGGAACGCTATGGTAAGAACATAACTTCTTTATATGATGTTGTCATCTTCATTCATTCATTAACCTGTGGGACACAGTCCCCAGCTACAATAACCTAGGGTGGCCCTCATGAAAGGATATTCAGAGCCAAAAGCACTTCTTCTCCTAGAGATGATGTCCAACTTACAATGCAAAATAAAAGTATGAGGGTCTGACCAAGTAGCTGCTACACAAATGTCCTCAATAGATACCCTCAACCAAAAGGCTTGGGAAGTCTCCATAGACCTTGTGGAATGAGCCTTAATCTGACCAGGCACTGGAATGTTCTTGGAGAAATAAACAAAGGAAATGCAGTTTTTCAACCATCTAGCTATGATAGTCTTAGTAATGGGTTTGCCTTTTTTAGTATCTGAAAAGGACACAAACAGCTGATCAGACTTCCTGAAAGACTTTGTTCTAAGTAAACATGTAGCTGCCTTTGTACATCAAGCAAATGAAGAGTGTACTCTCCCTTATTCTGAAAATTAGGGAAGAAAACAGGAAGATTAATAAACTGATTGATATTATCTTCCCTAGCGACTTTAGGCAAAAAGGACGGATTGGTACGTAGGATTACTCTATCTTTGTGAAATATCAAGTACGGAAATTTGCAGGAAAGAGCCTGAAGTTCAGAGACTCTTCTTAGTAAGAATTTGGGAATTAAGGGCAGTGGGGGAAAAGCATAGAGAAGACTGGGAGGCCTAGCATGGACTACAGCATCCTTGGGTGACTTTCCCTCAGCAGGGATCAAGGGAAAATACCTGCTGGATTTGTTGTTGAGAGTTGTTACAAAAAGATTCCAGCAAGGTTGGTCAGGGGTGAAGATGAGATCACTCTCAGCCCCGACATCTCAGCGCCCAGGATTAATGGAACCAAAGACTCCAAAACAAGGCCCAGATCAGAGGAGGAGCCACAGGGCAGTAATGGGAAAGCCTCATGGATCCAGAAGGGGAGAGTGCAGACAACCCCCCCCCCAATCCGGATCGAAGCTTCGAGAAATTGCCTCATTAGTCTACCCATGTCTTTCTCAGAGAGGCTTCAAGAAGGTTTGGAGGATGTGGAAGATGGAGCCATGGGTGATTTCCTCAGCGAAAGTGATTTCCTAGTGGGAATGGTCGGCCCCAAGCCAGAAGTCGAGGCATGATGAGAAGACCTATGCTCTAATCTACTCAGTCCCGAGAAAGCAGACGAGGCATGGAACGAAGGAGTGGAAGAGAAAAGGGCATGTTGAGCAAGTGTTTACTTACCCTGGGAAAAAATTTGCCATTCAGGTATTCAAGGTTTCATGATTTTCACCTTGTGAAAATGAGTTTCAATCACATGGGATTTTGAGCTTCAGGAGGCATCCATCTGTAATCTCTGATTACCTTTGCCACTGAATAAAATTTTACTCCAAGATGAAAAAGTGACCACTATAAAATCACACCAGTCACCAATTCACTTCTAAGGAAGTACCTGCCGTGCAGTAACATTCAGCCAGCACACTGAGATGGGTGTGTTGGTGTCTGTATGTGTGGGTCATGTGTGAATGTCTATAAGGGCATGGATGACACTACATGTGTGTGTGTGTGTGTGTGTGTGTGTGTGTGTGTGTGTGTGTGTGTGTGTGTGTGTGTGTGTGTGTGTGTGTGTGTGTGTGTGTGTGTGTGTGTGTGTGTGTGTTTGACTGGTCATTGTACTAGGGGAGTTACATACGGAATCAAGAGTCTGGATGTGTGGTATATGTGTTGGTTTGTGCATGTGAGTGTATGGATGAGTGATTTTCTAAGTGTCACCACATGTTGGAGGTTGAATGTTGGTGAATAGATGTGAGTGATTGCATGAGAATACCTGGAAGTGAGTGTTTGTGTGCACATATGTATGCACATACACACAGATGTCTGAATGTGTGTACGTGTGCTTATACAGAAGTGCCTTTGCTAACATGATGCATGGTCCCCAAGGGGGAACACTAGTGCTGTCAGTTCTAACAGTATTATTGCTTAATTCAGAGATATGATATGAGCCAGTGATAAGGCCTTTTTCATGGAATGCATTAATTTGATGAAGATATTGAATTACAAAATGCTGAAAACTCAAACAATTGAAAACCTATTTATGCTGGGGGGACAAGCCTGCTAATTATATATACCAGCTCTGGGATCACACAGCATTGGACAAAGGGCAAATTCCCATTTTCAACATTTTCTGATCAATATTTTGTGTTTCCAGTCACATTAATGTAATCCCTTATTCCCTACAGCCATACCTTTCTCTGAATCACATTTTCTCACCATCATGCTAATTGGCCAACCCACGTTTGGCAATTATTGTGAAGACTGAGGATTTGATTGAATCCTAGCCAGGTATGTCTCTGTATTAGAAAGATTCCTTTAAACAGTGATGGTTACAAGCAATTTCATGGTTAGTTTAATGTATAAAAAGAAAGATTATAGTCATAGAGGTCAGAGAAGTTAGCCTCTCACTGAAGGGGAGATATGTGCTTGGAGCTGTGGTTCTGGAAGGTGTGCTATGGAACAGAAGAAAGAACCTGAAACAGTCTGATACAATCTGGAGATGTTCTGCTGAGAAACCAGACAGGAGAACTAAACGTAAAATGACATTAGGGACTGCAGAGTTTGCCTGTTATTTCTGCTTCATGTAACAAAGAAGAGTTTGTGCCACTGAACTACTAATTTGTTTTCTGTTTTACTAAAACCATTATTTCAAAGTGCCTCTTCTGACTTATTTATAAAGCTGCATACAAGAAAGTACAGTTGTATAAATACTTAACATATCAGTAGATGTGCAACAGATGACTTTTGCAGTATTACTAATAAGTGTTTAATATATATAATAATCACTCATTAGACCCATTATAGAGCTCACAAGACATCTACAATAACTGAAAGGCCACAAAAATACCTCACAAAGAGGATTACTGGCCTCAAACAGATAAAACTCCAGCTTTACTCTGTCGATATCGCCTACTCAGAGGTGATCCCTGCCTAACATACAAACAGAACATGCTGGAGGATAGATTCCTGTCCCCTGGAACAGACTACCTATCTATGTCAAACAGAGCTCCTTATTAGCACTCTTCAAGAAAAATCTTGATGATTGGATCAATTCAACCTGGGGATCACTTCTGAAATATCCTGCCAATGACAGCCATATTTATGGCCAGGATACCAAAACCTAAGTGCTTTCTTCTTGTGATGTATATCTGAAATATGACCAAAGCATGCCAAGGCTAAGTGGTACATAAGGGATGTACAGGCATGGAGTACCTCAGGAGTTTTTTGCCCCAGACCCAAAAATTAGCAAGGCAACAAAGAAGAAGACCATCAGAAAGTACATGTCAACCAGAAGAAGGGAAAAGGAATGGGCACCATCCTGGTCTAAAACAAAAAAGCAGGACAAAAAAGGGGGAAGGGGGGTAGGACATAATTCTGCAACAGTGATCGGTAGGACCTCTGTTGTTACAGTATGTCTTTGCACAAATGTACTATGTTCTTCCTGTGATCACTCATGTAGTATTAATAACAAGAGGGAAGAGTCTCAAAGCTTTCTAAGGGTCTAGGAGGAGGAATGAAGATTTGATCTGGGATCTAAAACCCTTGCAAGATGGGCTTAGCAAATGCAGCTCAAGCTCCAGTGAACGCATCAACCTTACTATGCACATAAGACCAGTTAACAGCTTCTAAAATAAATCTGGAGTCTAGACCCTTGAACAAAGCACCAGGAGAAGCTATAGCTTTGATAGTGTGTGCCTTAACCAAACCTGGAAGCTCCTTACCATGGAGACCTAACTTCTTGTCCTGAAAGGAAAGGAAAAAAATTGTCTGATTTTCTGATACATTTGGTCATGTCAAAATTAAACCTCACTTATCTGAGAATATCTTAAGAGTGTAAAATTGTATTTCTCTTGTTTTGATAGTAAGGGAAAAGGTAAGGAGATTAATAGTATATTTCACAGACATCTCAATGATCATCCTAGACATGAAGGACGGGTTAGTTCTGAGAGTAACCTTGCCTTTATGGAAAACCAAACAGGAAGGGAGGCCATGAGAGCATGTAGTTCTGAGACTCTATTGGCAGAAGTAAGAGCCACCAGCAGGACTGTCTTTCAAGTACAAATCTTCAGGGAACTGGGGAAGCAAGATCAAAGGGAGGAAGAATTAACTTTTCTAAAACATAATTCAGGTTCCAAGGAAAAGAAATAGATTTTTTTAGGGGGCTGAGATGAAAGATGTCTTTTAGAAAATGTTTGATATCAAAACATGAAGACAAAGGTGGACCAAAGGGAAGGCAGGCAGAAATAGCTCACAGATGTGCTTTTATAGACTATGCCAGCCCCAAACTGAGAAGCTCACAAAAGTAAGGCAGACTGATAGGGATAATCATTTGATAAGGGTCCTGATTCTTCTTGTAACACCAGATAGAAAATATATTTTATTTAGATACATAAAATTTTCTTGTAGGTCTCTTAGCATCCTGTAATATCCATAGCACATCCTTACAAAATGAAGGTGCCTAAAATGAATTAAAGTCCAGTCATCCAAAGTGTTACATTTATGATAAACTATGAAGATTTGGATGAATGAGAGAGACCTTATACTGTGAGAGGAAGTCCATCCTGTAAAGTAACCTGTGATGATTGCCCTGGAACAGATGAAATAGGAGAAACTAGTGCTGTCTGGGCCAAAAGGGAGTCAGTCACCTGCAAGATTTTGCCTTTTGCTTCTTGATTTTCAGAAGAACTTTGCAAATTAGAGGTAGGTGAAGGAATGCATAGAGGAATCTTCCCTTCCAAGAATAAGGCACAGTATCCACTTTTCAAGCCTCTGGACATGGAATTATGAAACAAAACAGGTTGAGGTGCCTGTTCTAATTAATGGCAAAGAGACCTATCTGAAGATTACTTCACTGATGGACAACCGCAAGACCTCTTTGTTTAACATCCATTTGTGAGGGTCTTCCTGTGATCTGCTAAAGTAATGTGCCACAGAATTGTTTCCAATGGAATGTAAATGATTAGAAAGGACAGGCCACAGGTCTAAAGTTAGAAATGTCTGTTGAATTTCAACCTTTGTGTAGAGACATAATGTGCAATATTTTCCAGAGACAGGGAACATGGGATTCCTGGATTGACCTATTTATAAGGACTGAGACAGAAGAGTCAATGCTGCAGGCTGCTATTTTATGGTACTCGCTAGGAAGTTCATCAGCTGAAGCAGAACATGGTTTGACAGGCTAGGCTGTTTGCTGCTATTTTAAGGTGCTCACTTGAAAGGTCATCAGCTGAAATAGAGCTTGGTTTCAGTTTAAGAATAGTTTTATACAGGATGCGGGCACAGGTTTGAAGGTGAAAGTGGATGTGGTAATAAGTGACTGTTGTGCAGGGCAGGGATTAGATGTTGGGGAACCCTTGGTTAAGGATGATATACTATCTATGAAATAAGAGCTGAATTCTAATGCAGTTTCAAGTGGTTGGTTACTGGAAGAGGAGTTAGGGTTAGCCATGCTATCTTTATCATTAAAATGAATATTGGTAGAAGGCAGACGCTTAACAAGCTTATCATATTCCAGGGAAAAGACTGTAGGGTCAGATGAGGGGTTCTTATACAAAAATGTCTAGAACTGTATAAAATCTGTCAAGCTTCTTGAGGGCTGCAGGTTGGGTTTCAGGGTACACAGAAGCCACGGCAAAGGTATAGTTCAAGGCCTCAAGGACCAGAGGGATGGCAAATGATTTTAGCACCATCCTGTATATAAGATCATAATATATGCCTGTCTGCACCTGCTTACCTTCCCTTTGAAAATGTTGCATCCTCTTTAGCACTGTAATCACCAAAGGAAAGTTCCTTCAATGGAGAATCTGGGGACACAGTGTCTTCCTCTTCAGAGTAATACCCTCTAGGAGAGTGAATCTGAAAAGATTAAGCTAAGGAATCACCCTCAAAATCCAAATCTTCCTCATCTGAAGTATCTCTATTTTTCTTCAGAATGGAGGAAGAAAAAAGGGAGGGGGCATAAGTAAAGAACTGGTGGTGGTGGTGGTGGTGGGGGGGGTTTGAAAGAGACTACAGCCTTAAACAGCCACTAAGAAATTTCACGCCACTCCTTCTGAGGATGTCTGACAGCAGGGGTGAGGAGAAGTATGCTTAGTCTTATGCCTTTCTTTAGTGGAAAGAGAAGCTTACATAAAACAAGGAAGCCCTGACCATAGATGTGCCTTTATGAAGGAGGCTGGTACTTCCTTTTTAACAAGAATCTGAGGAATGTCTTCTTGTTCCTTTGAAATAATCATCTTAGCTTCCCCTTTGCAGCACAGGCAGCCATCTGACTGGTCAAGTGGATGTGCTGAGAGGCAGTATCTTGTCTGCTTCCAAAGGGGTCATGACAGAGGGAGTAGCGGAAACATCCCAACAGTCCAAGAATTCATCAAGAGACACAATGGAGATATATGGGTCTGACTGGACAGCCAAAGCATAAGATTTAGTTTTCTAAAGCTTATTTTTGGGCTGTGTGGGACATCTGGGCAGGAACAGTCGGAATACACTTTAACATGCACAAGTTTCTTGAGTCTCTGATTTTCAAGATAAATCTTAAGTGAAGACAAATGGTTCCTAAGTGTCTTAGGGACAAAAGACCTGCAAATAGAACAATTTCTGTAATCACGATTGGCTCCTAGGCAAAAAAGACATTTCCTATGGATGTCCCTATACAAGTATTTGCCTCTCACAATCACATTTTCCCTTCTTACTTGACATGAACAAGGTTTAGTTTTAGTCAAAAGTATGAAAGTGAAAAAGATTCTTCAAAAGGGATACTTGTCTGCTCTAGGAAAATGGAACTGGCAATGATTATACATCTGAAAGGCAAAGAGAAATGCAAGTTCTGTGTTTGGGCAGGCAGTGAGAAAATTCTGAAGTATTTGTTTCCAAAGTTCTCACTTCTGTCAATAACTTGACTAATTCTGGCTTCTCTACTTTCTCCCTTTTTATTATTTTGTCAAATTCTTTCAGTGTATCATAAATCCCCTATATTCTAGTAATTCTGAGACTGGATCTTTCAATCATGCTATGAACTTCTACCATGTTAATGCTCCTCCCTCTTCCTTCAACTGCTCCTGGAAGTAATAGTTTCTATTTCCTTTCCACCAGTTATCTATGGCTTCCATTTTTCTTACTCCTTTGCATTTCTCAAGGCTAACAGACCATAGCTCAAATTTCCACGAAGTACAGACTAGATGTTTTACCACCTCAAGGCTGTTCTGATATATTTGTCCCAAAACATTCCTTTTCAGGTTTATAGCCAGTGCTTGGACCCTAATATTCAACTTGCTGATCTTTCCCCCCTCCCAGATGCTGTGTGGCTAGTATTTTCCATTTGGCATTATAGTTATTGCATTGTAAACAGTATAGCAATCTCAGCTGGGCTGCCTGATGATAGTCCCTCATGCAAAATTGCTAATCCTCTCTCTCCTCAATAAGTAAAATCACTTCTTGCCATTGGACTCTCAGTGCTTTGTTTCCCCATATGAATCTCATAACTTCTTTCCACGGTCTATCCCAGTACCTCTCTCCTGGATCATAATCAAATGCATGATTTAAAATATTTAAACTGCTTGGATTTTTTGATCCATGTCACATGTCAGATGTCACTAGTTCCCACTTCCTTATTTGTCATCTAAACTCTAGTAAAAGCTGATTCCAATTCCCCCATAGTCGGAGGAAAGATTGTAATAATTGCCACAATGGGACATAGCTTAAACACAGTGTTTTTGTTTTAGATAAATTTACCTTATACCCCGAGATTCTATCAAATTGATTGAGAATATCAAACACTATTAGCATACTGATATCTGAGTCTGTCAAGTACATGACAATATCATCAGTGAACAGTGTTATGTTTTTTCCTACTCCACATACCAGTCACAGCCTTTGATGTCCAATTGCCTTATTTTTTGGGCTAAAGGCTCCATATAAACTGCAAATGGAGCAAAGATGACAAGGGGCAACCCTGCCTGGAACCCCTAGCAATTGAGAACTCCTGAGTTATTGTGGAATTTACTTTTATTACTGTTATTGCGTCATTATACATTTGACATAATAATTCTATTAATTCCATTGGAACCCCATCTTATCCATTATTCTCCAAATATATTTCCAGTTAACCATACCAAAGGCCTTTTCTGCATCAAGTGATAATACAACTACTTGCTTTTTAAATGTTTCTGCTTCATTAAGTATCAAACAAGTCTTTACACGGTTATCAAAAATTTGCTCATCTTTCATAAGCCCGCACTGATCATCTTGAACTAAGTTACCATGAGATGCCTTCATCCTTGTTGTTAGTATTGAAATGAATACCTTACAACCATGGTTTAAAATTGAGATCAGTGTATATGATGCTGGGTTAGACAGATCCTTGCCCTCTTTTCTTATTAATGTTGTTACTACTGTTATCGAAGGATTAGGGATTTCTAGTAGAAAGTAAGATGCGAGATTAACAGTTTGGATTCAGATCAGGGTGCAGCACAACTGACCCAGTGTTTGCAGTGAGACAAATACTTGATAATACGCTAGAAATCAGGAAATAGTCCAACTGGACATTCTTGGACTTTGGACTTGCAGAAAGCATATGACAAAGGTTCCAAAAAAGCTGATTTTATCAGTCCTGTGGTGGTTCATAGTTGCAGAAACACTGGTAGAAAAAGCCAAGCTATGTACAAGGACCCAATGACTCAAGTGCAAACATTGCTCGGTCTCACAGAGGAGTTGCAAGTGGGAGTGGTACGCATCAGGGTTCATCTCTGAGCCCACTGCTGGTTCAAACTGGTGATGGACTACATTAACAAACAGGTCAAAGAGGAAAGATCAACAAAGTTACTGTATGCAGACAATATAGCATTATAGGCAGACTCTGAGCAAGAACTTCCACAAAAGATAGGGGAATGAAATGCAAAATTGAAAGCACATTAATTTATTTATTTATCATTTGTTAACGGGAAAGTCCGCCTTGGAACAAAGCCAATTTTCAGCAGAGGCCCAGGGAGAAAGGCTCCAGATGCATGTCTTTGTAATGTGGGTGGAAACTGGAGCACGAGGAAAAACCCACACAAATGGAGGGAGGGACATGCAGACTGCTGTGCTGTGAACTGCACTGGATGAAACTCAGTACAGATAAGACAGTTGTAAAAGTAGTAAATGGGGAAATCAGAAGAGGATAAGAATTTAGTTAAGAAGGGAAAATAGTGGAACAGGTTAACAGCTTCAAGTGCATTGGAGACGTGGTTGAAGAGAAGGGAAGTCTGAATGAGGAGCTCAAAGCTAGAATCAGAGGGGATGCAGCAAACTGGCACAATGTCAGGTATAGTGTATGACAGAAGAATGCCAAAGAAGCTGAAAAGTAAGGTGTACAAAACAGTGGTGTGACCAGTACCACTGTATGGTACAGAAACCAGGGCAGTAACGGCAGAGCAGTTGAGGAATCTAGAAGTGATGGAAATGATGTGCCTGAGATGGGTGGTAAGATGCACACTGTGGAACAGGCGAAGAAATGAGGATATAAGAGCAGAAGCCAAAGTAGCTCCAATTGCAAAAAAGGTCAAAAATAACAAATTACGGTGGTTTAGGCACATGTGCAAAAAAACAGAAATGCAGAAGACAATCTGGTGAAGAAGATTTGGGACACACAGGAAGAAGGCAAGAGGAAATGAGGGTGTCCAACAAAGAGATGAATGGATTGTGTGAGAAAAGACCTGCAACAGTTAAACATGAGTGTTAAAAAAAGAAGGAGAGTGGCATTGAACAGAAGAGATGGCAACAGTTGACATTCCACCCCTTCCTCATATAGAAAAATAGGAAAAGGGGAGGTTGATAATAGTGGTGATGATCCAAGAATTAGGGATTTCCTTTGTACTAATTAGAGAATTAAACAGTTCATGCCATATAGACATCACGTGAGTTTTGTATTTTTTCCATATTTCTATCGGGAAGACATTTCAGCCTGGTGTCTTTGACAGGACATGTTGCAGTATCCGCTTTTCAATTTTCTGTACAGTGGTAGCAAGCTGCCTGCCTTTTCTCCTGATATACTGGGTACCTCTTCCATACAGTCATTATACTGGTTCTCCCAGTTTCCATCTTTTCCTTGGCTATATAGTTTACTATAATATTCTCTAAAAATCTCCCCATCTTATCTGAATCTCTAACCATCTTTCCCATTTCCATCTCTTTTATTTTTAAAACACACTGCTACATTTTACTCTGCCTCGATGTACATGCTAGGAGTCTTTAATGTTTGGGTGAGTTCAAAAAGAAATACTCTGTGATTGTTGTCTGCCTTCTTTCCACATCTACTTTTAAATAGTTCTTCTATGTTTCTTCCAAGTTCCTTAGTACTTGTTTAGTGTTTTACTTAGACTGTCATATGCATTTTGAAGTTTCTTAATTCTTTCCAGCCTACTATACTCCGCCTTTCATTTCTCCCTCCACATCTCATTCTTCCCTCTACCTCTCTTACTGCTTAGCTTTTGCCCTATCCCATCCCTCTGCTATTCCCTTTATCTTTAGTCAAGTCTCTGGTTATTTTTTGCAGTTTCCCCTCTAGGAGTGTTAACTTTTGGTTGCTCCCCAGCCATGAGGTATCCATCCTCCAGTGCCTTCTCATTATAGTTTCATTAGGATTGGGAATTCTAATGATACTTGCATCACAGTCTGATGTCAATATTTGGTGAGTTGCCATTTTTTCCAATAATTCACAATGTTCACTAGTGACATAAAACATAACTAGTTTTGATTGTGCTGTGTACTCTTCTGATCTATACATAAATCTCTTTTCACCAGTCAGGGTGTTTCCCAGACCATACTACTTAATCAGCCTGGAACAGGTTTTACCTTCTACTGTAAGTTTACTATATCTTCTGGGTCATCTGTTTACATCTTCTCCAGGTGTAGCTAAGTTCTGTGTCCTCCCCAGATACCTATCCCTTGTATATATTCAACAGCTTAGGTAAAAATAATCACTTTTTCTGTCTTGTTGGCTTTGGGGAGATATAGAAATTGCCTATGATAATCCTAAGGCTCATCCAGTTACTTCTTACTAAAATGAATCCACCTTTCTCATCTATTTTTGTTCTTCTATTTTGACTGTCTTCTTTTGTGTTGATGTCATCACTCCCCTTTTTCTCCCATCATTGGCATAAGAGTAATAATCTTGTGATACAGGCTTTTTCATGAATTTTTCATGCACTTATTTATGTAAGTGCTTTTCCTGCAACATTATTAGGTCATGCATTTCTTTCCTAATATAGTAAAGCACCCTCAGCATATTGTGTACTTGTGAGACCATTTACATTCCATGTCATAACTCTTAATAATATTTATTTATGAGTGTTGCCTTATCATTTTTCCCCAATTCATGTTATAAACAAATGGCACCGTTCCTCTCTTCCCTCTTCTTATAAAAATTTCAGTTGAAGGACTTTTAATGCATGACAAACAGTTCACTAATCAGCGTGACCAGTATTTTTAACAGGAAACATAAAGAAGAAACAGTCATAAACCCTATCTATATACATTTTAAACTCTTCCCTAGATAAGGAACTAGAGCTAATGCTTCACACTAGGGTTTCTAATACACTTTGGTAATGACCTCCACCACCACCAATATCCCTGTGTTCATTTCCTTACTCTTTTATTATCATTTTAACATACTTGTCTACCATAGAGCCCTGTTTTACTTCCATATGAGGAAATTAAATAACAGTGAAGCAATTTTGCTTCTTAGTGTTCTGTTAATAAGTCAGGAAACTAATGAAAGAGAAATAAAAACAACTCACAAGTATATAGTTTATGCAGTGATTGCCACATGCCAATTATTTTCTGTGGGTGCTTCCCTCTCGCAGTAGGCAGCTGAGATGTCAGCAGCTCATTTAAATTTCTCCCACTAATTGGCTGTTCCAAACCCTCCTATTTTATCCAGTATACATGTCACTTGATGTTAATATCACGCACCAAGATGTCAGTTTGGGAAACCAGTTTACAGTATAGGGCTGCCTCTTCACAACAGAGAAGGAGAATTTATTTATTTATTTGACATTTATTGACTGGGTTAGTCCAACTGAGCTAGTATCCTTTTTCAGCGGAGACCCGAGGAGAAATGCTCCTCAATAATACACAAAGACATAGACTATAAAAATAGAACAATAAAGTAGTAAAACAATTTTCAATATAAAATGTACAGCCTTTGAGTTACAAGTAATTGAGAAGTATAAATGTGTAATTAGTTTGAGTTAGACAACCAACAGCAGTTGACTAAGTTATTTGCAGAGTAGTTTCATTATGCACAGTAAAAGGGAAGTTGTGGTGTGAATTCATGTATGCAGTAAGTATATGGAGTACAGTGAGAGTGTTAAGTGAAAGAAGTATTATTTAGACTGTTTCTAAAAGTGAGTAGTGAATTAAATAGTCAGGGGAGAAATATGAAAGCATAAGCATAGATTAGCTAAAAGGGTGGGGGTTTAACAAGTTAGGGTGAATAAGAGGTGAGCATGTAGAGAAGAGTTAGTGAGAGAAACATGAATTAGTTGGGGAGGTTATGTAGAGAGGTCAGATACGGTCATAAGAGTTGGTGAAGGGGAGAGTCAGGTAAGTTCATGGAGGGTGTTTACAGTGGTAGGTCCATGACCTGGTTAGAAAGTTTTTTTTTTCAGTAAACATCTTTATTAAATTATCACGTATGACATAGGTTATAAAGTTTTTTGAGAGCAGTTTTGAATTGTTGCGGGTGTTTTATATTTTAATGTCTAGGGTTCATAGGTTCATAGGTTACTACTAGGCTAACTGCCCTTGTGGGCCATTTTAAGCCTAGCCAATTATCCCATGTGAGAATCAAACCCTGCACCTTATGTCTGCAAGGTAAACACCTTAACCATTATGCCAGCCTCCCACCCCAAGTTTGTTCTAAGAGAGGGAGGGCAGTAGCCGTACAGGTTTGTTCCTATTGTGCATTTTGACTTGCAAATTTGCAATAAATTTAGTTCAGAGCTTCTGAGAATCCTGGAAGGAATGTAGGAGGATACATGAGTAGAGATATAAGGACAGAAGGAGGGCTTATTTAGGATATAATGTATGACCTGCAGCTGTGGGAGAAGCAGTTGGTGGGGAAATTCTAACCAGTTTAAGGAGTTAAGGGAGAGGCAGTAGTGTGATTTAAAGGTTTGGTTTGTGGCAAATCTAGCAACTTTATTGTAAGTTGTTTCTAATTTTGTTTGGAGAGGTCTGGAGGTTAGTAAGGATTTGTGAACCATAGAAAAGACTGGGGACAAGGTAGGCATGTGAAAGATAGATCCTAGACTTGTCAGATAAGAATTTTTTGTTTTTGCAGAGCAATCCATGTTTTCTTTATGCAATAGTGCACATGATGGTCAAATTTGAGTTGGTCATCTATGATGACGCCAAAAAATTTAGTATGTGTACCAGATGTGATGGGAGTATTGCTAAGGGATGAAATATGGAAAGAAGGTTTAAGGTGATTGAGGGATTTTGGAAGAAAAAAGTAAGAGTTTGGTCGTTTTTGGATTTAAGATTAACTGGCTATTGGACAGCCAGTTTTCAATAGAACTGAATGATTTTTGTGTTAGTGTGTTCAGTTCTGAGAGGTTAAAATAGAGATGTACTGAAATAAGTTATTTAAACTCACATTTTGAATTAACTATAATGGTGTCCCTTGGGTAGCATAATGCTTCCATCTCCTTAATGCAACTCTGCTTCTTCTTCTATTCCACTTTGCACTTTTTCTCCATTACATTGTGTTAAAGAGTCTGAAATCTTCCTTGTATTAGTCTCATCTTCCTTCAGTCTCTCTTACATTTTCCATTTAAACATTGGGAAAGGTTTTGCTGGCCATCTTTCCCTCACTTTTTGTTGTTTTGTCCCCACTTCCTTCAATGCTTTGTGAACACAACTGAGGAGAAAGCTCATTGAACTAATTATACCTAGCCAGTTCTGTTAGTGCCACCTTACAATCTTGGAAGCTTTTAAGTCCTGTTGGAAAGAATATGAGTAACAGGGTACTGTAATTTAAATATGAGACAGAGTTTTCTGCACTGCTTGAACACTGGGAACAACTTGTTCCTTTTCTGCCTTGTACCAATTGAATAACCTTAGTCCACGTACACTTACCCCTTTCTGTTGCAGGGCTCTGCCTTCCCCCTCAACTCGCTCAAGACTTTTCTTTAAGTTTAAAATTTTGAAATTTGACTACATTTGGCCTTGGGAATTTAACATTCCCTCCTCTCCATATGCACTTTGACTATTACAATGTCCATGGGAGGTATATTTGTTCATTTGGAGATCTGTCTGACCATATACCATTTACAGTCTTTCCCCTCTATGCCTTCTTTGATACCATTAGATCTGATTTTTTTTCATATCTCAATGACCTCCACTTCCCAAAGTGTTTCTTTAAATTCTTCCTGACACAATTCCATCTCCGCTAGTCTACACTAGTAATCACTTGTTTTCATTTTGATATGTTCAGCTTTGGATTGCTGTGTTATAATATTCTGGAAATCCTCCAGTTTCTTGTCATTCATCTTGATATAGTCAATTAGCTTATCATTCATTTTGAATATCTCTCCATACAGTCTATCTAACTTTTTGCTCGTATATGTGAGTATCCATTTACTGATATTGCTCTATATTCTACCATGTGCCTGGGCTTTGACAGCTGCTATCAGGGTGCTCTGATGCCAATCTAGTTGGTTTTACTTTTGCTACAGCTGTATTTTTCTTCCTTCTTGTCATCTGCTGGTCCTCGTACACTTATATTAATATTTAATGATTCTGCTACAGTTTTGCTAGGAGTAAATAAAGAAGTTATGTATTTGCCATAACGTTCCATCTGAGTAGTTGTACTTCATTTGTGTTCAACCTGTGGGTTACGGATCCATACCGGATCCGACATGGCCGCATCACCAGCATCTGATCCGAAGTCTCAGCTCCTCCCTTACCCATAATGCCCCTGTCTCCTTCCTCCCTTAAGATCGATTTTGCTGCCCTATACCTAGCATATACCCAACCCAGCAAGATCTTAGCACAACTGGCACTGCACAAACCTGAGCCAAAGCATGGCCTAAGGTATCCCTGATGAGAACATCTTCCACTCTTATACCCAGTATCACAGTGACAAGGTGGGGGGAAAGGAGGGGGGGATGGTTGAAAACAAATGAAGTACAACTACTCAATGGAACGTTATGGTGAGTACATAACTTCTTTATCTGAAGTAGTCTTCAACAAGTGGGACAGAGTCCCCAGCTACATTGCACCTGGGAGGCCCTCATGGAAGGATATTCTAGAGTAAAGCGGAGCCAAAAGATGCCCTATTCCTGGAAATGATGTCCACTTTATATTGAGAAATGAAGATAAGAGATGAGGACCATGTAACCACTGAACAGGTATCATCCAATGATATAATAGACTAGAAGGCCACTGAAGTAGCCATAGATCTGGTAGAATAAGCTTTTACTTGACCTGGCAGGGAAAGTCCCCTAACAGAGTATGCCCGAAAAATGCATTGGGTAATCCATTGGGCAATTATAACCTTAGATATTGGTTTTCCTAGGAAGAGTCTTGAGTATGAAACCAACAACTGGTCAGATTTTCGAAAGGCTTTTGTTCTGTGCAAATAGAATCGTAATTGTCTATGCACATCTAGCAAGTGTAACTTATATTCTCTTTGTTTTGGAAACTGGAAAGATACTGGGAGATTGATTGTCTGATTAATATTTGCTTCTGATGCCACCTTCGGAAAAAGTAGGGGTTGGTACGCAAAGATACCGTATCCTTGTGAAAGATCATGTAAGGAACCTTGATAGACAGAGCTTGGAGTTCTGACACTCTCCTGGCAGAGGTAATGGCAACTAAGAAAGCCATCTTCCAAGCTAGATGCTGCAAATCCACTGAAGCTGCAGGTTCAAAAGGGGGCGAGACTAAAGCCTGAAGTACTAAAGTAAGGTCCCACAGTAGTGTAGGATCCTTCACCGGGGATCTCAGGAGAAAGGTACCTTTAAGGAAGGTCTTAAAAAGTTTAGCCGAGGCCAAGGAATTCAAGTTTTCCCCCTCATGAAAATTCAAGATAGACGCAAGTTGGCCTTTGACAGTGGAAAAGTTTGCACCCTGCTGAAAAATACACGCCAAGAACTCCAATATCGCAGATACTGGAGCAGTAAAAGGATCCAATGCTTGCTGCAAAGCCCATATTGCAAAACGTTTCCATTTACTACAGTATCTGCTTCTGGTTGAAGACTTGTGAGCCGCCACCAGAATATTTTTAACTGGGAAAGATAAACCAGGAGTCCCAATAAGCATGGGAAATGGAGCAGCCAAGCTGCGAGCTTCAGACTGACCAGGTCTGGATGAGGGATCCCCAAGGGATGGGAAATAAGATCCAGAACTCGATCTAGAGTCCAAGGAGAAACTACTAGGTAAGACCAAACTGACAGGAACCAGATTAGGTGAGGCCAGAATGAGGCAATGAGGATTACCAAGCTCCCCAGCCTGAGTGCTTTCTGAAGAAACTTTGATATCAAGGGCCGAGGTGGATAAGCATAAAATAGACTGGGAGGCCAAGCATAAACCAGAGCATCTCTGGGGGCTTTCTCCTGAGGGGGTTCAGAGCAAAGAACTCGCTGCATTTCGCGTTGGAAGAAGATGCGAAGAGATCACAGCAAGGCCGACCCCACTTTAGAAAGATCTGCTCCACCACTGAAGGATTCAGAGACCACTCGTAAGGCATCAGGACAGACCTGCTGAGCCTGTCTCCCAAAATGTTGGACCGTCCCAGAATGTGCATTGCACCCAGAAAATGGCTGGTGGAAATCACCCATTCCCACACTCTCATGGCTTCACAACAAAGGGGGTAAGATCTGGTTCCCCCCATCTGCTGATATACCAGACCACCAACATGTTGTCTGTCTGAACAGCAATCGTCCCTCGAGGAAGATGGGCATGCAGTGCCTGCAACGCCAAAAGCACCGCTCTGCAGGACATTGATATGTAAATTGGTCTCGGGTGAGGACAACATGCCTTGGACTGTCCTGCCTGAGCAATGTCTCCCCTCACCCTAGCTGAGAGGCATCCGTGGTCACCATGGCCTTGGGAAGGGGTGAAAGAAAGGGATGTCCCCTGACTAAATCTGGGGAATGAATCCACCACCGAAGAGAGTCTTTGCACACTTGGAAGATTTGTACCAGTTGAGACAAAGGCCGGTCTAAAAGACACCATTGAACAGCAAGAGTCCACTGAAGAATCTGCATATGAAGGTGCGCCAAGGGTAGAAGACTGATCATGGCCCCCATCAACCCTAGTGCTCTCAGAACTGTTTCTACTGTCAGAAAATGGACTTGCAAAATGTACAGCATGTGTAGCTTCAGGCTGTGTAACTTCTCTGGAGTAAGGAACATGTTCATCTGGATAGTGTCCAACCAAGTCCCAGTGAAGTCTAAAGTCTGAACTGGGCTCAGCGATGATTTGTTGAGATGGATGGTGATGCCCAGTCTTTGAGTTAAAGACAGGAAGTAATCCCTGGCCTGGCAAAGTTGATTCTTGGAGGGGGCAGCAAGGAGCCAATCATCCAGGTAAGGAAAAACCTGAATGCCCTGAAGCCTCAAGTGAGCTGCTACTACTGCCATCACCTTAGTGAATACCCTGGGAGCTGTGGTAAGACCAAAGGGAAGGGCTCTGAACTGATAATGGTTACCTCCTATCCAAAAGCGGAGGAACCTCCAGAAGTGCATGTCCATCTTGATATGGTAGTACGTGTTCTGAAGGTCTATTGAGCACATCCAATGATTTGCCTGCAGGTAGGGCAGGATGGATTGAAGAGTGACCATGCAGAATTTCACTTGGCTACTGACAGGTTCAAGGTGGATAGATCCAGAGTGGGTCTTAGTTCCCTCATTTACTATGTCACTAAAAAGAATCTGGAATAAATGCCTGATCTGGACTGGTCTGGGGGACAGGTTGGATGACTCATTTTCTTAGCAGCTTTTATATCTCTAGTGCTGCTTCCACCCTTTGCATGGGTGGGACATCTGGGAGGTGTTTCGGTGGTAGTGGTGGTTCAGTGAACTGGATGGAATAACCTCTGGATATGATTTGTAACACCCAACAGTCTGTTGTTATGGACTCCCATGCCGCTAGGTGTAATGATAGGTGCTCCCAAACTGCCTCCAGAGATGAGCAGCCAGGCAGCCCTTCAGAGCTGCTGCATGTGTTTGTCCGAGAACGGTTCTCATGACCCAAAATTCCTTGGACCCCCTTTGCCTCTAGTGTGGCGTCTGTCATAACCTCCTCTGCCTCTGGGGGAAGGTGAGTCCTGAGTGTCCCAGGAAATGCCTGAGACTTTAGAAACCACATCTTCTTCATCACTTGCTGATTCCTGGAAAAGGATCTTTGGGGGGAGGAGAAGTGGATCACGATGGTAGACAGTGTCTTCCCATCTTTCTCACTCTGGATCAAGGTTTCTCCAACTGACTTCCCAAAAAGGGAAGAACCATCATATGGGGCATTTGTGAACGATGCCTTGAAGGGTTCTGAGAATTGACAAAGCCGCAGCCAGGTGTGTAGACTGATGGAAACGCCTAAACCAGTTGCCCTACTGGCTCCTTTTGTACCATGGGAGAGGAGGCACATGGACGTGTTTGCTACTGCCTTGAGAGTGGCCATCCTAGTGGAGAATGTCTTCTTGTCCACCGCCGACAGGGACTCAGAGATTGACTCAGCGATCTCTTTGACCAAGTCTCGGTGCAGCCAAATCACATGTGCCATGTAATTCAGTGCTTTCACAGAGAAGGTCGCTGAAGCATACACTCACTTCCCAAATTAGTCCATCGGTCGGGACTCTCGGTCTAGAGGATGGACTGAAGAGCTCTTCTGTGCCAGCTCTTTATTTGTGACTGCTGCTACCACCATAGCATCAACCAGGGACCCCTTGTTCCAATATGTCCTGTCCGAGGGTGGGCTGAGGATCTTAGGGCATTTGGGGATGGGCTACACTGTGTCTGGTTCCTTCCACGCCTGAGATGTTATCAGATCCACATGGGGATCCATGGGAGGGGACATCCAGGAAGTAGATGGGCCCATGCCAAATGCCTCGAGGAACACTAACTCATCTGAGGTTGGGTTTTGGGCAGACCCCCCCCTTTGGTGAAGGAGTTCCATAATGTCTCCAAAGAAGACATCCTCAGGGGGTGATCAGGCGGAACCTTCCCTTTCCTCCAAATCAGTGTCTGAGGTTATGGACTCTGGTGGGGAGTCCAGGAGCCTCCTCTTACATGTTCGTTTGCGAGGAACCTCCTCAGTGGGACTCTCTGGGGAGGACCCACAAGCATCCTGCTGCTCTCTCACTCGAGCTTCCTGAGGCAAACCAGGCACAGGCTGCCCCTGAGACAGTAAGATGGTCGGGACCACACTCAAAACAGAAGGAGTCAGGATGGAGTCCAAGGAAGAGATGGTCATGGGTCTCAATGATGTCAAGAGAAC